>NC_061119.1:92021376-92198349 GCF_002878395.1 Capsicum annuum
TATATATATAAATTTTAGCATATTGTGTCATGATGGTCATATTGATGTTATGATGATGCTCGGCAATGTGTGAGGACATATTGATGTTATGATGATACCCGACAAGGCCAGAGGACATATTGATATTATATTGATGCCGACAAGGCCATAGGATATATTATTGTTATTTTTATTCCCACTATGGCCAAATAATATATTGATGCTATGTTGATGCCTGGCAATACCGGAGGATATATTGATATTATGATGATGCCCAATAAATCTGGATGAGGTATTGCTGTTATAATGATGCCCGGTATATTTGGAAGAGGTATTAATGTTATGATGATGCCCGATAAACCCAGATGATATATTCATGTTATGGTGATGCTATTTATGCTAATCATATATAAATATATAGTTATATGAGTTGTTATGCCCTTATATAATTATGTTCGTATGTGCATTAGGGATATGATGTTTTCTTTGGAAAGTTGTCTACAATTCTCTACCCTTAATCACTTGTTAAGTGGCATGGCTCTAGTTAATGCTAATTAGTTAATAGAAGTAGAATATACCGAATAATGAGTAAAACTAATTGGTATGTTTAACCATGTGAGGAATTAAGGAATTAGTAGTGGATAGATTTATCTTGAATATATAGATAAATTATGGAATCTTGCCCTTTAAATTAGGTTATGTGATAACTAGTTGTCTCTATGAAGTGGTTATATTACTTGATGGGTAAAAGTCTAGAATACTAGTTGGTGAACCTTGTTTAGTTAAAATGTGGTGACTAGTAATTATGCTTGTTAAATGGCTAATTACTATAATAGGGTGAGTATTGTTTATAACTAGAGATATTGATTCCTAATGTGGAATGCCATTGGATGCTTAAATGTTGACTTAGAAATTTATGGTCCTAACTCGTAAGAGGCATTGGTTAATAGATAGATTAGTGTGTTTGATAATATGTAACCCCTTCCTATGTGATGACTAGCACACCTATGATAACTAGGAATGAACTTTGGCTAAATGGTGAGTATGGTTTAGTTGTGCTTCTTGACTATATGTAGATATTGCCTAATTGATGTGTGAGATAATGCTAACACATTTGAGGTTTTAAATTAGAAATAATTGTAAAGTCTTAAGCAACTTTTGTCGTTTTTGATTGCTTTCTATTTGATATTGCTGTAAAGTCAAAATGCAAGAAAACCAATGATAATGAAGTTAATAAAGATGAATTTGGAGCAAACAGATATCAAAGTATAGTTGATGACTTTTCTGATAAGTCGCCAGCTCTGTGATAAGTTATCAAAGTTATCGTCAGCCTTAGGGAGTGTATGGGAGTTAGATTTTGAAAGTGATGATATCTGTTGATAAGCCATCAACTTTGTGATAAGTCATCAATATTACCGCCAACCTTAGGTAGTGTTCAAAAGCTGAGTTGAAGAAGTGACGACATCTCTGATAAGTCATCACAGTTCTGATAAGCCATCGAGAATGTCGTCAGCCTAAGGCAGTACATGAGATTTGAAGTGAAGAAGTGATGACATATCTAATAAGTCATCATAATTCTAATAAGCCGTCAGGAGTTGGTCGTCAGCGTAAGGCATAAATTATCAAACTTGGGGAGGAGCTGACGACAAAGTCTGATAAGTCCTCAGGCTCCTGATAAAGCATCACACTTCGTCATCAGCTATGCGAGAAAAAGTTGTATTCTGTGATTGGATTCCAAATTTAGCTCTTGGTATTTAAGGAAAAGTTATTAGGTTTTATTAAGAGGGGCAATTCATCTTGAATTTCATGGACTGAAACTATTTTCTCTCTACTTTTCTCTATAACTTTACAATTAACTTTTGAGAGATTATTAACATAATTTCTTGGGATTTCTACTATGATCTTATCTAAGAAAAACTTGTTGATATTCATTATTCTGTGAGTTATCATTTATCAAATTATGAATACAAATTGTTTTGTCATTTTTTACATTATGAGTAGCTAATTCTTTTAACCCGAGTTGTGGGATCTATGGGTTTTGTTTTGTAAAGTAACTAGTTGTTCAAGATTTTAAAGGTAGTAGGAACTCCTTGGTAATTCCTCTATTTTACATATTGTCTATAGGTTGCAAATGATAGGTCATGCCTACAAGTCATTTGCTTGAAATAAGAAGTCAACCCTAGTAGGAAGTGAATTATCAATAGGGACTTGGAAGTATCAAACTTTTATTTAATAATTAACGCTGTAACAAGGTTAATTAACTTCAAACAACATCTTGTTATGAAATATAAATTTCGTAAGTTCGAAATAATGAGGTACTTAAATGTCTAAATAGGTTGAGAAACATTAAGACATTACTTCGACAAGGATAATCTGTTGTTCCTACCTACCATAAGAATCTTGAACCATTACTAGTGTCTATCAAATAACTTCTGGTTTTCCATATAGTAATGATTACAAACATTGACACTGAATTGAAAAATAATTACTTGTTACCCTTCCAAAAAACCCCAATTATAGAAAATTGCTAACTATTTGTTTATTAACTCATGAACAACTTAAATTAACACCATATTCTCTGTGGGATTTAGACCCAACCTAGTTGGATTATATATTTGAAAATAACAACTTACTCTCTCATAAGAGAGGTGTAGTTTGAGTGTTATCAAAAATGGCACCGTTACTGGGGAATATGGTTGTAAATTTATGTTTTTGTGCGCTAATTGAATGTTAGTCAATTTTACTAATTTTATGTTTATTTGTTGTTTTTTTTTGTTTTAGGAACATAGTGGTGTATGCCAAAAACAACAAGTTCAGGAGAAACGTTATTACAATTCAATCTGGAATCGCAACTGATCGGCAGAATGGCAGACCCACAGGAAGTTTACAGGCTATCCACCTTAGCTAAAGCTCAAGTTAATCTATAGAATAACGGTAAAGAAGCCCTTCATCCAAATCCAGATAATACTAACCTTGGAGATGAGGAATTACTAAATCATGTTAACTGAAAGCGTGCAGAGGAGGTAGCTGCACCAATGAATAGAAATATAAACAGAAACCATCCTTTTAGGGTGAGACCTGATAGCCTAGCCATGCAATTTGATCCTAATAAGGATGATGATGCAATGGACGGAGATGGTGCTACTGGAAGTATTATTCCCCCACCTCTAGCACCAGGAGCGAAGTTTAACATTACTAGTACAATGATTCAACTCTTCACACCTGAAGGGGTTGTTTGGTGGCCTTCCTGGGGATTATCCTAACATGTAGTTGGTGAACTTTGTCACTATTTGCAAATCTTTTGTTAACCCAGGAGTGGGTAAGAATGCTATCTGTTTGAGTTTTTTCCATTGTTTCTATCTGGGGAGGTAACACTCTGGCTAAATAAGCTGACGCCCGATTCGATAATCCACTGGAGGCAATTGAAAAAGACTTTCCTAGAAAGGTTCTTTCCACCTTCCAGGAGGGTGCAGTTGATGGACGAGATTCGTAATTCTAGATAGTTCCCAACCAAAGCACTTCATGAGACCTTGGAGAGGTTGAAGAAGAAGTTGATGCAGTTTTAAAACTACAACATGACATACATTTGATGGAAACTCTATAAAGGGCTCTCAATTTTATGACAAAGCCAATAGTGGATAATGCTGTTGCTAGTTCATTTGTTGATCTCACATTCCTAGAAGCATCAGAGATGCTATACAGAATGACCAAATAGACTAGGGCTTGGTATACTAGGGATTCTGTGGTAGAAAGCCCTAATGTGTCTGTTGGTATAACTGTGGAACAACATAGAAGAAAAGAGGAGGTGATGAGGATATGGCTCACATGAAAACCCAGATAGATCTGCTAACAAAATATTTTCTATCAGGGAATATAGAAAAGGTAAAAGATGTGGGGTCCCACGGTAAGAGAGCTAAATCAAACACCGAGGAAAAGGCTAACTAATTGCATGACAAGAGGGGTTTTTGGACCGGTGTTCAAGGAAACAACGGTTGGAGCCATTAAGGAGATTGGAAGAATAAAAGTGACAGGAGTGGACTGTATGTACCTCCTGGAAGCCGTAATAACGCTACCACCAGTTCAGGTAAAATATCCATGAAGGACATGATAGAGAAACTATTAAAGGGATTTGAGACAACTAATTCTTGGGTGAATAATATGAAGAGTGATATATATTACATGAGTCATCTAGTAAATTCACAATCAATCACTATCAAACAACTGGAGCAGAACATGAGCCAATTATCCACAGTATACAACCAAATATTGAATGGGACTCTACCAAGTGATATAGTTCAGAATCCGAGGACTGATGGATCATGTGTGGATATTACCACTAGGAGCGGTAATGTAATACCCCGATAATTTCTTAAGCCTAAATCCATCTTTTGAGTGGATATGTATGACTTCTAAAGTGATTTATGTTTAAACTATGTTGTATTTCTCTAATTTCTACTTTTTTTCATGTAGAGCATTAAATAATCTTTCCATCGATACCAATTTCATCATAATCAGACATCAAATGAGGGAGTTAGGCTATTTTACTAAATGTTATTGGATCGCCCAGGTTTGATGATCGACCTGGCGGACCGTCAAGTGTCCCGTCAGGCTAAGGAAGTGACCACTCTTCCTGGTCACCATGTGACGGCCAAGATGGTGGACCGTAAAAATTTTTATAGACTGTCAAGGGGTCCGTCAGGTCAATATAGAATGTCTTGTTTCTGGCCCTCGAGTGATGAACGACTTGGCGTACCATCAATTTCCTGATGGACCATCACTTCAACGTCACGTCGAGGAGAATGTTCCAATTTTGGCGCTCAAATGACGGACGATCTGGTGGACCATCAGGATACTTGACGGATCGTCAGATCGGCCATCATAGGCCCCGATCAGTGAATTTCAGCTTTTTTAAAAAGGGTATTTCAGTCATTTCCACCCCATATGGTCTTATATATATATCCTAGTAGATAATAGCCATTTATTTTTCTCCTTTCCTCTTCCAAGAAATATCTAGAAATTAGGGTTTCTTCCAAAACCCAAAAATTCAATCTTCTTCTAAGAAATTCAAGGACCTTCCATAGATTTCTCCAAGTGGTCCAAGAATTAAGCTCCTCTATTCAAAGGCATCAAGGATCTTAGCTCAAAAATGTACGGAAAAAGTTCCAAAAAAGTTTCTACATCTCCAAAATTATAATCCAAGGTATGTGGGGCTTGAACAAGAACACTCCTTTCATTCTTGTGCGTAAAGATTTACTTTCTATTATTGATTTACATGATTTTTCAAGTGTTTTAAACCCAATTTTTTTTATTTATGATTTATGAGATTTGAGTTGAATAATTTTTATATTAATGATTATTTCACCATCATGTTTCTTAAATTGAGAATTTATTCCATGAGTTGTATATTATCATTAAGTATTGATGATTTCTAAGCAATTTAAGACAAGTATCATGCGTTATGTCTTTCCATGAGAAATCTGACTATTGAATATATATATATATATATATATATCAATATTTGAGATTGAAAGTCAAGAATGAGTCCTATGATATTTCCTTGAAGCTTTTGATATTTGAAAATGATTCGAAAAGCAAATGTACTTAATATTGAGAATGATTGTGTTGAGTTGAGTCGTATTAGGAATCCACAAGATATTTATGATTTGCAGATGATATATATATATATATATTTGTCTTTAAATTAGACCCATGAGTTGGTATTGGTAAAGTGGATTTCCTAACGTGTTCTGAGTTGAGTCTGGGAGGAGTATTTAGCATCGAGCGGGAAATGTGGTATTTCCTTGAAACTACATGCCACCGTAGGATTGATGTTGATAATTATCGGCCATAGGTCGAGTATGGGATAGTGATAATGAGATTAAGTTGTACTCCCTTGAAAGAGTACAACACCCTCGCTAATGTAGGGTTCTCTCCTTAGGAGGGAAAAATGTTGGACTCCATGTGTCTCACATGGTATGTTGGTTATAAGAAACTCTCATGCCTTTAATGATCTAAGTACCATGAGTTACCAAGTAACTCTAATTCATGAGTGAAAGAGTTTGAGTTGAGTTAAATAATTTATGAGATTTATAGAGCATATGTTATTATTACTGATGACTTCCAGAAATGATGTTTTAAATAATTCAAGCGAAGAGATTTATTATTGTCATCATGCATGATTTTATTATACATTTATGATATTATTTAAAATGTTGCATCCACCCCCACATACTCAGTACATTCCCAAGTACTGACTCTCATACTCTTTTGTACTCTATATTTCCTTATGATATAGGTTCAGGTGCTCAGTCTTAGTTGCGATAGTGATCTTTGAGTACCTTCATCTATATTTCTGTGGTTGGTCAGTCCTCATGGTTAGTGTACCTGTGCTTCTAATTTTGTCTTGTTAATAGATGGTTGTTTACTTTCAGTTCAGTACGAGTCAGTTTGGGATCTATCCCAATGGCTCCTCAGTTCTATATAGTAGAGGCTTTGTCAGACTTGTGTACTAGCGTGTACAGATATTTCAATATTTGGTTTGTACCGGGCAGTATTACTTCATGCTTTAGTATGTTCATGACATGGTTATTTCTCTTTATCTTAGCATGATTTGTGCTATAATGAGTTCTGAAAGTGATGACAAGCTTAGAGGATTAGCTTGAGGCCATGGGTGGCCTTGAGCACCATGTGACGTCTCGGGATAGGTTCTTGGGGCGTTACAGGTAAGATGTTATCTAGTCCAGGATTGGGAGCATCCTCTCATACTGATGCAATCGAAATAGATTGGGTGATGGTTGATGAATCTTCAATAGTGCCTGAGGAGTTGGGAAGTTCGGAAAGAAGAGTGTGGAAGTGGAACAACCACCTAAGCTGAAGCATGTTAGTTATATGGAGCAAGGCATAAGAAAGGAGGTAAAAGTTGCTCCAGTTGAAATGCCAAGGCCACCATCCCTATTTCTATAATGATTGAAAAAAAAGGACGATGATACGAAGTTTAGTAAATTCATAGAAATATTGAAGTAGCTAACAGTCAATGTTCCTTTGGTCGAGGCACTTGAACAAATACCAAGATATGCTAAATTTATGAAGGATCTTGTGATGAAGAAACAAGCAGTGAGCTACTAACCGGTGGATAATCTCTATCATTGTAGTACTATTTCAACAAAGTCCTTGGTATAGAAGAAGGCAGACCCAGGAGCGTTCACTATTCCTTGTATGATTAGATCTCTGAAATTTTCTAAGGCCTTATGTGATCTGGGAGCGAGCATTAATTTGATGCCACTAGCTGTTTATAAAAACATGGGTTTGTGGGACCCCACACCCACCAAGATAAAACTAGTTATGGAGGACAGGTCTATGAAAAGGCCGATAGGTATGCTACATGATGTACTTGTAAAAGTTGTTGATTTTATATTTTCTGCTGATTTTATGATCCTTGATTCCAAAGTAGACTTTGAAGTGGCCATAATTTTGGTTAGACCATTCTTAGAAACTGGGAGAGTGATAGTTGACATGCAGCTAAATGAGCTCAAGTTTAGGCTCAATGAAAAAGAAGCAAAATTCGAAATAATACTATCCATGACACAACAAAAGAAGATAAGTGTTTTCTCAATTATGGATGTGTTTTATGAGGATATTAAAGAGGTATCAACAAGGTGTCTTGATGAACTATGATTAGTCAAGACGACCGAGTCCTGTAGTGACACTAAATAAGGCGTTATTTAGAGGCACCCTAAAAATTTTATGATTAACGCAAGTTGTTTTGTTTATTTAGATGGTAAGTATGATGAACTGATGAGGTATGTATGGGTAGAGGTAGAATTGATGTAGCAAGTTAAGTGATCCTGATGACATAGGTGACGAGCTATCACAATTGTGATAAGCCGTCAGATTTGACATTAGAGAAATCAAATATGAGGTATGTTCTATTAAGGTTGATATTTGTGATGGGCTATCACACTTGTGATAAGCTATCATAAGTGTCATCAGAAAAACCAAAATAAGATATCAAACAATTCTTGGCCCAGTTAAATGAATCTTACCCGGCCCAAAAGCAAATCTTTTCACCTTTCCATTTTTCTTTTTATTTTCTTTAGTTTTTTTTTTTTTTTTTTAGTTTATTCTCTTGCCTTTTTGAATTACTTCTTAGTAAGACAAGAAAATTTCCTTTTATTTTTTGTTTATTGAAGTTAAGTTCAAACACAATGTGCTCTTTCTCCTCCATCTTTTCATTTTCTCTACCCTACTTAAGAAGCTAAGTCACCTAATAGGTATGCTCTAATACTCTCTTCTTCTTATTGGGTAGTAGTGAGGCTAATGTACACCTTGGTTTTCAAAGAGATTGGGTCAAGTTTAGCTTTCCATTGTAGTAAGAAACTGAAACTAAGGGTTACAATTATGCATCGAGCATAAAAAGTTAAAATCCCAGTCCAAAAAAGTAATTCCATATTTTGTGAGAAGAATTGGGAAGGATGATTATGTTAAAATTGAGCTAAAGATCATGTTTTGAGCTGACAACATGCTTGATAAGTTATCCCAATCATGTTAGCTTATTAAACATTTCATCACAAGTGTGAAAAAGTTGATCAATTCTTATTGAGGTTGATGACATGCCTGATAATTTAGCACAAATGTGATGGCTTATCAGATCTTGTCATCATAAGTTGATAAAATTATGTTGGTTCTGTTTAAGGATGACGACATGCCTTATAAGTTATCACAAATGTGATGGCTTATCAGACCATGTCATTACAAGTTTAGAAAAGTGAGCCTATTCTGCTTAAGGCTATTGACATGGCTGATAAGCTATCACTGATGTGATAACTTATCATACCATGTCATCACAACTTTGATCTGAAGCACTAATAAACCCATTTCAAGAGATGTGGAACTTCAATGACCGAACTTCATGCAGTATATGATCTTGGGTATTGAATAATTATGTTCTTTTGCTACAGATTTTATAATGGCACCCAAGGGAGAAGGATCGAAATCAGCAAAAAAGGTGACCAAGTGGAGTGTGCCTAAGAGACTGTTTGATGAGTCTAATTATGAAGATGAAGAGCTACAACTCATAAGATAAATAAAGAAGAAAAGTCTAAAAATACCTTCACTATCTCCACAATCTGAGTAGGTGAGTGAAGAAAGTGAATAAGAGGAACCATCAACATCTGAACATACACCTTTAGGGTAGACAGCCTGTGAACAACCCGATTCAGAGCAACCTGATTAAGATCAACCAACTCTTGAGCAACCCAATTTTGAGGAACCATCATCTGGTTCCCCTTCTTTTGAACAACAGGCAGATGAAGATTCTCTAATATGGGGAAATCTGATCAAATTTAACAACCCCGATGTTCGAGAGAGTGATAGATGGAAGATTCTTGGGGCAAAGAAAATTTTCTATGACAGGCTTCTCAGAACTCAAAGAAGATCTATTAAAAGGGCAATTTGTTAAGAAATAAAAATAATTATTACCGGGTTAAGTAGACATCCTTTAATAGAGCAAATATTCTGAGACTACGACTTGGCATGGACTACAAAAGAAGGTGATTCATTTTGCCCTACACTAGTCTGGGAGTTCTACATGAACTACCTGGTCACCTTGGAGAAGATGTGTAAGCAAGGGGAAAAAGCAGCAGATCGAACCTTGTTGGAGAAAGTTCCGGTGAGAGGCGTAATGGTATATCTCTCAAAAAAGCTTTCAACAGATTCCTTCATAGTCTTGACTTCACTCATCAGGCCACTTCACCAACATTCTAGGTTGCTGAAATGCAACCAGCTGTCACTGGCACTGACTCAGCACCTAATGTGGAGGTGCAAGATTCTGAAGTTGTATAGCCAACATCTTCTACAAAAGAAGATTCAGTGCTTGAGAATGAAAAAAAAACTTTCAGTTGCTGTTTTACCAATAGAATTTTCCTTTAACCCGCTTAATTTTAGAAGAGTGGCAAAATAAGCAAAGCAGTGTGAGGCACAACTACAACTTTTTGCCTAGAATTTATCTCTGCTATGGACAAAAAAATTTAGGTAGCACTTGAACCCTTCCAGACTTTACCTAGTCGATTGATGAGTTAAAGAATCATTCCAATACATATTTAAGATAATTTTCGGTCCCAGATCTTACACTATTCTGAGCAACCCTGAACAAGTTAAAAGCTGATGTTGGAGTATTGCAGCAGCACCAACTTATGGTGTCTGTGGATCCAGTTACTAATGAGTTTTAGGATGAAGTTCCCTTACTTAACCTTAATAGGAACCGGTGAAACAAAGGAAAGAAAAGAGTGATAAGAAAGACAAGAATAAAAAGAAAACTACTAACAACGAGGATAAAAGAATAGCAGAAAAGAAGGTAAAGAAAAGGGTGGAAAAAGTATAAATAAAAATAGCGATACAACCATCCAAGGAAGAAGTGGAGAGAAGGGAGGAAGAGCTGCGAGCTAGGACTGTAAGAGCATCAGCTAGTGGACTACTTCCAGAGGCTGTGACAACTGTGTTAGCCCAGCAATGGGCTATTGATGTGAGTATTCCAGCGGAGGACACCACTAAAGGGTAAGGGACATATGATTCTTGTGCTTGAGCTACTCCAGGTATACCCTAACCCTTAGTTCAGTTTTACTCTGCATGTACATTGAGGAAAATGTTTGATTTTAAGTTGAGGTTGTAGGGTGATTTGTTGTAGAATGTTGTAGTTGACTAGGAGAAATACAAGTACCTTAGGCAGTTAACATGTTTTTGTTGATTTTTTAATACCTCTCCAATGGTTTGTTTTATATCTTTGCAATTTAAATTTATGTGTGACCACTGTGCATGTTGTTATGGCATTAGTAATAGTGACATGATAACCATTGCTAAATAATAGCATGAATGGGATAGGTAGTAGCTTTTAATGTACCTGTGTGCCATGTGCGTATGAGATATTACTTAGTTTCCTTTGTATGTTAAATTCAGAAATTGCCCGATTAGTCTTGTCTTGGTTTTTGGATATGGGTTACAAAAGTATCATAGGTTATTTGAGATTAGTTCACTTCTATCCTAAATTACCTTTCTTATATGAATGATATCCCTTGATCTCATTTTTAAAGCTAATGGCCTATTCTTTTATATAGCTCTCACCTTCCCATTTGTATCACAATAAACTTGTTTTGGCCCTGGTCCTCTTTAGACATATTCACTTTGACTTAGACAAATAGCTTAAGTTGACGGTGCCTACCATATGGGTGTATGATGTTAAATGAGTATGAAGAAAGGTAGAATAAAAGTAAAGAATAAAAAGCTGGGTGCGGTGGAAAAATAATAAGAAAAGAAAATTTGTGAAAAAAAAAGAAATAAGTGTCAAAAAGACCACACCCATCTGGAGTAAGTGTGATCAATAAAGGAGAGAATTAAGTAAAGGTAAATAAGTGAGACCCCAAAATTTAGTGTAGTGCCAAGGAGGCTTAGTCACCTTAAATATCATTGAGTATCATACCAACCCTTAGTCTACATTACAAGACGAAGAAAAAGACCTATAGTGATCCTAGGTTACCTATCTGAAAACCTTCGTAATGAAAATAACGACAAACTTATGGTATTTTTCATACATTGACTGGAACCTCTTTTTGATAGTGAGTGTCTATTGACTGTCCCCACAATTACATATGTTATTTCCTAAATGAGTGAGGAGGGACTTCTTTGTTGATAGGGCATACTAGTTATGTTTCTAGTTGCTAAATTATTTGGGTAGTGTAATATTGGTACATGCATGGTTGTTGTTGCGAAGTTGATGCCATATCTTTATTTCTTTGTGTTGCATTGTTGCTTTTCAGTAACATACATAGTTGTGTTTGAGATGGTTGACCTTGGAGATGGTAAATACATTTTGGCCTAAAATGGATGATTGACTGCCGAATGTGCTTTGTATCCTCTTTTGTTTTGTTTAAGTTGCTTGAGGACAAGCAATTGTTTTAAGTTGCGGGTTTTGATGTGTGAGCTAATGCTAACACATTTGAGGCTTTTAACTATAAATAATTGTAAAGTCTTAAGAAAATTTTGTCGTTTTTGAATGCTTTCTCTTTGATATTGTAGTAAAGTTAAGATATAAGAAAACCAACAACAATGAAGTCAATACATATGAAATTGGAGCAAACAGATATCAAAGTATAGTTGACGACTTGTCAGATAAGTCGTCAGCTCAGTGATAAGTCATCAAAGTCATCATTAGCCTTAGGCAGTGTATGGGAGTCATATTTTGAAAGTGACAACATCTCCAGATAAGCCATCAACTTTGTGATAAGTCATCAAGATTACCATCAGCCTTAGGCAATGTTCAAAAGCTGAGTTGAATAAGTCAAGAAATATCTGGTAAGTTGTCACAATTCTGATAAGCCATCGAGAATACCGTTAGCCTAAGGCAGTATATGAGATTTGAAGTGAAGAAGTGACGGCATCTCTGATAAGTCATCACAATTTTGATAAGCCGTCAAGATTTGGTTGTCAGCCTATTGCAGAAATCATTAAACTTGGAGGAGGAGCTGACGACAATGTTTACTAAGTCGTCAGACTCCTGATAAGGCATCACACTTCATCGTCAGTTGTGCGAGAAAAAGTTATATTCTATGAATTGATTCCAAATTTAGCTCTTGGTATTTAAGGTAAAGTTCTTAGGTTTTATTAAGAGGGGCAATTCATCTTTAACTTCACCTACTGTTACTATTTTCTCTCTAGTTTTCTCTCTAACTTTACAATTAACTTTTAAGAGATTGTTATAATAATTTTCTTGGGATTTTTACTGCGGTCTAATTTGAGAAACACTTGTTGATATTCATTATTCTTGAAGTTATCATTTATCAAATTATGAATACAAATTGTCTGGTCGATTTTTACATTATGAGTAGCTAATTTCTTTAACCCGAGTTATGGGATCTATGGGTTTGGTTTTTTAAAGTAACTAGGTTTTCAAGATTCTAAATGTTGTAGGAAGTCCTTGGTAATTTCTCTGTTTTACATATTGTCTATTGGTCCAAACAATAGGTCATGCCTACTAGTGATTTGCTTGAAATAAGAAATCAACCCTAGTAAGAAGTGAATTATCAACAGGGACTTGGAAGCATCAAACTTTCATTTAATAATTAACGTTGTAACAAGGTTAATTAACTTGAGACAACATCCTGTTATGAAATTAAATTCCCTAAGTTTGACAGAATTATGTAATTAAATGTCTAAATAGGTTGAAAAACATTTCAACATTACTTCAATAAGGATAATCTATTGTTCCTACCTACCACAAGAATCTTGAACCATTACTAGTGTCTGTCAAATATCTACACTTTTAGTGAACACAACTCTAGTTTTCCATATAATATTGATTACAAAAACTGACACTGAATTGAGAAATAATTACTTGTTACCCTTCCAAAAACACCCATTTATAGGAAACTGCTAACTATCAGTTGTTTGATTCACGAACAACTTAAATTAACACCATATTCCCTGTGGGATTCGACCCTAACCTAGTTGGGTTATATATTTAAGAACGACCACTAACTCTCTCGTAAGAGAGGTGTAGTTTGAGCATTATCACTAATCAGCGAAAATAATTAATTTTTATTTCATGATGAATGTGGAGTATATAAAAAATTTGTTAGGATAATGATTAGATGCCTTATAATGACTAGAAAGCTAGTAGGTTAATTATAAGTGTTGGTTAGTTAATAGTGGAAAGATAGAGTATATTGATGGGATGGATGTGTAAATGACTATATGCTTATGATTGTGAGTACTTGATATATGTTAGTTCAATGGTGGTAATTGATGACGTTTATGATCTTTAAAAATGGCCTTCCATGAATAATATAGTAAACTATGGATATTCTTGAGTTGCTTATGTGATTATATACTTGGTGATTTGATTCGAATTGTACTCTCCGGTGGTATGGGACGCTGTGATAAGTTCTTTACTTTATGTTCTTTTGGTTGTATTCTCCAGTGATATGAGATGCCATGGTGGGTTCTTTTAATTATGCTTTAATGGATGTTCTTATATCATGTTGGTCTTATTGTGATTGTGATTGTATTAGGGACATTTTACATTTTGGACCATTTACTTCCTATATAATGGTATTGGCGCAAGATGAATGTATATGTCATTGTATTGTAATATTTTGATTATTGATTATATAGTGATGATTAAGACGATCAATTTTGATTTTGTACCTTGACTTAGAAATATTGTCTTACTTTATATCATAATTTAGCTCTGTCAGCCGATGATGCCTACTGAGTACACATTGTTTTAGTACTCATATTACACTTCTATACCTTTTTAGTGTCGAACTGAGTACTTATTGCTGCCGCTAAGTTGAGATCCTACTGTGTTAATCTTTCAAAAGTAGGCAACTGAGTTGAGATCATGCCGTGTTAATCTTTCAGAGGCAGGGTGAGCTCTTGGTGTTTCGAGTCACCCTTTTCTTTTCTATACTTATTCAGTCTTTCGTATTTAAGTCAAATGTATAAGACAATTTAGACTTTGAGTTGTATTTACTATTGTTGAACTTAGCTGCACTTGTATTAATATTACAAGTTTATGGGAATTGGTAACATTCGTTGATTCTCTATAATGGAACATCGTTGCTTATGATTGTGTACATCAATTGTGGTCCTTGTCCGGCATTTCTACCAAAGTAACCCATTGTATAATACCCCATGTTTAGAAGTCATTGTGCATCATAAGACTTATTTTATAGAGTCATACATGCAACGTACGAGTCAAATATTGTAGTCATATTAAAGACAACGTGGCATGGTGGACATTTTGTTATAGGTATAACTTAACCCTTAGAGTTTTAAGATTAACATATGAGTCATATATAGATGAGTCGTAAGGTTAATAGCCTAAGCTATCTAAGTTTTGCTCCAAGTTATGAGTGGTGGGCTACAAGTCATATTGTAATGTTACTAGTTATAGGTTCTGACTCATATGATGACCAATGTATACCATCTTAATTATGCCAAGCTTACAAGTAATGAGGCTCACTAGTACCTTTACCATACGATTTATATGGTGGACTAACGAAGATTAGCGACCAAATTCTGTAATGTTTTGTTAAAAGGATTTTTTATATTTTTTGTTCTTATAACTCCAACCCACGACCAATAACCGCCAAAGAGGAATTTTTTTCCTATATCCCTGAATTAATTAGCAACATTATCTCTCCTCCCATATTCAAGAACTTCAAGATTAGGGTTCCTTACATAAATTCATTTTTCAAGTCCAAAGGTTCAACCTTTCTTCAAAAGTAAAAAAATTTCAGGTATGTGGGGTTTATGAACAAGGATAATCTTCCATCCTTATGCCCAAAGTGTATGATTTGAGATTTAATATATGTAATGCCCTGAGTCTATACCCCGAATGCTAGACGGTGCTTATGACCTCGAAGGACCACAAGCTAACCCATGAATGATATCTACTATGAGCACTAAATAATAATACTATAATAAATGTGAAATAATAGGTTGAAATTACATAATGTTCAAAATCTGTAAATACTAATAAAGCATATCAACTGTAATAACAATCTGTAAAATTGAACACTCTTTGAAAACTAGTCTGAAAAGCCTCTAATCTGAAACTGTTTGAAAGTGGAGTTGATGGGACAATCTCACAACTAACTCTATCTACTACAATACTAAGTCTACAATAATAATATAATGAAAGAGTATCCTGAATAGATGAGGACTCACTACTAAATATAATGTTGGCTTAATCAGGATCTATCTATTTGCGGTTAGGAACCTAAGCGTCCAAACCTATGTTGTAAGACATCATAGCGCAATGAATGAGTATGCGTCAGTTCATAGAATGTACTGGTATGATAGATGAGGTAAGGCTGAATGCAAGGGTTCATATGCATGAACCATAGCTAACTTAATGATTCAGAGAAACTAAACATGAAAGTATGTGGATAATCTAAACTACTGTAAATACAGAGCATGCAATATTATGCATATATATATGCTGTAATTGAGCTTTTATGAAGTTAAGTGTTGAGTTCTGATACAGAGTAATTGATAATTTGAGTTTTTTGATAACTAAGTTACTGATACTAAATGACTATGTCTAACAGTCCTGATTTTGTAGAACTAAAGTAAGTTCTATTCTGAAGATTGAAATTGAAACTGTGGGAGGTAATCATCTAACTGACATTCCCCAAATCAGAGCTGGTAGATGTCCAAACTGTGACCCTAGTTGGAAGGGTGTTAGTACCATGCCACCGGTACTAACAATGACTATGAGTTAACCCTAACTGGTAGGAAGATATTTTGTCAACCCTAAATTGGCAGGAAATCTCCTAAGAGATGTGTCAACCCTTATCTAGCAGGAAGTCATCTCAACCTACGGTGGCTACGTAATTCTATAACTCAGGGATTGCTACTAAGGGTTAAACCCTACACTAAAAGAGATGTCCCCATCACTGGGTTCGCTCAGTGATGACTCCTACTTCCAACTAAAAGACACTAAAATGATTATACTAAAATGGATTGGACTGATACTAATTTTACTGAGTTTTCGTGAGTTTTGTAACTGACTGAAAGTAATACTTGTCCTGACATACTGATACTATTCTATAATTGACGCTGGCTCTAGGTAAACAACTAAATTGTCGAATATTAAATACCCCCAGGACTCGATAGCATGAAAAGTAAAGCATCACATGATCTTGCAAAGCATAACAATGTACATATGTTCATATTTCATCTATAGAGACATTTTATCAAACACATGTAGGGAATAAGCTTGTACATATACTAATACGTCATGATTTCATCACTTTATTCATGTGGACATTCTATCACACACTTGGGGAGCACAACTTCATGCACATAATCATGGTTAACATATAAGCATGACAATTACAATGCCCAAACTTGCAATTTCATGGGTTTAACATGCAATTAATATTACCAAATTAACATCATAGATATATTAATTAATTTGTAAATGCATGGGTTTATCAAGATAATCACACATTCATCACACATACTATTCAATTTTATGCAACTTGCTCTTAAATTATGGATTGAAGTCCAACAAATATCATGAATATGAATTCAATCTAATTAAAACATGAAAATCATAAATCATAAATATGAGATCTTGTATGTTTAAAAGAGGATTCTTGAACTCTATAGGTGAAAGGAACACATAGATGAACACCTAACACACCTTATAAGATTATTTCTTGAAGGTTTTTGGAGGAATTCTTAGAATTGCTCTTGATTTTCTTGAACTAGAGATTTTTCCTCTTTGAGAGAGAATGTTTTATTCTTGAGAAAAAGTGAGGAAATAATAAGGCAATAGGTTATTTAGGGGTTTAATTTTATGCTTAGACTGATTAGGGCCATGAATAAAGTACCAAACTATCCCTTGGAATAAAGGAAAATTCTTAACTGAAAAACCCAATTTTGGGCCCTGGCGCGATGCGGCGCTATTGCAGCGGGTCACTAGAAAAAGACAATTGGGAACAGGGGGCTTGGCGCGATGCGGTGGAATTGCGTTGCCCCTTTGATTGTGAATTTTAGACTCAATGCAATGCGGTAGCATCACGTTGGAACATTGGAAAAGGACAATTGTAAACTGAGACTATGGCACGACAGCCAATATCATGATGGATCACTGGAAAGTGACAATTTCCATTTGTCTTAGCTCGGTAAGGCACTGACGTTCCAGGTGGTACACTATCTTACAAAAATGGCTCTAATTCTTCACCCGGGTATAGGATTTTGGTGAATTTTATATCTTTGGAAAGCTAATTTTATTTCCTACAAAATGAGAAGCTCTAAACTAAAAAATACTGACTATTTCAAAAAATTTATATTGGACTACTCATGTATTAAGACTTAAATTATGGTAGGAAAATATGGGGTAGTACAATATCTTTCCCTTGGGAGCATTCATCCTCAAATGAAACTAATTAAGCAGAGAAACAATGATAGACTTAGTTCACACACTGAACATGCACAAGTTAAACCTAACTACATGACTGAACTACTGACAAACTAAGTTTCCTTACTGAACATGCATATCTAATGCATGGAATATATGACAAAACTGATGCATGATTGAATTACTAAATATGCAACGGTAAAGAATACCAAATTTTTAACTGTAACTGAACATGGAACTAAGTAAATCTAAGGAAGGCTATTACCTTAGGCTGAGAATACTGATGAACCTGATATCATTTACTGGACATGTATGAATTGGAACATGAGAACATTACTGAGTCTAACACATGAAATATATGAACTTGAGGGTCAACTTATGACTACCCACTACTTCATAATGGATTCATTATGTGAAGAGAAACTGGAAGGTTTAGGACTTGGATGCTTAGGTATTATAGTGCATCTCCCCCTTGGGGCATTATGTCCCTCAAAAAATGCTGACTTGGCTGAGATACTAAGAAAAAGTTGAGATGATGAATGAGGCACCTATCAAATGAATCATGACTAAATACCTGAGATCTTAAATTGAGCCATGATACACGAACTGAGATGAATTTGCAACTATGAGGATGTTCCATTTTAGGATAGGACTATTAAATGGAAAGATGGGAAATAATCCAAATTTTTCCACCTAACTACTAAACTAGATTGCTGACTTTACAGACTAACTCATACTGAAAACTTATACTTAACTAGAGCATTTATTTGACACTCTTCCTATAAGGTTCTAATGACTTTAGGGGGGTAAGGAATCTTACATGCTCTGAGTAACACATCTAAATAAGAAACCTCCAAATAGCCAAAAATTCTGTAATATGGGCACTAATAAACCTACCTATCGATGTATGAGGAATAGAATATTTACCTCATGGATTTACCAAGAGGTCTAAATTAAATATATACATGACATAGTCTGAATTAAAATTATTATTAGGAGCGTAGGCTGAGTCATGGGAACTGAGCATACTGTGTAGTATAAGTAGTTGAGTCATGAGCTGCATAACCTGAGTTGGAGTTTCTGTATTCATGGAACATGATTCATTATACATAGTGAACTGGAACTCCTTATAATAGCAACTATAAGCGTACCTGATTTTTGATAACGTGCTCGAATATGATCTAGGATCATAGAGACATAACTGACATTACTGGTAAAATCTGAAAGCCTGACTTGGTTACTTGTTCTAACATCTCCCCCTTAGCTTAAAGCTATCATTTTAAAGCTGTGAACCACTTAATCAACAACTCTAAACTGGGTTGTCACCACTTTACTCTAAAGTATGGGGTATATAATGAGAATGGATCTGCTAATATTTCTTGTCTAACACCGAAGTTGATGGTTTTATAGGGGTTACAAAGAAAGTAAATCCTCGAGATCTAACAAAGCATAAAAATAAATATGAAAGACTCATAACGTGCCCATAACTATATCAGGAGAACTTCCCTGATCATGGCAGGACTGGAGTGCATAAAATCTGTTCTAGCATTGGCCACTAGTCATACTGGAAGTGGGGCCCTACTAAGTCTGGCGACTGGATGGAACTGGAGGATGACTATGCTGACTTTGTGGACCATCCTTCGGAAATTATCAAACTCTATGACATAACTCACCAAATCTAAAACACATATCACTGCCAGCTTTACACATAACTAGGTAATTTCTACCATGTTCATCATAAAGTGGATGGTTACGACCACTGCTCACACTACCCTGGCACCCAATCCCAATGGTCATTCCTAAACTTTTGTACTGGCACACTAGTTGAAGATAGATCTTGAACTGAAGACTTTGGAAAAAACTGGGAATGGTTATCGCCTTCTAACTTAGTCTAAGTGAAACTAAAGATACCCATTTTAGCTCTCTTATTCTCTCTCCTTTTTCTTTAAATTTTGCTCCTCAATTTGTTGTGCATGGACCATAAACCTATATATGTCCATATTCTTAATTAACATCATAGTCCTACACTCCTTGACCACACTATCAAATACCCAAGATACAAACTTACTCATATACCTGGCTAACCGAGCAAACTTGAGGGAATACTCTTTCATGCTCGTACTACCCTATCTGAGATTAAAAAACTCTCACCATATGTTCTCTCAGCTATAAGAGAAAAAATCTATCTAGGAAGGCAGTAGCAAACTCTTTCACTCTATGGGCTCTGCATCTATACCCTTGTCTACCTTTCGCTACTTAAACCACATATGAGCTACATCTTATAGCTGATAGGTAGCTAAATCAGGACTCTCAATGGAAGTCACTCCCATGATGACTGTGAATTTATAAACCTAATCGAGGAACTCTTGTGGGTCCTCTTCTGACTTAGATCCTGAGAATAGAAGAGGGTTCATTCTGGTGAAGTCCTAAATCCTGGCTGCGGCAGTATTTCCACTGGGTTAGATGTAACAGCAGCTGGCCATTCATTTTGAGCTGCTACTGAATTGGCTAGAGTAGTGAATACAACTCTGAATTCTGCATAGAGACATACTTATCCAGGGGATCTGCCTGAATAGGCTAAGGTGTTGACTGATTTCCAGTCCAACTTCTATTAGACTTTTTTTGAGGAATGTATTGTAATTGAAAGGAAGTAAAGGATTAGACTGATATTTTAACTTGAGTTTATGCTCACTCGTATGACATGAATACTAAAAAAAGAGATACTTTTCCTAAAACATCTCATAGCCTCCTGTCCATATGTGTGGTGCGCTACACACCCATGCAAAAGATTCTATTTGATATAAATTTTGGACTCTATGCAAAAGACTCTACTGAACCTTAGTCTCTGATACAAAATTTGTAATGCACGGAGTCTGTACCCTAAGCACTACATAGTGCTTATGACCCCGAAAGACCACAAGCTAACCCATGACTGATATCTACTATGAGCATTAATAATAATACTATAATAAATGATAATTAATACTGTAATACTTTAAAAGTAAATATTGGTAAGGTGTATCAACTAAAATAATAATCTGTAAAACTAAATATTGTCTAAAAACTAGTCTAAAATACCTCTAATCTGAAACTCTTTGAAAACAGAGTTGATGGGAAAATCACCTAACTAACTCCATCTACTGAAATATTGAGTCTACTATAATAATAAAATGAAGGAATATCCTCAATAGATGAGAACTCACTACTAAATGTACTGTTGGTTGAATCTGGATCTATCTATGCATGGACAGGAACCTGAGCATCCGAACCTATGATATAAGACATCATAGTGCTAAGTACGTCAGTACGTGGAATACACTGGTATGATAGACGAGATAAGGCTGAATGGAAGGGTTCATATACAAGAATAATAACTAACAAAATGATATAGAGAAACTGAACATGAGAGTACATGGATAATCTAAACTACAATAAATACTGAGCATACAATGTTGTGCATATATATATATATATACTATAACTAAGCTTTTTTGAAGCTAAGTGTTGAGTTATGATATAAAGTAACTGATAATCTGAGATTTTTGATAACTGATTTAGTGATACTGAATGACTATATCTGACAGTCCTGATTTTATAGAACTAAACTGAGTTTTATTCTGAAGACTGAAACTTAAACTATGGGAGGTAATCATCTAACCGACATTCCCCAAATTTTATATCATTTGAAAGCTAATCGAATTTCCTAGGCAATGACAGGCTCTAAACTGAAAATACTGAGTATGTCAAAAATTTTAGATTGGATTACTCATGTACTAAGACTTAAATAAAGCTAGGAAAATATGGGGCATTACAATATACTTGTTTTGAATTAAGGTTCATACCTAAATAACCATAGTCTTTATGTATGACACTAATATATGATTGAAAGCTTTAAGTGCAACAAGGCTTATATATATTTATGCTTTTACTTGTGAGATTTATATTGTGATTAGAATTTCATTATCTTGATTGGGATATTGTTGAAAGATTTCAAGGTGATTAATCAGCATAATGTTTTGTTATGAATTTCTAGGAAACAAAGCATGAATTCCAAGTCATAAGAACAAGTACTGGATTTGCAAGAAGTCCATGCTCTTCAACTCCATTGATATGTGCTATAACATAATTTAAGGGAAAACATGATCTTTTGATCTAAAAATAAGACATGAAATCCACAACCGTTCATCTTAATTATGATTTAAAGTAAAGAGAAGCATAACTGATTTTCATTCTATAAGCTCTTATGTTATTTTAAGGTAGATTTCTTAAAGTATGAGAATATAAGTATTATAGGAGTAGTAGTTACAACTACAAAAGGAATATGGATGAGCGTATCCTAAATTCTTGGAAACTATAAGCCACCGTACGTTAAGATTGTTTCCAATATGGATGAAGTTTAGTAATCACTTTAGTTAAGGTTCTAATTTTAATGGCCAGGGTAGAACATCTCTCCCTAACTTGGGTAAGACATTGGGCTCCATGGTAGCTTACATGGTTTATGTTTGTTAGAAGAATCTCCTATAAGAAAGAATATAATTAAAGACTTTAGAAACTAAATATTATGGCTCACTAAGTATACTCACATGCTTTATTATTCATGCATTAAGATCTTGCAGTCTTTTATTTTTTTAAGCTCAAGGTGAGTTATTTACGCTTAGCATGCATCATTTGAAAGTTTACCTATTTATTCAATTATTGTTTTTACCTATGTATTCACCCTCACACACTTAGTAAATTCCAGAGATAATGACCTGTATATATGTCTATGTGCTAAATTCTATTAAATTATAGGTTCTGGTGTTCGTTTCTAACAACTTGGTTGACTGCTGGCATCATCACATATATCCCAAATTTTGGTGAGTCCTCATATTCTGGTGACCTAGCTTATCATACTTTTATTTAGAGATGCAAGTAATTTAGTTTATGATTTTCATTTATATTTGTGTCAGCTGGGGTCTGTCCTAGTGTCTCTTTGTTCAATAGTGGAGGCTTGTCAGACTATGTAGGTTTAAGATAAAAAAGGTTATTTAAGATTTCCATGTTAAAGACTTCCCTAAGATATGAAATAATTTACCTTCTATTTCTATATATGTTAATTCACTTTTCATGTAAGTTTCAAGCTAAATAGATATCATTGGTTAGCTTAGGGCTATTCATATTCTTAAGCACCATGTGGCATCAAAATAGGTACTTCTGGGGTGTTCCAAACATGGTATTAGAGGTAGGTTTAAATTGTCATAGGAAGTTAGACAAGCCACGTTACGTAGAGTCTTGATCATGAATGTGAAGCACACTATATTTATAAGCAGGAGGTTACAAAATGAGTTTGAAATCATCATTTTTTTCCTGATTTATCATGCTTATATTTGTCTTAACTCATGAATTTACCAGATAAAATATTCCTCTTTAATAACTCGACGTACGCAGAAATAGTTATCAACCACCACTGCACACCTACCCTCTAAATACGAATATATCTTATGTTGAATTTTGAGCTACCTTTTATGCATTGGCCCAAGCTGTGAATACCAATGTTTGTGGAAACCAAGAGGCAACAATTGCACTTCAGCAAAATGGTAATTTAGCTTCAGCTAGGATTTAGGACTTTTTGAGGATTAATCCACCTGAGTTCTATAGGTGAAAGTTGGATGACGATTCTTAACACTTTATTGATACGGTGTGAAAGATTATTCAGATTATGTATATTACTAAGGGTGAGAGTGTCAAATTTGTATCCTATAGGATGAAGGATATTGTTTGTGATTGGGTTGTTATGTAAAAGGAAGGTAGGGGAAAGAATGTAGCTCCTATGACTTAGCGGATATTTTAAAGTACTTTTCTATACATATTCTATCCATATGACATGAGGAAGGATAAGGTAGAGCAGTTCACGAACCTGTGGCAGGGCTCTATGGCAGTAAATAATTACTGCCTTATGTTCACTTAGTTGTCTAAGTATGCTCCCGAGTTGTTGTTTGACTCTAGAGCTTGTATGAGTAAGTTTGTTGTTTGGGTATCTGATTTAGTGGTCATGAAGTGTAGGACTGCTATGCTAATTGAGGCCATAGATATTGCTTGGTTGATGAATTTTTCTCAATAGATTGAGGTAGAAAAGTTGAAAAAAAAAAGAAGAGAAATAAGAGAGCTAGGACTGGACAGTTTGAGTATAGTTAGCCAAGTTTTGGAGAGGGAAAACATTCATAGCTTTAGGGTCATTTATCAGTGCCTGCACCATCTTCAGCCAGTGCCCTTGCACCCAGGACCATACCGAAGTCGTGGGGCAGGACTTCAAATTCTAGATCTTAGAACTGTTTGGCCGGAATAACCAGTTGTGCAAAGTATGGCAGGACCCATCCTGGTGAGTCCATGATTGGAAAAGAAGGTTGTTACGGTTAAGGCAAGTTAGGCCATAGGATTAAGTACTGTCTCTATGCTAAGTAGGGAAGAAGGGATGTTCGTCCTCACACTCAGGCTACTAATGCAGTAGCTCAGCCATGTCTTCCAGTTCCTCCACTGGGTGAAATCATCTAGTATCAGTAGCGGTCAATGCCAAAATCAATTATATGCTTTGATATCCCATCAAGAGTAGGATAGTTCACCAAATGTTGTCATTGGTATGCTTCTTACCTATCACCTTGATGTATATATATTATTAGACCCAGGATCGAATCTCTCTTATGTAACTCCTTTAGTTTCTATAAATTTTGGAGTAGGTCTTGAAAATATCTGCAAGACCTTCTCAGTTTCTACCTCAGTTAGCGAGTCAGTTGTTGCAACATGAGTCTATAAGGAGTGTCCTATCATTTTCCTTCATAAAGAGACACTAGCGGACCTAATAGAGTTATAGATGGTAGATTGTGATGTCATTCTAGGAATGAATTAACTCCATTTATGCTATACACTAATAGATTGTCGCACCTATGTGGTGAAGTTTCAGTTTCCTAATGAGGCAATTTTTACGTGGGAGGGTAGTTCTATATCTCCTAAAGGTCATTTATCTTTTATCTCAAGGCCAAAAAGTTAATATCAAAAGGGTGTGTCTATCATTTAGTTCAAGTCAAAGACACTAAGTCTGATATCCCCAAAGTTTAATCAATCCAAGTAGTAAAGGAGTTTGTAGAGGTGTTACCCGACGATCTGCTTGGGGTACCTCAAGATAGAGAAATAGAATTCGGTATTGATCATTATTCTGATACTCAGCCCATTTCTATCTCTCAATATCATATGGCTATAACCAAACTTAAAGAGTTAAAGGGGTAGCTTAAGGACCTTATAGATAAAGGTTTCATCAAACCCAGTGATTGTTCGTGGGGTGATCCTGTCTTTTTCTTGTGCAAGAAAGATGACACTCTCATAATGTGTATAAATTATAGACAACTAAATAAGGTTACCATAAAGAATAAGTATCGCATTCATAGAATCAACGATTTGTTTGATCATTTTTAGGATGCCTGATGGTTCTCCAAGATTGACCTTAGGTCGGGATACCATTAGTTTAATGTTAGGGAGCAAATTGTTTCAAATACAACTTTCTAAACAAGGTATGGCCATTTTGAGTTTTTGGTTATGTTGTTTGGACTGAAAAATGCTCCTGTTGCTTTCATGGATTTGATGAACAGGGTCTTCAAGTAGTACTTTGACATATTTTTCATTGTCTTTATAGATGACATACTGGTGTATTCTAGGAGTGAGGAAGAATATAAAGACCATTTGAAAATAGTACTGTAGACCCTCAAGGATGATCAGTTATATGCAAAGTTTAGTAAATGTGAATTTTGATTGGAATCGGTTACCTTCTTAGGGCATGTCATCTTAGGAGCTAGAATTCATATAGATCATCAGAAAAGTGATTTAGTGAAGCACTAGCTTAGACCTATCACTCCATCTGATATTCAGAGCCTTTTGGGTTTTGCTAGATACTATAGAAGATTTTTTAAAGATTTCTCCTCTATAGCAGAACCATTGACTAAGCCAACCCAAAATAAAGTGAAGTTTATATGGTCAGATAAGTATGAGAAAATTTTTCAAGATTTGAAGGATAGATTGAATTTGCCCTAGTATTAGCTCTGCCAGAAAGGTCAGAAGGATTCATAGTGTATTGTGATGATTCCAGAGTTGGGTTAGGTTATGTATTGATGTAAAATAATAAAGTGGTATCTTATGCCTCTAGGAAACTTAAGGATCACAAAAAGAATAACCCAACTCATGATTTGGAGTTAGCTATTATAATTTTTTCCTTAAAAATATTGAGGCACTCCTTTTATGGTGTGCATGTTGATGTTTTCACTTACCATAAGATTTTTTAATACGTATTTTCTCAAAGGGATTTGAATCTTCATAAGAGAAGGTGGTTGGAGTTATTAAAGGATTATGACATAAATGTAATCTATCATTCGAGTAAGGCTAACAAGGTGGCAGATGCATTGAGTAGGCTATCTATAGGTAGTGTGTCTTATATGAAAAAGGAAGAATAAGAATTGGCTAAATAAGTGCATAGGATGGCTAGTTTGGGAGTGTGTTAGCTCGATATTGATGATGGGGTAGTAGTAGTTCAAAAGAGATTAAAATCATCTTTGGTAGTAGAAGTGAAGGTGAAAGAGGAAAATGATCCCATACTTAACCAAATATTGGAAGCACTCCAGCAATAAAAGGCTGAGGTTTTCTCCCAAGGGGGAAATAGTGTACTTCGCTATCAAGGTAGACTTTATGTATTGAATGTAAATTGTTTGAGCGAAAGGATACTTGCTGAGGCTCCTGGTTTGAGGTATTCCATTCATCCTTGTGCTACTAATGTACTATGACTTACGAGAAATTTATTGGTGGAACTGTATTAAGATTGACATAGCCAATTTTGTGGGAAAGTATTCCAATTGAAAAGAAGTGAAAGTTGAACACCGGAGGCCAGGTGCCATGTTGAATGAGATTAGTATCCCTAATTTGAAGTGTGTAGTAGTGAATATGTACTTTATCATAGGTTTGCCTCATACAAGCCATCAGCATGATT
This sequence comes from Capsicum annuum, assembly GCF_002878395.1. Taxonomy (NCBI): domain Eukaryota; kingdom Viridiplantae; phylum Streptophyta; class Magnoliopsida; order Solanales; family Solanaceae; genus Capsicum; species Capsicum annuum. The sequence goes on from NC_061119.1 coordinate 92,048,283, forward strand.
CCATTTGGGTCATAATTGATCGAATGACTAAACCAGCTTATTTCTTACTTATTAAGACTTTAGATATGTAGGAAGATTATGCTAGAATGTATATCCACGAGTTAGTAACGCTTCATAGGATACCCTTATACATAGTTTCAGACAGAGTCACGCAGTTTACTTCATAGTTTTTGTAGTCTTTTCTGAAGGGCCTGGGTACAAAGGTTAAGCTTAGTACTATTTTTCATCCTTAGATTAATGGTCGAGCTAAGCGTACAATTCAAACAATAGAAGACATGATGAGGGCATGTGTTTTAGATATTAAAGGAAGTTAGGACAACCATTTACCTTAGTTTGAGTTCATTTACAAAAATAGTTATCATGCTATCATTAAAATAGCTTTATTTGAAGCGTTGTATAGGCATAGGTATATGTCACCTATGGGATGGTTTGAGGTTGGTGAAGCATCTTTGATTGGGCTAGACTCTATTCTTAAGATATTTTAAAGGTTTGTTGGTTTGTGAGAGGTTAAAAATTGCTCAAAGACATTAGAAATCATATGCTGATGTAAGAAAAAAAGTGCTCAATCTTGAAGTAGATGATTGGTTATTATTGAAGGTGTAACCTATGAAGGGAACTATGAGATTCGAAAATAAGGGAAGCTGAGTCCTCGATTTATTGATCCATATGAGATATTAAGAGATGTAGGAGAGGTTGCTTACGAATTAAATCTTCCATCAGAGTTAGCTACGGTTAACCTTGTGTTCCATGTTTTGATGATAATAAAGTGCATTGGAAATCTAACCTTAGTAGTTTGCCTAGAGAATATTAGGGTCAAAGATAACTTGTTGTATGTGTGAATTTTTATGGAGATACTTGATAGGCAGGTCCGAAGGGTAAGAAATATGGAGGTAGCATTAATAAAAGTTTTTTGGAGAAACCAATAAGTTGAAGAGGCCACTTAGGAAGATGAGGCGGACATAATGAAAAAGTATCCTATTAATTTTTCCTCTAATTCAGTTCCTACCTTAGGTGAAGTGTTATTTCTAGGAAGTTCCTACACTTAAAGATCATTTAAGTGTTCCTGCATCGTATCTAATATTGTGAGAAATTGAGTCCTTGTGCTAATAGTAAGCTCTATTATAAATTAAGTGTGGAGATGTTGATTCTTTTCAAAAATCTAAATCCTAAGTGAACCACATTAAATGATGAATATTTCCAAGGGGGAGATATTTTAATACCTAGTGTTTGGAAGTCTCTGTGCATCATACGACTCATTCCCTGGAGTCGTACATACAATATACGGTCATATGTTGTAGTCATATCTAACACAATATGTCAAGGTAGACATTTTGTTATTGGTATGAATCGATCCTTAGAGTCTTAATATTACCATACAACTTGTATGGAGATTAGTTGCAAAGTCAGTAGCCCAAGATCTCTAAGTTTCTGTCCAAGTTATGATGTGATGTTACTAGTTATAGGTTTTTACTCGTATTATTACAATATTATACCATATTTATTCTTCGAAGCTTATGAGTAATAAGGCTCACTTGTACCTTCACCATACGAGTCATATGACATACTCATGATGACTAGCAACCAAATTCTATAATGTTTAGTTAATGGGATTTTTGGTTGTTTTCCCTCTTTTAACTCAAAACAATGACTTATTACCCCTAAATAGAGTTATTTTCCTCTATTCATCAATCAATTAACAATATCATCTCTCGTCCAATCTTCAAGAACATCAAGATTTAGGTTCCTTACATAAATTCATCATTTAAGTCCCAAGGTTCAAACTCTCTACACAAGTCAAGAAATTTTATATATGTGGGGTTTATAAACAAGGATAGTCTTCCATACTTTTTCCCAAAGTTCATTGTTAGATATTTAATATACCTCTTTTGAATTAGGACTCATACCCAAATAACTATGTTCTTGAAGTATGACACTACTATGTGACTGAAAACTTTAGGCGCAATAAGGTTTACATATATTTATGTTGTAACTTGTGAGATTTATATTGTGATTTGAACTTCATTATCTTGACTGGGATATTGTTGAAACAATTCAAGGTGATTATTCAGCATAATGTTTTGTTATGAAATTTTATGAAACAAACCTTGAATTCTAAGTTCTACGTACAAGTACTAAGTTTACAAGAATTTTATGCTATTAAGCTCCATTGATATGTGTTATAACATGAAAAGATCTAAATATAAGACATGAAATCCATAAATGTTCACCTTGATTATGATTTAAAGTAAAGAAAAGCATAATTAGTTTTCATTCTATAAACCGTTATTATATTTTTAGGTGGGTTTCTCAAAGTATAAGCATATAAGTATTCTAGGACTAGTATTTAGCACTGAGAAAGGAATGTGGATGAGTGTATCCTAAATTATTGGACACTACGAGCCACCATAGGTTAAGCTTTTTTCCAATATGGATGAAGTTTAGTGATCACTTAAGTTAAGGTTCTATTTTGATGGCAAGGGTAGAACAGCTCTCCCCAACGTGGGTAAGACGTTGGACTATATAATAGCTCACATAGTTTATGTCAGTTAGAAGAATCTCCCATAAGAGAGAATGAAAGTTAAGACTTTCGAAACTAAGTGTCATGGCTCACTAAGTTTACTCACATGCTTTATTATTAAGGTTTTATGATCTTGCAATCTTTTATTTTATTCATGCTCAAGGTGTGTCATTTACACTTAGCATGTATTATTTGAAAGTTTACTTATGTATTAAGTCATTGTTTTACTTATTGATTCACCACCATATACTCAGTACATACTAGAGGTACTGACCTACATATATGTCTATGTGCTATATTATCTTATAATATAGGTTTTGGTACACGTTTCCAACAACATGATAGACTACGGGAATCATCACCTACATCCTAACTTTTCGTGATTCCTTATAGTCCGAGGATTTATATTATTAGACCTTCATTTAGTGATTCAAGTAATTTTGTTATTTGATTTTTGTTTATGTTTGGGTAAACTGGGGGCTATCCTAGTATCTCTCTAGTCAGTCGTAGAGGCTTGTCAAACTTTGTATATTTAAGATCAAAAGGTTTGTTTAAGATTTCCAAGATAAAGACATACCTCAAGTTATGAAATTGTTTACCTTAATTTTTTATATACATTATTTCACTTTTCATGTGAGTTTCAAGGCTAAATAGATATCATGGGTTACCTTAGGGATATTCATAGTCTTAAGCAATGTGTGACGTCCAGGGGGTACTTCAGGGGCTTTACAAATTGCCTTATCTCTCTGTTATTATGTTGGCTTAACTATTAGTGTCTCATAGTTGGTGCCATCATGAATCGTGAATCGGGTCATAACAAATTTCTATAAGATCCTAGTTTTCACCAGTAATTATTTATATTAGAGCAAGTTTCTAAGAGAGTCTTGTTGATTGGAACAATAACATTTGTTTTCTATCTTTGGAAGGATTTGGGACATTCTTAGTAGTCCTTGACTTCTTTCACTTGTATCATGCAAAGAGTCTCAGTTGGTTTGTAGTATATCTTCTTGACTTTACTCCTTCGCAGATGCCTAAGAATCTTTCTTTAGCTATGTGGTATTAGGGTTCTGAGACCAATCCTTGTGATGTGTCCCTGATTAGGTATCAGGAAGGGCCTCCTATAAACCTTATTCCTGTACTTGAGCTAGATATTCCTTTACTACAACCAACAGTTGTCCAGGGATAAGCCTTGGCTCCACCAGGTTTTATTTCTTCTTCATTTCTTAGAGACGCTTTGGTTTATCTATTGGGTATTATTGATGGTTCTCAGACTATTAGAGCAGGAATGTAACCTTTAGTTATAGATCCTGGAGTTGAGGTTCATTCTATGCCTGAATTTGTTCAGCCGATAACCTCTCAGTCAGTTATAGCCTAGCCTGCTATGTCTTCTTACGAGAAGAAGATGCAAGGTAGGTTTTAGAGGTTAGCTCTGCCTAGATTTTCTGGTGCTCTTAGAGAGGAAGCATTTGAGTTTCTTACTGCTTGTGAGGATAGGCTTCATGGGTTAAGCCTTTTTGAGACTTGTGGTTTGGATTACACCAAATTTTAGTTGAATTTGGCTATTTGACATTGGTCGAGAGGTTTTATGAATTCCAGGCTAGTTGGATATTCTCCCCTTTCATGGACTCAGTTCTATAAGATGTTATTAGAGAAGTATATATTGTGAAACCTTAGATATCGGCTGAGAGATCAGTTCACTAAATTAGAACAGAGATATATAAGGGTCGTCGTGAATAAGTCACATTTCCATAAGTTGGCTAGGTATGATACTTTTATTTTTGATACTGAATATGTAAGAGTATATTGCATTATGAGATGATTGAGACTTCCTATTCATATGGCTACTCAGACTCTAGTTTCTGTGGCTAGGACTTTTGCTGAAATTTATATTCATTCAACACTGATAGAGGACATGCATTATGAGGGTTTTGATATGAGGATAAAGTATTAGGGTAGTTTTGGTGGGTCCATAGGACTTCCTGATTCATAAGTGTTACTTCTTACATTAGGCATCCTCTACATCTATTTTTTCATCCTTTATGTCAGAATGGTCGACTAGTTCAAGCAGTTATTCAAACTACTAGCGGAGGTCAGTTTGGTACTAGTGGTTGCCCTGGAAACTGCAGTGATCAATGTTTGAGAGGTTCATCTATAGTTCATGCTAGATATGGTGGTTACTTTGGTTCAGTCGGATATATGAGATCTGGTTCTGCTTGTGATTCTTTTTTACTTGTGGGATTCTCGGTGCTTTCTCGAAAGATTTCCTTAGTTGTGGGGCGATGGTTGTTTACTCATCGAATGATACTCCTATTAAGGTAGTTTAACCCTTAGGTAAACATGGTTTACGATGTTTCAGGGGTGGTACCAGAGTGCTCGAGGTGGTACTCAGGAAGACAGGATAGGGGGTCAATCAAGTGCCCAGCCAGGTGGCTGGTATTGTATGTTGTATGCAGTACCTTCTACGCCCAAAGCTGAGACTTTGAATGCTGTTCTAATAGTTACGATTTTGGGGTGCTGGAAGTTGTCCATTGATTTATTTGATCTACAATCCACATATGCTTATATATCTGTTTATTATGCACCATAGTTAGACTTAGCTAGTAATTTATTATTTGCGTTATTACGCATATCTACTCCCATCTATGATTTTTTAGTAGTGGATGAGTATTCAAATCATGTGCTGTGATAGTTAGTGATGTTGATACTTATGTTGATCTTATTATTCTGGATATAATGGATTTCAGTGTAATTCTAGGCATGGACTGGTTAACCCACTATCATGCAGTCATGGATTGTTTTCCGAAGACAGTTACTGACACAACCCGAACCAGGTCCTAGCCGTGGTAGGCATCTCAAGTCCAATTAAAATTGGAGACCGTCCTTATTATCAAACCATAACCTCCTTATACCATATGTCAAATGAATTCAAAATATATAAAAAGATAAAGTGACAATAATTGAAAAATATTTAATCAACTCCATAACCATGTCAAACCAAATATTCAAAAAAATATCCACCCGGTATCAACCACAATGTCAATAGCAATAGTAAGGCTAACATCAATACTGACACTGCCCATGCTCATAGTAGTTCCACAAAGCCTCTATCGGAGATCAAAGAACATCAGGTCAGGACATGCCCCCAACCATGGACAAAACCAAATTCAATGAAAAGAATATACATGAAAGAATTCCATCACATGAATTGGGATCGTCCAGAGTATGGAAGCTCACAACTTTAGTCTGACATAAAGCTTTCCTCGAATCTAAGTCACTGAGTAGGAGGAGTAGTATGGTCGATTCCTACATCACATGGGGATACAACGCCCGATGATGGTTAGTGCAATCATGTACATATATATATATATATATCATGCAGGGAAAAGAGACTTGGTTTAGCATGCAGTTAAAACATTTAACCTGGGTTGTGTAGCTATGCCATCCTAAATCCGCCCATATGATATATGGGTTTATATCTCTGCTGAAAGGGCCATGGTTCAGGTTAGCCACATGAATCAGAGAATAACATGAGATGATTAGTACATCTCCAATAATATAAGTTTGACATCATGCACACGATTACTAAGACCAAACCTTAACATGAGTTTCTAGGTTTTGTCCTCCTGGGAGGTCCACCTTCCACATGCCTTAGATACCAAGTAAGAAGTAGAGATTCACCCTTATAATCCCCTATTTGATTGCCCTGTAGAAACCCTAGCCTTTTTGAAACACCTTAGTTTGTGGACCTCAGAAAATTTCCTAGAATTTTGGTCTCTAGACCCAATACAAATCAAGGGTATGAGCCTTATGTTTGGGTATAGATAGTCTAGCTCAGTCGTATGATGACCAGTGTTATTAAAATGGATAAGACTTAGGGGTATGAGTCATATTGGTGGTCACAGTTTATTTGTTCCTTAACTTCACCATGAGCTGTAAGCCAGGGTATGAGTCATACCCAGAACATGTAGAGTGGATAGTATCTAAATCTTTCTTAGGGTTAAATCTGCTAAGTGTACAGATAAAGGATATGGATCGTATGCTTTGGATATGACATGGTTAGATGATTCATATCTTGGATAGAGATTGGTCCAAAAGTTGAGGATAGGATACGACTGGAGGGTACCACTCATATTGGAAGGGTATGACTCATGAGGTTTTATCGTACCCCTATGACAAGATTTTTGGGGAACATAAGTAGGGGTATTTTTTACATTTCCCCACTTATCCTAATAAGGTCCCATGACTTCTAACCTAGTTATAATGTTGTTTATCCTATTATTCCATTAATTAAATACAAAAAACTCTTCTAAACTCTCTATAATTCTCTCAAAAGTTTTTGAGCAAGGGAAGCTAAGGTTTCAACTTAAGGATTGATTTAGGGCTTGTCTTTGTGATTTTATTTAATCATTATCTTGGTTTAATCCATGTTATTTTCCCTCATTGTTAATTATATCTAAAGGGATTATTTTTATGAATGTTTTCACAACCTTAATGATTGTATTATTTTGATTTTCAAATTTGAATTAGGGGTTTTGATATTAAATGGTTGGTTATAGTTTTCCATTGTTTTAACTATATTTTTATGTGCATTAATGGTGGTTTTCGATAATTGGATTTTATGGGAATGGTTTAATGGAAATTGGATTTAGTTTTGGTCATATTATGCCCCTAATGTGTTTGACAAAATACTTATAAAGATATGTTCATTACACTGACTACTCTTAATGGAACTCTTGCTTATTTTAAAACTTAGTAAAGGAATTGTGCATAGTTTAAATGGTTTGAAATGGTAAATGGATAATAGTTATGCCTGAGCGTTACGTAGAATTCCCCAAGTGGTTTAATATGGTAAATGGAAGGGCTTGAAGTCACCTTAAACCAATATATAGTTGGCTATGGATAATACTTATAAGTAAGGATTGGTATGATGATACCAATAATAATGTCCTTTGTTAATAGATGGATAATGGTTTGGTTATTTGGTAATTGGTTTTAATTGGGCCTTAATGGTGGGATATGTAGAATATTCATAGAAGGTGGAGGTCCCGAGGGACCAAAACTAGAAATTCATATTTGCCGATATCAGGTTCATCTTAGTGACCGTGTGCATAGTGTCACACTATTTTTATGGGATTTACTAATCTTCCCATGTTTTCTTCATTAGTTTCGCGGCTTCACGTAATGGAGCACTTTCAACAGGGAGAGTTGAAACCATATAGCTCGTGGGTGGTTTAGAACGTCAAAGCTACACAACCCAGGTAAAGTTTTTAATAGCATGCTAAATTTGGTCCCCTTTCATGACATGGTTATATATATATGTATAGTGTGTGCATACTGATGGTTTTACTTGATTTTATAAATAGCATTATTTTAACCTTATCCTTAGATTATGTAAGCATTCATCCACTAACCCGTCTACTGGTGGCTGTATACCCATGCTATGAAGGAATTGACATTCTACTCCTTCTATATAGTGTTGACTTGAGGATAATATTTGTACTGAAGTGGTGAGCTTCCATCCTTTCAGAAGGCTCCATTCATATTATGGATATTTCTAGACATTTTGATTTTATTTGGATATTTATTTTGACTATGGTTGGGGGCATATCCCAAATGGATTTTATTACTCTTTTGGTTAGAGGCTTTGTGGTAATTCTATGGGTCGAAATGGGTGGGATTGGTATTGGTGTTAGACTTTGCATTGGAATAAGCTAGAAGGTTGGCACCATCATACATAATTTCACACTGTTCTATCATATTTTATTGTGGAGTTAATTATATTATGTTTTATAACTTATTTGGTTATGGCCTAGTTTATGGCCCTTTTTTAGCATCGGTTTTGTATGGATGGATTGTTGGTATGGGATGGTTTGTCTCAGTTGGGTGAGTCATAGTTGTGATCTTATCCCAGAGTCTTCATGCAAACTGTTGCACTTTCTTTTTGCATGCTCAAAATTCAGCCAACCTAGGGTAGGCTGCTGGAGGTTGGGTTGGTGATGAGGATGGTCTACGATCCCGGTCGGACATGGGATGCCCATTATGATAAGTCCTCGATTGGTTCATGTCAATTTGGTATCAGAACGTAGTTTTATTATCAATTAGGAGTCCATAAATTTATGATGTGTAGAGTCTCTTTTAGGGGTATGTATCATACCACACTCATAAGAAAGAGTCTACAAGGTATTTAAGAGTGTATTACTTTCCCAGTATTCTATTTTCAAGCTTCTCAGTCCTATAATATTCTCTTATCTTTATTTGTTTTTCTTTCAGATCATGCCTCATAGATTTGAAACAAAAGAAAATTCTTCTATCCCATCTAGGGGTAATGCTGAAGGGGTGCATCCTACCTCTGGGGTTCATCTTTGATCTCATGATCCTATCCTTGATAGTTCAAGAGTTCCACCTGTAGCTACGAGTCCTCCTTAAGGTGAGGTGACTAATGCTGAATTTAGTTAGTCTATTCATATTATTGCTCGGATGGTCGCTGCTCAAGCTAAGCTGGGTGCGACTGGTTCTTTGTTCACTAAGGCTACAAAGATTGGGCAATTTATGAAGATGATCCCTCTCACTTTTTCTGAAGTGAGGGTGGAGGAGGATCCACAGGGATTTTTAGATAAAATGGAAAATATATTTTTGGTCATGCAGGATACTAATGTGGAAGGGTAAACATTGTAACTTGTTAGCTCAAAAAGATTGAGTATCAGTGGTATAAAGAGTGGGACAGGGATAAGGGTGATATGGAAGAATCAGTCTTGTGGGATACTTTTTCTAAAGCCTTCTAAGATCAGTTCTTTCCCTAAGAGTTTTAGGAAGCAAATATGGAGTTTATGAACCTCAGGCAGGGAAGGATGTCAGTCAAGCAATATGCATAACAGTTTCATCAATTGTCAAGATATGCTCCTGATTTAGTTGCTAACATGCGGGCAAGAATGAGAAAGTTTACCTCTAGGTTGAATCAGGATTCAATTTTGGAGAGCAAGACTACCTTACTAATTGAAGATATGGACATCTCCAAGTGAACTATTCATATGCAGAAAGTGGAAGATAAAAAGTGGAAGCAGGTGCAATTTTGGGATAGATAGGGTAAAAGAAGAAGTTTTTTTAACTAGAGAGGTGCTCAGTCTCAGGGTGGTCGGGATGGTGGTAAATAGTAGAAAAACAAGTAGGGGAGTTCTGGTTCCTACTTTTCTCCTAGTGCTCTTTACCAATGGAGGGACAGGTGTCATCATGTTGGTGAAAATTTTTGGGCACAGGGTGCCTAATCTCAGGCAAACGGAGGCCATTTAGTTTTTTTATGCCCTTCTTGTCGGTTCTGTGGTCATCCTCATCAGGGTTACTGTGATAAACGAAGGGACAAATACTTCAAGTATGGCTAGGCAGGCCAATAGCTAAGGGATTATTCGGTTAATAAAATTGCTATGGGGGAGAATAAGATTCCTATGGATTCATCTTTTGCTCTTACACCTATTGGTATGGCATCTACTTTTGTTACTGCTCCTGGTTCTAGTATTAGTCAGAACAGTTTTTATGCTTTGGCATCCTGACAGAAATTCGAGAATTCACATGATGTCGCTATCGGTACGTTACAACTTTTCTCTCATGATGTCTATTGTTTGCTTAATCCATGGTCCACTCTCTCATATATGGCTTCTTATGTGGTTGTATTCTTTGGTTTCAATTTGGAAGTTATTTTGGATCCTTTTTCTATTTTACCCCAGTAGGTGACTCGGTTATTACTAAGAGAAACTATAGGAGGGTGTTGTTTCTGTTGGTGGTAAGAAGACCTTGGTAGATCTATTTGAGTTAGGTATGGTGTATTTTGATGTTATTCTAGTGATGGATTGGTTACACTCTTGTTACACACCCATAGGGTTATCTTTAGGTTCTCTATTGAACAGATTAAAGAATGGGAGGGTGGTTCTTTAGCTCCTAGAGGGAGATTTAATTCTTATCTTAGAGCTCAAAGGATAATCTCTAAAGGTTACCTCTAACATTTGCTGGGTTACAGATTATAATTTGAAAGGTTCTTCTTTCCAGCCAATTTCAGTGGTTAATGAGTTTCCTGAGGTCTTTTTAGATGATCTTCCTGGCGTTCCTCCAGATAGGAAATAAAGTTTGGTATTGCTAGTTCCAAAAACTCATCCTATTTCTATTCATCCATATAAAATGGCTTCGGTTGAGTTGAGAGAAATCAAAGAGCAATTTAAGGATCTCCTAGAGGGTTTATTCATCCTAGTGTATCCCTATGGGGTGCACCGGTATTGTTTGTGCGCAAGAAAGATGGTTCCCTTCGGATGTGCATTGACTATAGGAAATTGAACAAGGTTATGGTCAAGAACATATATCCTCTTCTAAGAGTAGATGATCTGTTCGACTAGTTGCAAGGTGCCAAGTCCTTTTCTATGATAGATCTCCTGTCTGGGTACCATCCGCTAAAGATTAGGGAGGTGGGTATCCCTAAGAAGAATTTTCGTACTTGGTATGGGCACTTTGAGTTTTTAGTAATGTCATTTGGGTTAGATAATGCTCTGGCGGCATTTATGGATCGGATGAATAGGGTTTTTCATCAGTATTTGGATTTCTCTATTATTATGGTTATAGATGACATTCTGGTTTATTCGAAAAGTGAGGTGGATCATGCAAATCACCTCCATATGGTGTTGCTGACCTTAAAGGAACAACAATTGTATGCTAAGTTCTCTAAGTGTGAGTTTTGGTTGAATATTGTAACTTTCTTGGGTAATATTATTTCCAGTGAGGGGATCATGGTGGATCCTCAAAAGGTTGTTTCAATGATAAGGTGTCATAGACCCACGAATCTATCCGACATTTGAAGCTTCTTGGGTTTAGCTGGGTATTATAGGCGGTTTGTGGAAATCTTTTCGATGATAGCTGCTCCTTTGACTAAGTCAACTCAGAAGAAGGGAAAGTTTCTTTGTCGGATTCTTATGAATGGAGTTTTGAGATATTTAAGGATAAGTTAAGTTCGGCTCCAATTTTAAAGTTGCTAGAAGGTATGATGGGTTCATGGTTTATAGTGATGCATCTTAGGTAGGTATTTGTTGTGAGATAATAAATCATGGGAAGGTGATTGCCTATGCTTCAAGGCAGTTGAAGGTACATGAAAGGAATTATCATAGTAATGATTTAGATCTGTTGGTGGTTGTATCATCTTTTAAAATATTGCGGCACTATTTGTATATTATTCACATGGATATCATTTCTAATCATAAGAGTCTACAGCATGTGTTCACTCAAAAAGAGCATAACAGGCGGATAAGTTGGCTTGAGCTTCATAAGGACTATGATATGAGTCTTCACTATCACCTAGGTAAGACTAATATGGTTGTTGATGCTTTTAGCATGTTATCCATAGGGAGTTTGGCTCATGTGGAGGAAGGACAACTGAACTTGGTGAAGGATATTCACCTATTGGTTAATCTTGGATTTCACCTCTTGGACTCCAAGGATAGCGGTGTGGTGGTGAAAGATGTGGTTCCATCATCTTTTGGTGCTGAGATTAAGTAGAAGGAAGTGCTAGATGCTATCTTGATGAAAATCAAGAGTGATGTTGGTGGGAAAATGGTAGTGGTGTTTGATATCAGTGGTGATAGTACTTTATGATACCAAGAGAGGTTATGCGTTCCTAATGTTGACGGTTTACGATAAATGATTTTGGCTGAGGCGCATTACTCAGGCTATGTTGTTCATACCAATTAACAAAGATGTATCATGATCTAAAGGAGATAAATTGGTGGAATGGCATAAAGAGAGATGTGGGTGATTTTGTGGCCAAGTTCATGGTGTATCAATAAGTTAAGGTTGAGCACATAAGGCTAAGAGGGTTGTATCAAGAAATTGATTTGCCCAAATAGTAGTGGGAAATTATCTATAAGGACTTTGTTACCGATCTAACTCGGTATTGAAATCAATATGATTTTATTTGGGCCATCATGGATAGAACAACTAAGTTTCTCGACGGATGAACATGCAAAGCTATATCTTTAGGAGATTGTGAAGCCTCATGGGGTTCCTGTTTCAATTATTTTTTATCGTGGCACACATTTTACATTTCACTTTTGGCTATCTTTCCAGAAAGGGTTGGGGACTAAGGTTAGTCTGAGTATTGCCTGCCACCCGCATAAGGATGGGCAGGCAGAGAGAACTATTCAGACATTGGAGGATACACTTCTGGCTTGTATGATCGATTATAGTAGCAATTTGGTTAAGTATCTACCTTTGGTGGAGTTTGCTTACAATAATAACTTTCATTCTAGTATTAGTATGGCCCTTTTTCAATCATTGTATGGTAGGAGGTGTAGATCTCTTATTGGTGGTTTTATCTTAGTGATGGTTCACCTTAGACTCTAAACCTTTCTGAAATAAATGCCAAAAGTGAGAGGAGAATTGTGTACCTAAATCTGAAATGGTGGATACCGATGCTCCATGCAACCTAACTATCTCCTCAATAAATAACTTGGCATAGTCCTTTTCAAAGTGGGTAGTCCTCACAGGCAAGAAATGAGCGGACTTAGTCATCCAGTCCATAATAACCCAAATCAAATGTAACACTCCGAGTCTGTACCAAGGACGTTACACGGTGCTCATAATCTCGAGGGACCACAAGCTAACCCACGACTAGTACCAACTGCAATAACTGAACAGTAACACTCAATAATATGTAGAATAAGGTGGAAACATTCTATAAGGTTCAATCTGTATAGAATACTAAATAATATTGGATGCGGTATTAAATACCAAAACTGAAAGACAAAATTATAATCTGAATAACTGTCTAAAACACTCTAGTATGGGAAGGCTTTAACTATCTGAACTGTGGAGTTAATGGGACAAGTCCTCAACTAACTCCGTCTATTGACATAAACTGAAATACTATAAATAGTAATCATTTCCTCAAACTAGGATGACTCACTATTATGCTAAATGCTAAAAGTTTGGTCTACTAAGGGTACTCTGGAGCACGTGCATCAGAACCTATGATATATGACATCATAGCACAAAGAAAAGCATGCGTTAGTACTTTGAATGTACTGGTATGCTCAGTAAGGTAGGCTGAAATGCATGGGTTCATATGCATAAGCAATAATAACTTTATAACAGGAGTATGACTGAATAAGAATACATGCATGGATACGTATACCATAACTAAAATCGTGATAACACTGAACTGAGTGTAAATACTGATCAACTAATTTAATGGATAACTGAAAATGTATAACTGATAGTTGGGTGACTGTATCTGACCGTCCTGAATTCTAGGGAACTATACTGAGTTCTATACTGAGATGAGTGACTATGTCTGATAGTCATGAATCTGTAGAACTGGACTGAGTTTTATTTTGACACTAAGACTGAAACTGAGACTATGGGAGGAAATCATATAACTGACATGCCCTTCTCTAATTAATTTGGAGTCCAACCTATAACCCAGTTGGAAGGGTGTCAATAGCGTTCCACGGGTAAGGACAAGTTGCGAGTTAACTCTCTCTGACAGGAAGCTCTTTCATCAACCCTCGCTGGCAGGATAACTCATATGAGAAGTATCAACCCTCATAATGTCTGGAAGGAAGATACCTTAATCTATGCTAGCTATGTAGTTCTGTAACACAGGGATTGTTGCTAAGTGTCACACCCTCAACTGACAGGAATACCACCATCCCTGGGTTAACTCAGTGCTGAATACTACTTCAAACTGAAATAGACTCTGAAATGATTTCTAGTCTGTACTAGGCTGGACTGAACAGTTACTGAAATTATTGTTTAGCTGAACCAAACTGAGTTCACTGAGTTCCACTAACTAATGGAATACTACTGAATTCTGTTAACTGATAGAGCTTACTGAGGTTTGAATTGAATATGGAGTTAGACTGAACTACTTCTGAATCTCCTGAGTTTTCCTAAGCTCTGTAACTAACTGAGAGTACTACTGATCATGACATGAATGATACTTTTCTATGACTGACCATGGCTCTTTGTAGTCAACTAAATTGTCAGGTACAAGTACCCCCAAGACTCGATAGCATAAATTAAGAGACATAGGATAAACATAAAACATGTAAACTATAAACTTGGTCATCATTTATTTATTGGGGCATTTTAACAAACACTTGCATGATTTTATTCTCTTAATAGTTTACATGAACAGTTTATCGAACACTTGGAAGGCATATAACATGCGCATAACACTGATCAATATGTGAGCACACAATTCAATCATCAAATTCACAATTTGAAGGCTTTAACATGACCTCATACGGTAAGACATTTAAATCAATAAACTCCGCATGAAACTTAGCATCACACATGGATTTGAAACTCAAATAATCATTATAAACATGAATATTATTAAACCCATTATGGTATTCATGAAATAAATATACTTAAAGTTTAAAAACTGATTCTTGGACTCCAAGGGTGGAAGAGACCCTTGGATGAACACCTTACTTACCTTTGTTGAAGAATTTCTGAAAGTTTATGGTTGAATCTTGCGTTCCTGATTTGAAATTTGAGCACCTAGGGTTTTGTTCTTGTGCTAATTGGAGAATGAATGAGTATATTTACTCTCCAAAAGGCTTAATTTTGTGTTTTGGGGGATGAAGAACGTGGGGAAAAGACCCAAATACCCCCAAGAACACGGTGTTTTAATGACTGAAAACTGGGCTTCCGACGCATAGGTCAACGTGGCACTTCAATAGCATCGATGCAATAACCAATGCATCGCACCATGTTTACATTGATTCACTGGAATTGGACGCTGGTAGCTGGGGAAAATATCAATCAATGCGATAGTCGACATGGTGCACCAAGATTGCATTGATCCACAGTTTTAAGATTCCAAAGGAGCCTCAAACGAAGTCCGAAAAATCCGAAACTTGTTCGGAAATACCTATGGATATTCCTGATCATCAATCAACCTAAACTGCAACATTTAATGGATGTAAAGGTCACGAAATAAGATTTACAACCTTCATGGGCTAAAATTACACAAAGTCTGAGTACTAGGCAAAGATTTTTTAAGTCTGGGACCCCTTGGCAAGCGTAAAGGGCTGAATTAAGCTTAGGATTTTATAGGGTCTTACACCGAATTATACTAATTACAAGACCTTGGGAGAGTCATAAAAAAATCTAAATTGATAATCTCTCACTTCTACATGGGCAACTCAATCAATGGAGACATGCCACCAGGCCTCAAGTGCTCAACTTCAATTGCTGACAAACCATGCACTTAGCCATAAAGTTAGACACATCCCTGTTAAAATTGTTCTACCAATAAATTTCCTTAAAGTCATGGTACATATTAGTTAAACGTAGGTGAATTATATACCTCGAATCATGATCCTTAGTCTAAATCCTTTTTCTTATCCCATCAACATTAAGAACACACAACATACCTAGATACCTCAGAATACCATCACCACCAATCTCAAAGGACATAATCTTTTGCTGACCCATATCATCCTTGATCTGCAGAAGAATAGGATCCAAAGCTTGCTTCTCTTTTACCTCAGCATCGAGAGATTATTTAACCACTTCTTTAACAATCACCCCTCCATCGTCAGAGTCTAAAAGACAAACTCCTAAATTATCTATTCGGTGAATGTTTTTCACCAATCCTCTTTTGTCCTCATCCACAGAAGGTAAGCTCCCCATGGACAACTTACTAAGAGCATCATCGATCACATTAGATTTACCAGTATGGTAGTGAATACTTATATCATATTCCTTTAGCAACTCAAGCAATCACCTCTACTGAAGATTCAACTCCTCCTGAGTAAACATATATTGTAAGCTCTTATCATCTGAATAGATGTCTACATTCACCCCATAAAAATAATGACACCAAATATTTAAAGAAAAAAACATATTCGTCAACTCCAAATCATGATTAAGATAATTCCTTTCATGATCCTTAAGCTGCCTAGAGGCATAGGCCACAACCTTTTCATGTTGCATCAAGCCACAACCCAGTCCCATACGGGATGCATCACAATACACCACAAATCCATCAGGATCCTTAGGCAGGGTTAATATTGGCACAAAAGTCAACTTATCTTTCAACTTCTTAAAGCAACCCTTACAAGCATTAGACTACAAGAACTTTACCTTTTATTGAGTCAATCTTGTAAATGGAGCAATAATAGAAGAAAAATTCTCTGCAAACCTACAATAATACCCAATCAAGCCCAAGAATCTCTAAATGTTAGTTTGCTTCAAGGGTGTAGGCCACCTTGTAACCGCCTCAACATTATAGATCTACCTTGGTCCCCTCACTAGAAAAAACATGCCTTAGGAAAGTCACAACATCCGACCAAAACTAGCACTTAGAAAACTTAGTGTATAACCTTTGATCCTTAAGGTTCTGCAACTCAATTTAGAAGTGATTAGGATAATCCTTCTAACTCTTAGAATACCCAAAAATATCATCAATAAAGAAAATAAGTGACAAGTCAAAAAATTGTTAAAAACTCGATTCATAAGATCTATAAATGTAGTCGAAAAATTAGTCAAACCAAATGACATAAACAAAAACTCATAATTACCATACCAAGTTCGCAAGAAAGTCCTGGGAATACCATTTTCCTTTACCTTCTATTGATGATAGCCCAAAGAGAGACAATCTTAGAGAAGCATCTAGTACCTTGAAGTTGGTCAAAGAGATTATCTATCCTAGGAAGAAGATACTTGTTCTTCACTATTACCTTATTCAAATATCAATAATCATACACAACCAAATAGAACCATCTTTTTTTCACACAAAAAGCACAGAGGCACCCCACAGAGAAATAGTAGCACGGATGAAACCCTTACTAAAAGATCCTTTAATTGCTCTTTCAACTCCTTTAACTCTATTAGAGCCATTCTATATGGAGGAATGGAGAGGTAGAATATCAATTCCAAAATCTATTTGCCTATTTAGAAGAATACAAGGATAATCATCGGGAAATACCTCAAAAACTTACTAACAACAGAGACAAATTGCAAAGAAGGCCCCTCAGAACTAGAATCTTTAACCCAGACCTAATAATAAAGACACCTCTTGGAAATCAACTTTTGGGATCTAAGATATGAAATAAACCTCATTTTAGGCACTAAGGAACTTCCCTCCCATTCTATTATCGGTTTATAAGAAAATTGGAAATTAACCTTACAGGTCCTAGAATCTATAGAAGCATAGAATGAGTGAAGCTAAACCATCCTAAAATAACATCAAAATTCATTATGTCCAACTCTATCAAATCCACCAAGGTCTCCCTATGAAAGATGAACACCACACAACCCCCATAGACCTTTCTAGCCAAAATAGAATCACCTACTAGGGTGGCTCAAAAATGGCTTTAGGACCAAAACTAGAATGCACAACCACCTAAGGGGTCACATAAGAAAGAGTAGAGCCCAAATCAAATAAATAATAGATATCATGAGAGAAAAGATTTAACATACTAGTAAAAACATCAATAGATGCCTTAAATTCCTGACAGGTGGCAAGAGTATAAAGACGATTTCGACCAGTATCGGTACCTAAAGTAGCACCCTTTTGTGCAGAAGCTAAAGAAGGGGCAACCAAAGCTTTATAAGCGCTAGTGGTTACTTTAGCTAAAGTATAGTTCATCTGAATTAGACTAGGTTGGATATAGTTAAAACGCAAGTTCTTCCCTTCAAGACAATAACCATAGTGAAGTCAACCACAAAATTGATAAGGAGAAAAGGGTGGGGTTGACTGAGATCCACTAGCCTGAGACTAGGAACCCTGTACCTTAGGATCACTTCTTGTATGAAAATGATGATCATAGAATAAGTTAGGATAAGGAGCACTAGCCAATGAATATTAACCAAAATTTCCCCATGTCTTTTTCTTTCTCCACTATCTACCATCTCTCCTTCTAGCTTGCTAACCTTTACCCTGCTCTGCATACTTAAACTTCTTATTCTTCCTTTTTCCCATCTCTACCTATTTATTTTTCTCATCCTTAACTTGGAACATATAAACCATAATTCTAGAGATATCCATATTATTGTTCAACATTGCAGCCTTGCATTCTAATACCAAGTCACGAGATAAACTAGAAGCAAACTTTCTTATTATAACCCTCATACTAGACACTAACTATGGATCATAATGAGACAACTGATGGAATTTCAAAGCATACTCTTTCACGCTCATCCTAACCTGCTCAGATTTAGAAAATCCTTTATCTTAGCTTCCCTCAACGACTGAGGAAAAAATGATCAAGGAAGGCACCGGAGAACTACTCCCACATTGCCTGCTCAGCATTATTTTCCCTCGACTCCTCCCACTCCTTATATTACTAATATTCCATATCCTTTATCTGATATACAACAAACTCAACACCATTGATGAATGGTGATTTTATCACTTATTTCCACTTATAATTAATCAAATTACCATTTTATAAAGGAATTAATAAGATAGTGTTGCGATTAAATGCACTAATATCAATATTTTATAGGCACATTATTGATAAGGTGGAAGGATGCATATTGAAGCTAAAAAGTATAACAAGAAAGCAAAGACATAAAGTTGAAAACATGGAGCAAACATAGCCTTAGTTACCACGATCGCGGTTCGAGGAACGCGAACGTGGTTAGTCAAGATGATAAAGATACCACTACTGCATAGAGTTAACCATGATTGCAATGGAAGTGATAAAGGCAACTCTGGTGCGATCGTGGTCTAGAGAAGAATCAACCCAAAGGTAAAGATGTAAATGCACACGGCTATTCCCAAATTTGCCCTTAAGATCACTTAAATCATATCTCACATTATATATCTCTAAAATTCCCAATTATTGAACATTGTTCTAGCTCTTAGATTTCATACTTGGAGTAGAAAATATTGTATTAATTTTGGGCAAATAATACATTGGAGTAGCTTCCAAGTGAAGGATTAGCTCACTCCCATTGAATATTTGTGAATATTCAAAGTTTAAAGTAACATTTAATTAGTCTTTCATAGATCTAATCAATAGATGTTATTGGGTATATGTTGCTTACTATTTTTATGTGTGCTAGTTTTTCCTCTTAAGATTATGCTAGATTATGGTATAAATATATGTGGGATGTAATTTATTTGTGAATTTACTAGTTTATGATGTTAGATTCTACTATTACTTGAATAAATTAGTTGGGATTTGTAGGTGAAAGCCCCAAATACCAAAATGGGTTTGATGTATGAAAATCCCATGCTTTTGAAATCTTAAGACATCCTTAAAAGAGGGGTTTGGGTAAATTATAGGAACTCTCATCATCTTTGATAGAGGGATGTGGAAACCAAGGCAATAGTAGAAAATTATTGAGTTTAGTTTGTTAATTTTCACAATCTTAGACCTAAGGGTGATGATGAAGTTGACTATACTTAGGGCACCATCCTAGTAATAGGGGTGCCTATTTTATGTATTAGGTGGTTTGGATTGAATCACTCATTAGGTATTTGAAAGGGTCAGTGAGTGATACCCTTAAGGTGTTGTTGACAAACTAGCCTTAAGGATTTATAATCTAGACTACCACATCACCTAGATTTAGAATTTACATCAAGTCATCACATGCTCATGCGTATGTCATCCCTAAGAAAGCATAACCCTAAGATCCGTGCCTAATATATTACATTCTAATTATTCATAAACCAAAATTAAATTAATACTAGAAATCCCAAAAATAAATATTAGTTGTGACATTTCTTCCAAAACCCCCATTTTTATCTTTTGTACTCTAGGATTGAATTTTACAAGTATTAATTGTTTCGGGCTAATTTGATTTCCACTCTCATTGTTCCTCATGGATTTAACTCTGACTCCAAAGTTGGGTAAATATATTGACGATGACCGCCTTGCACTTAAATTGATGTGTAAGTTGAGCATTATCAAAAATACTGCCATTGGCGAGGAACAATTTGGAGTATTGAGTTAGTTTAAAATTTTATCTTGATTGCTTAAATTCAAACTTGTAAATAAGTGTTTTTGATTATTTTTTGTTTGTTTTATTAGGTAGATTTTTGTTTTTATTTACTTTTCCCTATGTCATCTAGGGATTACTATGATTTTTGTAGTTCGAAGTCTTACCTTGAAGATCCATGTCTATTTTATGATAGACCCCACTTCCAAGAGATTGTAGATATGCTCCTCGAAGAAATATGGAATCACTATCTCGATCCTATTGGGAGTATGGTTCTTTATGTAGTGGTCGAGATGGGCAATCGACTAATTGTCCCAATAACCCTTCCCCCCATTATGCTAACCCAATTACTAATTTATCATATAAGTTTGCCAGGTATCATGACCTAATAAGGGAAAAACAACAAGACAATTCAACTAGTTTTGAATGAATGCTTCAAACTTTTTTGGATCGGGTAACTATAATGGGGGAGAATGTCCAAGAAATACATCAATCCATGAGGCCATATAAAGATGAGAATGCCAATATAGAGGAAATAAGCAAAGAAACAAATCTTATAAATTCAATCACCTTGCCCACTTCCCAAGATGAGGTGAATCAAGAAGAGAAACCAAGCTATGTATTCAATGATGAGATTGGTTGCAAAGAATCCTCGGTGACTTCCCAACCAATTGAACAACATATTGTGGAAGATACCAAAAATGATGAAATGGGGATAGAGTCAAAAGAGAAAGCCAAGAAAATATATTATGAAGACTCTAGCCATCGTGGAGTGAGAATGAAAAAAAGGATGTATTACTGAAATTAAGGGATAGACCTCATTTGAACCATTTTTCAATATTGTTCTTGGTGGATTTGATGAAAATCTGTCCACCTGAGAAAATGATTGATTTTGGAGGGAAGGAGCACCACCACTTTATTTTAGAGTTTGGCATTCCTAATGAACATATGGGCACCCCACACGCCAAGGATAAGGAGCTCCACTTCCAATGTTTAATTAATGGACATTGATGTTCCAACCATTATCCAAGGAGCCAAATCAAAAATTCGATATGAAGTTGGGTGAACGGTTTAAGTTTTCAAAGTGATGAGATAGAAGCTTTATCGTCATGCCCCCATCTCTATATAGCATCACCTTAGACGATTTGAATCTTCTGTCCCTCTGCCGCTCAACTCATAGTAACCAAAAGTTGGGATAGAGATTCGAATCTTCTAAGTGAAAACACAAATGACAGTGAGAAGGGTGGTTTGCCACAAAAGATGGGATCAACCCATCCTGCCATGAAAATAGCTTGTATCCTTTTTTTAACAATCCATGAATTTGTAGTATTATGAGAAGTGTTGATTGAAATTGAATAAAGGGATAGTGTGAAAATATCATATTTTAAACTGAATAAGGGAGTGCAGTGGACCTAAATTTGGTCTCAGTTTCCGCAATCGCGGTCATTGCCTGTCCACGATTGCAGGAGGCTGACTGCGATCGCAGTTGAATTAGTTTAAAATACTATCTGACTGCCATTCTCCCCATACACACCCTTTTTCTAAATTTTCTCAAATCCTCTATGACTTTTCACTTTGCGTGAGGTCCAAGTATGCATTCCAATCTTTGTGCATCATCGAATATAGTATATTGTCTTAACTACCTCATTTTTAATGTTGTTTTAGGCTTAAAACTTGTAATTTTGGAATAGGCCTAAAATAATATTTTTAATGTTAAATCCATGCATGTTTATGACCATGATTGTGGTTAGCTATTGGAGTTAGTGTACACAACATCTGGGAAGTATTGAGTACCAGGATTTAGGCCTAAAATTTTTGAAATAAACATGTAAACCATATGTTTGATTTATTTCCCCAATGAATTCTATGTTAATTTCTTTGAGTTTGAGGGTATAATCACACATTTTTAGCTTAAGTTACTTGAGTATGATGTTCATACAACTAGTTGGAAAAAAAACTTGGGATTAAAATTTGGTGTTTGGAGTGATATTGAAGAACTATTGACAATGGTCTCAAGTACCACAATCGCGACCCCAATGACCGCAATCGAAACATCATGATCATGGTCAAGGATTCCTGACTTCCATATGTGAGAGTAGTTGCCTGCTGAAACCAAAAATTCGGCACACCTATTCTAGATGAGATTATATAATTAATCTATCTTGATTTTGATGAGGTAATAATGCTCTAAATTGTATTGCTTATAGGTACTAGCCCGCAAAAATGGTAGACTTTGACAATACCAGGTTCGTGGTCGCTAAATGTCAAAACCTCTACTATGCTGACATGGCTAGGATAAAATTACTCCTGGAAAGGGGTATTTACCTATATAAAGTAGAGGAGAAACTCCTGAGCTTCCATGCCAGACTCACTGCTACTGAGTGGATGTGCTTTGCCTCAAACCCTTGCTATGCTAATGAGAATTGGGTTCCTGAGTTTTATGCGAACCTTAGTGTAGTTTACCTTAAAAACCCAATAATGATGATTAGTAAAAGAAAGTGCATTTTAGAGTTGAGTGGATTAATAGGATATATGGGCTCCTGGATACAGCCATGGCTTAGTTTCAGGTAAAAGGGTATGAGCCAGGGACCTGGATGGCAAACATATTATGTCCTAGAAAAGAAGTTACTTGGGCTACCATCAAGAGAGACATTATATCTAGGATTTGGCTGAATATCATCTACAGTAGAGTATCACTGTTCACACACATGACTACAGTCACAGATATGCAAGCTCGAATGGTGGCTTCCATCCTATCTGGAATTTCTCCAAATATGAAAGAAATTATGATCTCAGAGTTGAGTCATTTCAGGAATCACGAGGGTACACTTTTTCTCTTTCCTTGCCTTATCACTAATATATGCAAGAGGGAAGAAATAAAGGAATATACTATAGATACTTGGGTGTACCCAGGTCCTCAAATCTTTCCACTAAAATTTTAGGGTGATGGTGCCCCTGGTCAAAGCAAGAAAAAAAAGTTAGACTCAGGCAAGGCAACCCAGGAGGATACAGATTCTTATAGAAGTTTTTCAGCAAACCCTTTGGATAAGATCTCAGGACAATTGAGGGTATTAAAGGAGCTAGTGTCTAGTTTACCTCATGGACAATGAGTGTCACCGATTTCTTGCCACTTATATATAGATCATCCAGACTATGAAATATATTGGGAGGAGTAAAATAAGATAGAATCCACAGTCACCAAATTGGAGAGAGCCTATTTATCTTTGGGAAAATAACCAAGACACCTCAAAGAGTCATATGATAAGATAAATAAGAAGGAGAAGAAGAGGTACAAGTTCTTTACCAAAATATAGAAGGGAGTTAAGAGTCTGTGGAAGGTCTTGAAATTTGATGATAGAATTCCTTCTCCCCATGTTGAGAGTGATGTTGAGGCCCCTGCTGATTAGTCAGCTACTATGGATGATGGATATAATGTAGTGTCTACCGGAGAGAGAACTTCCTGATACTGATTTAGGGAGGACCATTTTCTCTTGCCTTGTTATTTATGTAGTGGGGACATTGCTAGCTTTTCAGTTGGGAGGGCCTCTATTTAGTTCTGATATATATTTTTGGTTAAGTTTGGTATTGTTTGATAACATTTTGGATGGTTTTTATTTTATTTTTAAGATTCTACATTTGGGCACACTGATGGTGCCCACATTCTATAAATTAATCATGTTGTTTTACTTTAGTATTATTTTGATTATGGTGAAGCATGACAAGCTTTTCCCTATGATATATTGAGTGACGACATTCTTTAGGGTAAAACATCATGATTAGGTTTTATGCTATAGATGTAGGGGAATTTTGAGTACCCGTGGCATTAAGGTCATAAATACAAGAGAAGTCCGAGTACCTGTGGCATTATAAATTTGGGATTGCACTCATTTCATTGATGAAGTCTGGGTAGCCATATGGTTGGTTTGTCCCTATTAAGCTAAAATATATGACTAAGGTTTCGGTTATTGCCACAAGTTAGCAAATTATGCATAGTGCAAGTGAAAAACTAACAACCTCCTCGTCCAAACTTTTTCAAAAATCAAGGGCAGGACATGAGAAACATTATAACAAAACTTTCTCTCTTTTTGTGACACCTCAATTTTTGACTTGTGAATATTGATAGATACTTTTATTTTTGTCTCTAACGGAAGGGGCAATTGAACCTCTTTGGAGAATTTGCTTGTCATGTGTTGTTAGTTAGTTGCCTTTATGTCATGTACACTTGTGACATCTAGAGCTTGCCTTATTAGTCTTTCAAGGCTAGTTTTCATTATATTTGGTTGGATAAATGATCTTAGGCCATCTTTGTGATGTTGGAAGCCACTCTAGCCTAAAAGTCCTATCCATGAATAAAGTTTATCCCTAGTCACCAACTTTGAGCCTTTGGACCTTTCATTAGCAAACACATTACAAGCCGTGAGCCATTAAATTTTTATCCTTCTTTTGAAACATACCCTCCTTGAACTTGATAATGCAACTTTAGGCAAAAAAACATAAGTTGGGGTGGTGAAGATTGAAGGAAGTAGCTTTGGGCCACAAAGTTGTAAGTGAGTGCCTATGATATTAAGCTTTGAAAGAAAATTTGTGAGAAAAATAAAGGATCCGACAAAGAAAAGAATTTCATGAAATTTTCAAGAAAAAGAAATAGAAGAAAATGGGTGTAACAAAGTAGAAAAAAGTAGGCATGTGAAGAGAGAGAAAACAAGAGAAGTGGCCCATAGTCAAAAGTGGATTATGTAGTGTGATGTAGATTTTCAAGGAGGGTATAAGGCATATTTTTCCTAAATGATATCATACCCTAACCCAAACCTATGTTACAAGCTAGAAATGTCATTTGACATTTCCTACCATTTATTTTCTTTGTAGTGGCGATTGAAAATAGGAGCAAACATACAGTATGACACTTGTTAATATAGAGTGTTCTTGTGAGGGAGAGAGTTTTGCACTTAAATTCCTTGTTGCAAATTTGGTGACTTGGTGAGTGGAATTTTCTTTCTTGTAAGGAGACATATGAACTAGTTAAGGTGGGTGATTTTAACATATTCCAAGAAATGAGGCAAAAAAGAATATGGCTTGGTGTTGGTCAAAAGTGAGTCACTTTTAGAGTATTGGCCATTGTTTCATTATTTCTCCTTTAAGTCTTTTGCATCCTTAGATATTGTATTTTTTATTGAGGGGTGTAGTAAAAGTAACTTTGCCCATGTATAAAGAGCTACTTGTGGTAATGACTAAGCTTGAAGTCATTGTGATCTTTAAGGCATCTAATTTGGGAATAAATGTGTATTGTCTCATGGTTAGGTGTAGTGTTTCTTGAGGAAAAGAAAAACTTTTTGTTGGGGGTGTTGATGAGTAGTGATTTTACCACTCATTCGCAATCATCATTCGTGCACATTACCATGTTGTAAAGGAATAAATGAGACATTATTGTTATTGAATGCACTAATATCCGTATTTTGTAGGCTCATTGTTCATGAGGTGGAAAGATACGGGTTGGATCTAAAATGGACCAAAAGAAATCAAAAAAGTAAAGTTGAAAACCTGGAGCACACATAGCCTAAGTTATCGTGATCGCAGTTTGAGGACAGTGATCGCGGTCAGTCAAGATACTGCTACCATATTGAGTTAACTGTGGTTGCGATAGGAGCAATTGCATCAATGCTGGTGCGATCGCGGTCTAGAGAAAATCATCCCAATGCCAAAGACGTATATGCACATAGTTGTTCCCAAATTTTCCCTAAAGGAGACTTAAACCCTATCACACATTATTTATCTCTAAAATTCTGAATTATTAAACTTTGTTCTAGCTCTTAGCATCCATACTTAGAAAAGAAAATATTGTTTTAATTTTCGGTGAAGAATACATTGGAGTAGCTTCCGAGTGAAGTATTAGCTCAATAATATTTAAGATTTGTGGATATTCAAAGTTTGAAGTAAAATTTGCTTAGTCTTTAATAAATCTAGTCAATGGAAGTTATTGGGTATATGTTTATTACTATTTATATGTGTAGCTAGTTCTTCCTCTTAGGATTATTCTAGATTAAGGTGTAAATATGTTTGGGATGCGATTTGTTAGTGCATTTACTAGTTTATGATGTTAGATTCCACTATTGCTACAGTAAATTGGTTGGGATTTATGGGTGAAAGCCCCAAATTCCCAAATGGGTTTGATGGATGAAAATCTCAAGCTTTTGAAAGCTCAAGACATCCTTGAAAGAGGGGTTTGGGTAAACTATAAGAACCCTCATTATCCTTGAAAGAGGGATATAGGAACCAAGGAAATAGTAGACAATTATTGAGTTTAGTGTGCTAATGGTCACTATCTTAGACATAAGGGTGATTATGAAGTTGACTATACATAGGGAACCATCCTAGAAATAGGGGTGCCTAATTGATGTATTAGGTGGTTTGGATTGAAGCACTCGTTAGGTAGTCGGAAGGGTCAATGAGTGATATCCTTGAGGTTTTGTTGATAAACTATCCTTAAGGATTTCTAACCTAGCCTACTAAATCACAAACATTTAGAATTTGTATCAAGTCATCACATGCTCATGCATATGTCGCCCCTACGAAAGCATAATCCCAAGATCCGTTCCTAATTGATTAGACTCTAATTATTCATAACCCCGAATTAATACTAGAAAATCCCAAAAAGAAATATTAGTTGTGACATTTCTTCAAAAAACCCCATTTTTATCTTCTTGTACTCTAAGAGGTTTGAATTTAACAAGTATCCATTGCTTCGGGCTAATTTGATCGCCACTCATATTGTTCCTCGTGGATTTGACCTCAACTCCAACGTTGGGTAAATATATTAACGAAGACAGCCTTGTACTTAAATTTATGTGTAATTTGAGCATTATCAACCCTCTACATCAGTAGCATGCATCACCCTAAGGATCTTCTCTCTCTCAAAATAAACCTTTGAGAATTCTCCTCAACCTTAGAGCCAGTAAAGTTTGGGGGATTCAACTGCATAATCTGTCCAACTCGAGTAACCTTAGAAGAGCTCACAACAACACCAATAGGACCAGACTGAGCTGTCACCAACTGAGTAAGAAGATAAATAGAGCGGCGAAGTTCCATATCAGAGATTTCTCCTTGAGGTGACTAAGCATGAGTCTCACCAACCAGAAAGGGGTTACTGGGGACTAGGGGAACCCTAGGTGGAGTGACACAATCGGACCAGGGACCCTAAATCAGGTCTGTATACCATAAATAGGGCAAGTCCCCTCCTTATTTCCCTCATGTGGGGCAGAAGTCCAGACTGAGTTTCTGCGAACTTTAGATCGTCAAGGAGGCACGATCTGATATGTGAGAAAACTAAGAGTTAGAGAACTTCTATAACCCTAGACTCTATAGCCCGAAATAAAACACAAGAAAAGGAAACATTTCTTAAATGCCTTATAGGCTCCCTCTTATAAGTGTGGCACACTCTACACCCATAAAAGGGACTCTACTCAAAATGGATTTGTGGACACCCAACGACCTTGAACCTATGCTTGGATTCCAAGATTATTATAAGACAACCCCAGGCCTAGTCGTGATGGGTATCTCAAGTCCATCGAGGACTAGAGATCACCCCTATAGCCTGTTCAATTGAACAAAATCCAATTAGAAACAAAGCAAAATATATCCAAAGAATACAGATAACACAATTAATATAAATCAAGAATAAGATCTAAGAGTCAACAACACCATTCGACCAATACATATACATTAAAGTCTCTAAACCAATGTGAACATCAAACTAGGCCGGGACATGCCTCCGACCATGACAGTGACAATGACAATGATAAAGTTAGTGTGAACTCTTCAATTGTAAAATAAGGAAAGAAACTGAAGGAATAACTAAGCTTTCTAGAGGATTTAAGCTCATCACTTCACTGCAAACCAACCGACGAACCGAATCCCCTAACTCTGCCTAGGGGTAAAAGAAGTATCTTTAAACCCTATATGATGAAACAATGTAGCATCCTAGGATGATTAGTTGGGTGAGAGCTAGCATGTCACTTAGGGTAGGGATAAAATAGTGCCATTTCAAAATAAAATCCAAACCCAATATACTTGTTAACATACATGGATATATATAAATATATAAGATGTTGGGATAGGGAGCAAGGTTTAGCATGAGATTTAAAATCATTAACTTGGATTGTGTGGCTTTAACCATCCTAAGGGAACCGATAGGCTATATAGGTTCATCTCCTCTTACTTAAAGGGATCCAACACATGTTATCCACGTGAACTACAGAAATCCATGGAAGGGCCAGGGAATGCCTCGACTCCAGCCGATCCAAAGTATGTATAAAGTATGAACTATGTACATGGTCATAAAAAAACCCACACCAGTAAATGTGGTTTCTAGTATCACCCCCCTTGACCTCCATCTTCCATGATGAGCTACACAACCCCCTTTAAGCTCAATTAAAACATTCACACATAACCCCTTCTATTTAACCAAGGAATCTTACATTAAGGCATCACCAAATGGTATCATCATACCAATATGCATGAAAGCATATGGAATTATGCTATTCTAATAATCCATCAACCTACGGGTAATCCACGACCCATAAGATCCATTTTAAAAAACCATACCAAAACCACCAAGGCCTTATAAAACCATTTACGTTCCATTAACTTTTTAGGTAGTTCAAAAGTGGTTTAAAGCATACATATTTTCATGTTCCAAAACCAATTTACCGAGTAAGTTGAGGTTAATGCCAATTCCAAACCAATTTCAAACCCATGAGATAAAGTATTAATAAAAAGTCCCAAAAACCATAGGAAAATCAAATAAGTAATACTCATTCAAAACCCTAAACCCATCATTCAAAACACAATAATTTAATTCAATAAAACATTAGTAGCACGTACTTTTATATAAAACCAAGTTACGAAAGAGATACATGCCTGAATATACAAAAAAATTGGAGAAGAAACCATACTTTGAGACTGAGATGACCAACTTAGAAAACCCTAGGTTTGTTTATGACTTGGGAATTTAATAAAGTGAATGTTCATGTTATGTTTAATGGGTGGAAATAGGGATTAGTGAATGTTTTATGTCTTGGGAGTAGTTTAAAATAAGGGGAAAGACCAAATTACCCTTAATGAAAAGCGCATAGGAAAATAACTGCCAGTCGCTAGGGTCTGCTAATGACTCTGTCATTGGTCACGAGTCATTACCATGACTCGTACTCAGGGTAGTGACTCAAGGCCACCTTACTGTTTTTTTTTACGAGTCCCACGCTATGGCTCGTGAACTCCCCCGATGACTTATGGAGTCTTGTTGTTACAAGGATAGCTACCTTGGGCTATCTTATCATTAAGGTCTTGAGTCCCTCACCACGACTTGTGGCACCACCTTATGACTCATATTATCCCCATCACGACCATGACAAAACTTAAGGAAACCTTACTTGTTAGACCATGATCAGCTCTATACAAATTTCGATGAGTCTTCATGACTCATCACCTGAGTTGTACACTGAGCAGTAAGAATGACTATTGAAAGAATTAAGAATACAAAACTTGAGATATTACAATAGTTTATCTTTATTGCAGTCATGATCCAATTTATGAGTCATGAAGGTACTTAGTTTATCCTGTAGAGTAGATCAGCCAAACCATAGCCTAAAGATATGCGAAATGGGCTAACTTAGTGGAGAAATGACCTAAAATCCAGAAATCAACACTTAAATACTTAAAATAGATATAAATTAATCATAATTGTCTAATAGATAGAGAGAAGATCAACAATCATTCCCCAACCTAGTAGTGTCAGTACAAAAGCTACTATAAATTGAAGTTATATATTGTAATAATCAAATACAATCTATCATAAAAATGAAAGACCAAACATAGATAATGGAAGGAAATGGGGAAACTCCAACTCCAGGAGCTCACCTTATCTCCGAATTAACTAAGCATGATCATCACGTCAAAGGCAGCTACTAGTACTCATATTTGCACAAAAAAGGTACAAAAGAGTAGTATGAGTACAAAAATCGTGGGTACGCAGTAGGCATCATTTGTCGATAGAGCTAAATAATGATATAAATATGATAAGATAAAAGATTAAATAAACTAAGTCAAGATAATAGGTAAACTTAGAAATAAGCTCTAACACTATTGTACATAAATAAATAAATAAATAAGGAAAAGTAACATAAAGATCACATAATCATAACTACTACATAGGCCCCATAAACCAATGAGTTGCAAAAAGTAAATAAACCAATGTGGCCCCCATAAGCCTAGAGGATACTACCAAAGGAAAATAAATAACCAAGATCCATAACTTTATAGAATTAAGCAACAACCATCAAACCATCTATACCGTATCATACCATACACAAATCTTAATGCCGAACTACAACCGAACCTTATATTATCATCATAACATCCCTAATTGTAACCACACCAAAATTTTATTTGCCAGACTTAGATCAGAACTCATAATATCAATATCATCATCAATAGCCGAACTTGAAATAAAACTTTTATTATCAATATAATCATTAATAACTGAACTTGAACCAGAACTCTTATTATTAGTATCAACATTAATCACCAGACTCGAACCAAAATTCATATAAATAGACCCTATAAATAATCAATACCAATAAACCACATTAAAAGCCATATTAATTAACAATATAAATAAACCAACAGATTTTACCCAGAATTAACACCAACTCCCAATTACCAAATTAACATAATCATTAAGTATTCAATCTCCACAAGTCCTAAAATAATCTTTAATAAGAGTATAATATGCAAAAATATGTCTACAAAAGCTAACACAAGTTTTGGCCTAAGGGTCTACTTCTAATCCCCAAAATTCATTTTTAGGCAAATTCTACCTTGGTCTAGAATAAGGTGCCTAAATTTATTTCTTCATTTTAAATAAGCCATAATTATCCCTAAGATATCAATTTCCCCTAAAACATCAACTAAAACATAAGCAACTAGGTTAATTTCACCTAACTTAAAATTCAAAGATAGCCTAAATCGTCCAAATAAGACTAATCATAACAATAAGGTAAATCTAGCCAACCTGGATGTCGAAGAAAAGCACAAAGAATTTGCTAACCCACTGTTTTCACCTTCAAGAAGCTTCCACAAGATACTATATTATCTAAATAACAATCCACTTACCAAAAGAATAAAAATGATACCCATATTTCACTATTATTTTTTGGATAAAAAATTACGTAAAAATCTCACATGGGGCCTATTTATGGAATCACAATTTCAAAACCAACATAACACCCTAAAAATAGGTGAATTACAAGCTCCAACGGTGCTATAATCAAGCCACCAAGGTTTTAGGGATTTAAAAAAAGATGGATTATTAAACAAAGAAATTAATGGAATCTTACCTCAAATTCGAAGAAGAAACGTGTAAATTATTTTTACCCAAACTCCAAAATTATACACAAATGATTCTCCAAATTTTTCCACTTTTAAGGATTCAATATTCGAGAGAATGGATGAAAAATGGTGAAAATTGGGATAAGTGGGGTTTTATACCCATCCTAGGTACATGGATGTCAATTAAGCAAACACTAGGTTACTTAAGTGAACATGGCTTAAGCAACCTGTGTCTCTTAAGTGACACATGCTACCTCAACACATGTCACATAAGAGATCCTAGTATCTCTTAAGCAGCATTCACTTACGTGACATGAACCTTGCTTACACGATACCAATGGGCCAATCCAGGTCACTTAAGTGATTGGAAGGTCGTGTACGCAATGCGCCAACACGTGCTGAGACTTGGAAATTCCACCAACCCCTCGAGGTTCATCTGAAATCTAATATACACAAATGGACCATGATACCCTATAAAATTTAATGTTTTGGACTTAATGGCACAAATAAAATTTCTCTTCAAGGTCATTTTGATAAAAAATGGCTACCGCACCCAGTTTCCATTTTTATTAACTTTCAGCCAATATCTTGAAATAAGACTTGAAGTATCGGGACCCAGAACAAAGGTTGACCTAGCGTAAAATTGATATTTCAAAGTTTTTAAAACAATAAGAATTTATATATGAGGTTTTTTAGCTCAATTTTTTGCACGGTAGCTAATTTAACCTAGCGAAGACTTTAAAATTAGGAATTGTCTTAAAAACTAAATGAACTACCCGATAATCAAACTTTCAGCTCTAGCAAGTCATAAATGACTTGGTGAATCTATATGTAAGATTTAAATAGTTAAAATGAGTAGAAATATAGAAAATTATCGAAAGGGTTATTATAATATCTACTACTAAAAGAATTTTCATTTGCGAAAGTAAAGAATTAGGACGTACCTGAAGTCTCAAACATGTTAGGATACTAGCTCTACAACTTGCTCTCGATTTTTAATGTAGCCTTCTCTATTAGGAGGTTCCACC
This sequence comes from Capsicum annuum, assembly GCF_002878395.1. Classification (NCBI taxonomy): domain Eukaryota; kingdom Viridiplantae; phylum Streptophyta; class Magnoliopsida; order Solanales; family Solanaceae; genus Capsicum; species Capsicum annuum. The sequence continues at coordinate 92,081,139 of NC_061119.1, forward strand.
ACTGAACCTGAACTATTGAATCTCTTTAGTTCACAACCACATGAAATCACTAGACAATATGAGCACCTATTCATCTACGAAGGACAGACAATCATCCAACTGAACTGAGTCCAATCTAAGAACATAATATGGATCAGGAATGTATTACCGTAACATAAAAACATGGAAAACAAGATGGATAGTAGCAAAATCTAGAGGTAAGGCTAGCTCATGAACCACCTCACTAACTGTGCAAAGAATCTCAAAAGGTCTAATATATCTGGGCCTAAGCTTGTCTTTCCTTCCAAACCTTATCACACACTTTATGGGAGATACATAGAGAAATACCTGGTTACCAACTCCAAATCACAAGGCATAAACTCTATAATCTGTAGAATCCTTTTTCCTACTCTGAGCAGTCCTTAACCTATCCTATATAACCCTAACTCTATCCAATGAGTCCTAAATCATGTCAGTACCACAGGGTCTAATCTCAAAAGTCACACAATCTAATCAAAGAACAACTTCCTTTACCATACAAATCTTCAAAAGGTGTCATATTAATACTCAAATGATAACTATATTTATGCGAACTCTGTCAAAGCTACGTGCTGCTCCCACTAACCTCCAAAATCTATAACACAATCTCGATGCATGTCCTCGAGAACCTAAATAGTTTTCTCTGACTGCCTATTTGTCTGAGGATGGAAGTCTTTACTTTGATCTAACTGAGTGCCCAAGTCCTCATGAAATTCTTTCCAAAAGCTAGTAGTGATTATGAACACCAGTCAAAAATTATAGATATAGGCACACCATGCAAATGGACTATCTCACTAAAGTAGATTCAAGCCAACCTATCGACATAGAAAGACATATAAATAGGAATGAAGTGTGTCGACTTGGTCAATTAATCCATAATGACCCAATTCCATCGGAACCAAAAGATCTACAAGCTAGGACACTAACAAAGTCTATTGTAATCCACTCCCACTTTAACTTGGGAATAAGAAATCTCTAAATCAGACTACTAGATCTCTAATGCTCGACCTTTATTTGCTGACAACATAAGCAATAAGCTCCAAAGTCTACTTTATCTCTCTTCATACCACTCTAATAATAATGTTGCCTTAAATATCTATACATCTTAGATGTACTCAAGTGAATATAATATTTGGAGTTGTGAGCCTCATGTGGAATCGACTAAATCAAGTCATCAACCCTCAAAACACAAATGTAGCTATCAAATTTTAAAACACCCTTGGAGTCTTATGGTATCCCCTTAGACTCACCACTTAATACCTTATTATGGATGATGGAAAGCCTCTTATCCTAAAATTGATGACCCTAAATCTTTTGAAATATTATATTAAACCATCAAGTTGGCTAAAGATTGAATATCCCATGTCAACAGTCTCTGAGTAAATAAAATATAGGATAAGCTTCCCATACTCACTTATTTCTGGCTTAAGAAATCCGCTACCATGTCCGCCATGCCCCAACGGTACAAGATAAAGATATCATAATCCTTAAGAAACTCTATCCATCTATGCTGCGTAGAATTAATCTCTATCTAGGTCATAAGATACTGAAGACTATGATGATCCATGTAGATTTGACAGTGCACACCATAAAGCTAATATCTCTAAATCATAAGGGAAAAAATATTACCACTAGCTCCAAATTATGATTACGGTCATGCAGCTTTAGCTGAATCAACACATAACCTAAACCAACACCAAAAGCAACACAGTGCATATTTAATCCCTCAACTTCAATAAGAAGATCCAATATAGGACCTAAAGCAATAAATACTTTGATCTTTCCAAATCATAACTCACACCCCTTGTACCATTGAAAAAGAACCCCTTTCCAAGTCAGTCTAGTCATTGGTGCAACAACAGTAGCAAAACTCTTAATAAACCATCTATAGTCACTGGCCAAACCAATGAAGCTACGAACTTAGATGGGGATGCAGGCTTGGCTCAATCATGAATAACCTTAATATTTGCTAGGTTTTCCATAATCCCATCCTTAGATTACATATGCCCAAGGAATATGACCGACTCAATCCAAAACTCACTCTTAGAGAATTTGAAAAAAAAAAAGAAACACCTAGGATTTGGACCCTTAGAAAAATTCCCTTAGTTGAAGTTTTTGGGCAAGGTATGACACAAGGGTACTAGTTGTAATCTAGGATAGGATTTGGGATACCCTTTAATCATATGTTAAATAGTGTAGTGGGGGTTATATTCTATCCAAGTTATGTTTTAGCCTCTGCCAAGTAATATGTTAGGGCACGTGTGGTATTTTTCCTAGTCGTATGATGACATATGCTTAGCCTAGTTAAATTTGTCCAAGGTATGACTGAAGGTATAGTTTAGAGTAGTACGAGTTAGCTTAGCATAGTTGTATATTGGATAGTTTGGGGGTACATGGTGAAGCTTAGGGTATGATTTAGGGTACCACTCATACCTTAGGGTACAATTTAGGTGTGGAACTCATACCCACCTAGGTATAACATTCAGCTTTTAAGATGAGGGTATTTTAGAAATTTCCCACCTCTAAACCCTTATAACCCATAACTAATAACCTTATTTGGCCCTTTATCCTTCACATATACAAGTTTTAAAACATTTCAAAATACTGTTAAATCCTTTCTCAACTTCACTAATAAGATTGGGGCTAGGGTTTATCAAAGAGGCTATCTAGAGATTTGATATACAAGAATCTCTCTATTAATCATATTGTATAAATAATGTGACTCTTTCCTTATTGTTATTTCTTAAATATAATGTTATTTAAACATTATTTATGAATCTTTAAAGGTGGTTTTTAAAACAAATGATGATACTTTTGATATATACCAATTGGTAATGTTTACTCTAGTTTAAAGTTATGTCTATGCATGTATTTTGTGATGATTGGCACATGTTGGTGTTATTTGATTATTTGTTAACAATTGGGTCATTAGTAACCCTAATATTGATGGTTTTCACTAGGGTTTTAGTCATGGTGAAGATATGCCCCTAAGGTATTTGTGAAAATATCTGCTAGAAATAACTAGTCACATGTTGAGGATGATTTGAACTAAGGTAATGTATTAATGAATAATAATGATTGGTAAATGACCTTTTAAAGGCTTTGTTGGTCTTTTAATGAGTTAATTGGTGACCTTGATGGTTGGTTTGGTTGAAGGGGGGTTTGAGTTCCTAAGCTTAAAAAAGATTTGTGTTTGAACTTAATCTTTGTGTAAGTATGCTAATAAATAGTTTGATAAAGGCCTTGATGACCACAACATGATTTGAATAGTAATTTAAATGAAAGCATTAGCCTATTAAGGTGATTGATTGATAAATGGTTCTTAAAGACCTTATGGTCATATAAGGTATTGAATTATGGCCTTGATGACCTAATATGGCTAAGTGAGTTAAAGTCCTTAAATATTGAATTGAGTGGATGTGAATGTATGGACAAATGGTTAGAGTCCCAATGTCGACTAGAATTTGACAAGATAGTTTATGGTCGGATTCCACTCATGTAATAAGATGGCTTGTGGTTAGAGTCCACTTGTTTGATAAGATAGTTATTGGTTAGATTTTACTTGTCAAAAAATTTCTTATAGTTAGAGTCCACTTGTCTAGCAAAAGGTTGTGGTTATAGTCTATTTGCAAAATATGACGACTTAAGGTTAGAGTCTTTTGCTTGATATAACCTACACGGGTGGAAGATTAGAGTCCTCCAATTTATGGCTTTTTTATTTTTTTGACACTTGATGTATCTATTTATATCTACATATTTATGGGTATAAATATAATGGATTATGATGTTTTACTTGGTATTGAATAATGGCACTATTTTATCCTTAACCTTGAGTTACATTCTAGCGCCACAACTATTAATTATGTCCTAATGATATGTCCCCATACAACGCAAGGACATGAGCTTTCTTTTCTCTTTCTACACTATGACTAGTTTTACAAGCGGTTTGTGTGTTGACCTTAAAGTGGTGAGATTTCATACATCGAAAGGCATACATTTCATGATCTTTCTATCTTATGTTATAGACTTTTTTTAGATTTGGTTTTGGCTATTATCGAGGACATGTCCCAACAAATTTAGGCATCAGATTCATAGAGGCTTTGTAGATTACTATCGACTTGGGTGTAATGTTTAGTGTGTTGACATTAAAGGGTGGATTAGAAATGTCTTAAGTAATGATTTCTAGTCTTATTTCTACTACATTTTTATATGCTCAGAGTTCATCCAATACTTAAGGATTGATGTGATGGTTAGGTTTGATTAATTAGGCGATATTAGGTCCTAGATGGGCTTGATAATTCTATATTAAAAGGCCTGGTTTTGGGTCGTATCAAGTTGGTCTTAGAGCCTTGGTTCACTGTTAGTTGGGTGTCCATAAAGCCATGTTAATTAAAGTCTCTTTTTGGGTGTGTAGCGCGACACTCTCATAAAATAGAGGCTATGAGGGATTTAGGAATGTTTCACTTTCTTGTTGTCTAATTTTGAGCTTTATAGTCTAAGGTCTTGGATTCTTCAGATTTTAATTTGCTCATATTTTAGATCATGCCTCCTAGAAGATTTGAAGTTCCTACAAACCCTTCCATCCTGACTTGGGATGAGAGTAATGGGACTTTATCTACTTATGAAGTACATGCTCGATCCAGGGGTTCGGTACCTAATGGTCTAGGAGTTCTACTAATTCTCTCTAGTCCTTGTCCAGTTCTTCAGGATGACGTATTGAATACTGAGTTTTGCCAGTTGATTCATATGATTGCTCAGTTAGTAGCTTCTTAGGCTGAGCGTGGTACATCTTCTACTTCATTTTCTGAGGACACAAGGATTACTCTATTTATGAGGTTGAGTCCTCAGACTTTTACCAATATTAAGGTGGAGGAAGATCCCCAAGGTTTTCTTGATAAGATGGAAAAGATCTTTAGAGTTATGCATGCCACTAATATAGAAGGGGTGGATTTTTCCTCCTATCAGTTGAAGGATATGGCGTACCAAAGGTACGATGAGTAGGAACAAACAAGGGGTGATGTTGATAAGTCATCTTTATAGGAGGATTTACCTAAAACTTTTCTAGACTGCTTCTTTCCTCTAAAGTTGAGGAAAGCAAAGACGGAGAAGTTTGTTAATCTTAAGCAAGGAAAAATGTCTGTAAATGAGTATGCTATGAATTTTCACCAATTGTCTTGGTATGCTATAGAGATGGTGTTAGATATGAGGGCTCAAATGAGGAAGTTCACTTTGGGACTGTCTCATGAGTTGGTTCTTAAGAGCAAGGCAACCTTAATGATTAAAGATGATGATATCTCTATATTGGTTGTTTACATGGAACAAGTGGAATAAGACATAAAGAAACAAGTTGAGATTGATGAGAGATAGAGCAACAGGTCTCAATTTTTTAACAAAAGTGGAGAGCAATAGTTTAGTGGTAAGTGGTCTAGGAAGAAGAATTGGATGGATCCAAATTCCTATTATATACTATTTCTCCCTACCAAAGGATATTGGGAGATAGATATTTTTAGAGTGGTAATGATTATAGGGAATAGGGTGCCCAATCTCAGACTAGTGGGGCTCAGTTGGCTTCATCTAACCCTTCTTATAGATTTTGTGGTCAGCATTACCATGGCCAGTATTAGAAAGGGAGGAATAGATATTTTTGATGTGATTAGATTATGCACATACAGCAAGAGTGCCCCTCCTAGGTGGATTTTTGGAAAAACAAGACCCTTATTATTACTTTATTTGCTCCTGCACTAAAGGGTGTTGCTTTTTTTTTTCTTCTTCAATTTCTAGTCTCAATACTGACTGGAATAATTTGTATGCACTTGCTCTTACAAGGATTTTAAGGAGTCTCCAGATATTTTTATGGGTATGTTGAGACTTTTCTCCTATGATGCATATTGTTTGATTAATCTAGGGTCTATTTTTTCTTGTATGACCCCTTTTATAGCTGTACATTTTAGTTTTGGTCCTGTGTGTATACCAATTTCTTTTTTTATTTCTACCCTAGTAAGTGACTCTTTTGTTGTTAAGAAAGTCTATAGGGGGTGTGTGGTATCTATTAGTGGTAGAAAAACTTTTGTTAATTTGATATAGTTAGACATGGTTGATTTTGATGTTATTCTGCAGATGGATTAGTTGTATTCGTGCTATGCTTCCTTATATTTTTAGACCCATAACATCATGTTCAAATTTCCTATTGAGTTGGTCATTGCGTAGGAAAAGGGTTTTTAGTGCCTAAGGCGAGGTTCATCACATATCCTCAAGCTCGAAAGTTGATTTTGAAGGGGTGTTTATATTGTTTATTCCAAGTTAAAGACTATAACTAGGAAGGTCCTTCTCTAGAATCTATTCCCATAGTTAATCTGTTTCCCAAGGACTTTCTAGATGACCTTCCCAGTATTCCTCATGATAGGGAAATTTATTTTGGGATTGATCTTGTTCCGGACACTCTTTTGATTACTATCCATTCTTAAAGAATGGTTCCGGTAGAGTTGAAGAAGCGTAAGGAGCAATTGAAGGATCTCTTAAATAAAGGTTTTATCCATCTTAGTGTGTCTCCTTCGGGTTCTTTTGTGTTGTTTTTGCATAAGAAGGATGGTTCTCTTCGGATGTCATTGATTATTGTTAGTTTTACAAGACGATCGTAACGAATAAGTATTCTCTTCCTAGGATCGATGCTTTGTTTGATTAGGTTCGAGGTGGAAAGTGTTTTTCCCAAATTGATCTTACTTTGGGTTGTCATCAGCTTAAGATTAGGGAAGTGGATATCCATAAGTATTCCTTTAGGACCCGATATGATCACTTTGAGTTCCTAGATATGTATTTTGGGTTGACTAATTTCCCCACGGCAATTATTGATTTGATGAATAGGGTTTTCTGTCCATTTTTGGATTTTTTTTGTTATTGTCTTCATCGATGACATCTTGGTCTAATATAAGAGTGAGGCAAATCATGCGATCACCTTCATTATGTGTTGCAAACCTTAAAGGATTATCATTTGTATGACAAGTTCTCAAAGATTGAGTTTTCATTAACATTAGTGACTTTCCTTAGTCATATTATCTCCAGTGAACGGATTTTAATGGATCGATAAAAGGTTGCGACAGTAAAGAAGTGTCCTTGACCTATGACTCCAATCAATATTTGAAGCTTCTTGGGTCTAGATGGTTACTATAAGAGATTTTTAGAGAGTTTTTCAATAATAGCCACACCATTGACTAAGCTGACCCAGAAAAAGCTTAAATTGTTATGGTTGGAGGCGTATGATGGTATTTTTTAGAAGTTGAAGATAAATTTACTTTGGCTCCTATTTCTTCCTTGGCCAAGGGTAATGATGGTTTAGTAGTGTATTGTGATACTTCTCATATTAGGCTTGGTTAAGTATTGATGTAGCATGGTAGGGTGGTGGCCTATGCTTCTAGAAAACTAAAGGTTCATTAGAAGAACTATCCTACTCATGACTTAGATTCATTAGCCATGGTATTTTAGTTGAAGATTTTGCATCACTATATTTTTATGGTTCATGTTGATATCTTTTCTGATAAAAAGAGCCTTCAGTATGTGTTTACTCAGAAGGAATTGAATCTTTGACAAAAGAGATAGGTTGAGTTACTAAAGGACTATGATATGAGTCTCCATTCCCATCTAGGTAATGCTAATGTAGTTGCTGATGAGCTTAGCATGTTATCCATGAGAAGTTTAGCTTATAAGGATGAGGATAAGCAGGAGTAGGTGAAAGACATACATTATTTGTCTAATATTGGAGTTCATATCACAGACTTTAAGGATGGTGATGTATTTTTGCATCAGGTATCACAATCATCTCTTGTTGTTGAGATAAAGGAAAAGAAAATGTTAGATCCCAATTTGATAAAGATTAAGAGCAATGTGGGTTAACAAAAGGTTGTCAATTTTGCGATTGGCGGTGATGGTATCTTTGAGGTACCTAGGTAGGCTATGTGTTCATGATGTCAATGGATTAAGGAAAAGGATTATTGTCGAGGCTCATATATGTCGTTATTCTATTCATCCTAGTTCTACGAAGATGTATTATTATCTTAGGGAGTTTTATTGGTGGAATAATATAAAGGGAGATATGGCTAGTTATGTGGCTAAGTGTATAGTGAGTCAATAGGTAAAAGTTGAGAATTTGAGACCCAATAGTTTTTATCAAGATATAGAGTTGACCGAATTGAAGTGGGAAGTGATTAATATGTGTTTTGTCACTGGTCTTCCCTAGTCGCAAAATCAATGTGATTCTATTTGGCTCATTATGGATAGAATGACCAAGTCTGCTTACTTCTTATCGGTAAGGACTAGTTATTCAGTGGACTACGCTAAGTTTTATCTTGTAAAGATTGTGAAGTTACATGGTGCTCCCATTTGTATCATCTCAGATCGTAGTACTTTATTCTCATCTCATTAGTACCTTTTTCCACCTACAGACGAATGGACAACTGAAGAGGACTATCCAAACATTAGAAGATATGTTGCGTGCTTATGGGATTGATTATGGTGGTAGTTATTATGACCATTTGACTTTGATTGAATTAGCCTATAACAATAGTTACTATTCTAGCATTGGTATGGCTCCTTTTGAGGCATTGTATGGTAGGAGATGTCGTTCCCCTTTTGGGTGGTATGAAGTTAGTAAGGGTAAGTTGCTTGGCCTTGATTTGGTTTACCAAGCCTTAGAGAAGGTGAAGGTGATTCATGATAGGTTAAAAACCACTCAAAGAAGCCAAAGTCCTATGTGGATATAAGGCATAGGGATTTGGAGTTTAATGTTGGTAATTGGGTATTCTTGAAAGTATCTCTTATGAAGGGACTGATGCAATTTGGTAAGAAGGGTAATCTTAATTCCCATTATGTTGGTAAATATTTGATTATTAAGAGGGTTGGTAATGTTGCCTATGAGTCGTAGTTTCCCTCTAGTTTAAGCTCTATCCATCTGATATTCCATATGTCCATGTTGCGGAAATATATAGGTGACCCTTTGTTAGTTGTTCCCCTGGAAAATATTGGTATTTCAGACCCTTTGTCCTATGAGGAGGTCTCAGTGAGGATCTTGGATCGATAATTTTTCTATTTTTGAACAAAAGAGGTGGCTTCAGTAAAGGTTCTATGGAGGACCCAAAAGTTTGACTAAGCTACTTGGGAGTCGGAAGAGAACCTGAAGTCCAAGTATATGCATTTTTTCCCATTCCAAAAACTCATGCTTAAGGTATGTGGTAGTCTTCTTTACTTGATTTTTGTCTTTGATAGGCAATGGGTTCTAGTTCCTAAACATTGAATTGAGGAAGTGTTTCGATTGACAATGGGTTCGAGTCCCAAAGTTAATTGAATGAATGGTTAATTAATAATTATCAGGGCATGTGTCTTATCTTTGTTGTATGCCTTTGTTTTCTAACTTGATTAAAGGTTTCCTTGAATGATCCAAGTGGGGGAGAATTGCAACACCTAGGTTTTGGACCTTAGAAAAATTCCCTTAGTTGAAGTTTCTGGGCAAAGTTCGACTTAAGAGTACTAGTCGTACCCTAGGATACAACTTGGGGTCCCCTCATTTGTATGTTAGGCAATGTAGGGAGGTTAAATTCAGTCCAAAGTATGGGTTAGCCTCTCCCAAGTCGTATGTTAGGGCATGGTCATATGTTTACTAGTCATATGATGCCCTATGGTTAGCCTAGTTGAATTTGTCAAAGGTATAACTCAAGGTACGTTTTAGGGTACCATTCATACCCTATGATATGGGTTAGCTCAGCATGGTCATATGTTGACTAGTTTAAGGGTCCATGGTGATTCTTAGGGTATGATTTAGGGTACTACTCGTACCCTAGGGTTCAATTTTGGTGTGGAATTTATACCCACCTGGGTGCAACTTTCATCTTTTAAGTTAAAGGTATTTTAGACATTTCCTACCCATAAGACCTTATAACCCATGACTTATAACTACATTTGGCATTTCATTCTTCACATATATAAGTTTAAAAACATTCCAAAACACACCAAAATCCTCTCTCAACTTCTCTAACGCGATTTGGGCTAGGGTTTATCAAAGAGGTCATCTAGATACTAGAGGACTAAGAATTTCTTCGTGAATCATCTTGTATAAGGCATGCGACTCTTCCCTTTTTTTATTTCTAAAATATCGTGTTATTTAACCATTTTTATGAATCTTTAATGGTGGCTTTTGAAACAAATATTGAGGGTTTTGATGTATAGTGATTGGTAATGTTGACTCTTGTTTAAACTTGTGTCTATACATGTATTTGGTTATTATTGGCATATGAGGGTGCTATTTGATTGTGTTTTAACAAATGGGTCCAGAGTAACCCTAATATTGATGGTTTTCACTTGGGTTTTGGTAATGGTGAAGGTATGCCCTCAAGGTGTTTGTGAAAATATCTCCTAGAAATAACTTGCCACATGTTGAAAGTGATTTGAACTAAGGTAATGTCTTAGTGAGTAAGAATGATTGGTAAATGACGTTGTAAAGGCCTTGTTGGCCCTTTAATAAGTTAATTGGTGACCTTGGTGGTTGGTTTTATTAAAAAGGGGGTCTGAATTCTTAAGCATGAAATTTGATTGTGTTTGAACTAATTCTTGGTGTAAGAATGCTAATGAATGTTTTGATAAAAGTTTTGATGACCACAACTTTACTTGAATGGTAATTGAAACTAAGACATTGGCCTATTAAGGTAATTGATTGATAAATGGTTCATAAAGACCTTATGGTCATATAAGGTGTTGAATTGTGGCTTTGATGGATTGAAATGGCTAAGTGTGTTAAAGTCCTTAAATGTTGAATTGAGTGGATATGAATGTATGGAAAAAGGGTTAGAGTCCCAACGTAGACTAGTAATGGACATGATAGTTTGTGGTCATAGTCCATTTGCATAATAAGATGGCTTGTGGTTATAGTGCACTTATTTGATAAGATGGCTAGTGGTTAGAGTCCACTTGTCTTACAAAATGGCTTGTGGTTAGAGTCCACTTGTCTAGTAAAATGCTTGTGGTTAGAGTCCACTTGCAGAATAAGATGGGTTGGGGTTAAAGTCTTCTTGATTGATATAACCTACATGCATGGAAGGTTAGAGTCCTCTACTTGATGAATCTTGATTGGGTTCTTTGAAATGCATGTTATGGCCTTGTTATGTTTTTGACACTTGATGTATCTATATATATCTACATGTTAATGGGTATAAATATGGCGTCTTATGATGGTTTAACTTGGTGTTGAATAATGGAACTATTTTATCTTTACCCTTGAGATAGATGGTAGCGCTCTAACCGCAAACCATCTCCGGACACTATGTCCCCACACAACACAGGGGCCAGAGTTTCTTCTTTTCTTCCTACACAGTGACTAGGTGTTCGATCGGTTTGTGTGTTGACCTTGAAGTGGTGAGATTCCATACTTCAGAAGGCATAATTTCATGGTCTTTTTATCTTATGTTATAGACTTGTTTTTTATTTGGTTTTGGCTATTGTCAAGGAAATGTCCCAACATATTTAGACATCAGATTCGTAGAGACTTTGTGGATGATCGTAGACTTGGGTGTGTTGACATTAATGGTTGGAGTAGACATTTTTTAAGTAATGATTGCTAGTCTTATTTCCGCTATTATGTTATAAGATTAGAGTTCATCTGATACTTAAGGATTGATATGAGGGTTACGTTGGGTTAACAGGGTGATCTCTGATCCTAGTTGGGCTTGAGATACCCATACGACAAGGCCCAATTTTGGGTCATCTAAAAAATCATATGATCTCTCCAAGTATGGAGTTGAATCTTGAAATGCTGCATATAGTCCTCACAACTCCTTAAATACACAAGGATGTCGTCAATGAACTTAATCACTAAGGAATCCAAATTAGGTCTGAACACGTGATTCATCAAATCCATAAATATGGCTTGGGCATTGGTCAACCCAAAAGACATAACTATGAACTCATAATGACTATAATGGGTCCTAAAGTCTTTCTTGGGATACCCTTTGCCCGAATCCTCAACTGATAGTAACTAGACCTCAAATCAATCTTAGAGTACAATATTGTTTCTTGAAGCTGGGTGAACAAATCATCAATCTGTTGCATAGGATACCGATTCTTCACCTTCACATTATTAATCTACCAATAATCAATACACATACACAGATCCGTCCTTCTTCACAAACAATATGGGAGCTCCCCAAGGAGACACACTCAATCTAATGAAACCCTTAACAAAAAGATTCTAAAACTAAGAATTTAGCTCCTTAAGCTTGATAATCCACATAGTAAGTGCCATAGGAATAGGTTGGGTGCCCAGCTCAAGACCAATAGCAAACTATATCACGCTCTGGAGGAAGACCAGCTATATCGATAGGAAAAACATCATGAAACACACAAACTATATAAACAAAGTAAAGCATTAGACTCACCATACTAGCAATATAAATATAAGAGAGATAAGAATTTCAACCCCTCAAAATAAGTCTCTTAAATAGAATATAAGAAATAATCCCAATCAACTCACGGAAAATCACTCCCTACCACACGACTAGTGGTACACCAGGCATGACAAAGGTAATTGTCTTTGCAAAACAATCAAAGACCGTATGATTGTGGGATAACCAGTCCATGCCTAGAAATATATCAATATCTATCATATCTAACACATAAGATCATCCTATATATCAAACTCTTGAACAATCATAGCACATGATCTATAAATATGATATACTACTAAAGAATCACCCATGGGAGTAAATAAATGTAATGGCTTAGATAATGAATCCTAAGATACCTCTAAGAATGTGGCATAAAAACCAGACACATAAGAATAAGTGAATCTTGAATCAAATAAAGCAAAAGCCGAGTAATAGCACACCAAAATTTTACCTGTGATAACATCTGAAGACTTAGCCTTGGGTCTAGCAAGTTCTACATACAACTTACCACTCTCGCCACCTATCTAGGCTATTGACTGGTCTCTTATACTACCTACCTAAGAACCTCTATGAACACTCTAGGGAACACCTCTCTCCCCACCTAGCTAGGCTCTTGACTGATCTTCTATCCTACCTACCTAACAACCTCCACGAGAACTCTGGGGAACAACTCTTTAACCATGCATACCACTTTTAGTCAGGAGTAGAACTTCCCAAATTGGTGGATCACTCTAAACCAAAGAAACCATCGCTCTATGACTAGGGAAGTCTCTCGAGAAATAACCAAAGCCTCTACAATCATAAGATACCCCAGGCGCAATACTGAAACTAGAAGATCCGATTGACCAAAAATAACCACCAAAACTAGAATAACTAGAAGACAAACATCTCAAGTATTGACCACTACCTTAGCCAGGATGATCACTGAAACTAGACTAGCCTCAATTGGTAATCTAAAGAATAGCTTGAATGATCCTACTAGACTAACCCTGATGCTGATACAGCTAAAGCAGAGGGTACCTACCTTGAGAACCAATGTCTCTAAACCATGAGATACTATGACTCCTAATGATTGAAAAATTTGACACTCATTTACATCTATATTCTTGTATAGTATGATGAAATATCTTAAAATATGATACTATTTTTATATGAATGCACTAATATCCAGTGTTTGTAATTTTATAGGTAAAGCTAATAAAAAGGAGTTGAGGCAAAGCTAGAAAGGAAGGGAAATTATCAAACAATTGACAAGGGCTAAAGAGAAGTTCCAAGAGATGACCCTCAGATAATGATATTGGAATCTTAGGGTCGCGATCACAATTATCCAACAAAGTCAATGATTGGTGATCACAAAATAATCTCTATGCTTGTGTCCAAAATGGTGCGATCGTGACTATTAGACAATCTTCCAGGGGTATACTTGTCATTTCATACAGTTGAGTCCTAAAATATAAAAGGCTAAACGCTTCATATTTTGGGCATCTAATTTTCCTATTTTGAGAGCTTGCGAATAATTTTTTTGAGTGAGAAATAATTTGTGGTGTGATCCTAAGAGAGATGTTAATTTTATTGATCAAATTTAAAGCTTGGAGAATATATTTACTTTGTTTTCAATGGATGAGTTGAATTTCAACTTAGGTATAATTCTTCCCTTTAATTTCATGCGTAGCTAAACTATTCTCTTGGGGTTATATTTTTTTAGGTGGTGAATAATGTGTGGGTGTTGATTGTTAGGACAAATATTTAGTTAATGGTGATGGTTTTTACTTTTACACTATGTTTTAATTTAAATTGTAGGTAAAAACCCCAATTTTCATGTAGTATCCCGTATCATCCTCAAAAGATGGATGTGGGTAAAGAGTAATTGCAAATAATAACTTGAATTAACTTATCATGTAGCATCATCTTAGAAAGATGGGTGTTATTTGAGATAGCTCATTCAATGGTATCATCTTAGAAATAAGGGTGTAAATTGAGGTATTGGTTGCATCATCTTAGAAATAAGGGTGTAAATTGAGGTATTGCATCGGTAGGTTTAATATTCTTATGAGGTGTTCAAAAGAACCCATGAATGATATTTGGTATTTTATTGAAAGATTAACACCAAGACCTAAAATCTATCCAACCTAAAATACTTAACTAATCTTGTACTAATTGTTGATAACTCACACATTAATCCCACCTAAAGATGACATAAACCCAATACCTCTCTCAATATGGAAACACTCCTAATTTGTCTATCTCATAATATTTTTAATTCTTGTTGGATTAACTTCACCTAAAATTATACCCCTAATTTAGTTTCATTTATTGTTTAATTTGGAATTATGCGTTAAGACATAGTTAACTCTTAATGCTTACAAGTTATGAAGTCAAAGTTTGCACTCCTTGTTGATTCAACCAGACTCACAGTCGGGTATTATATTGACAACATCCACATTGCATTGAGTTTAAAGTGTAAGTTGAGCGTTCTCAAATATGTTGCCATTTCTGGGGAGTGAAACATAGTGTTCACTTCTATAGTGTTGTTAGTAACCTTGGGTTAGCCATAGTGTTTGCTTTTTCTTGTTTTTTGTTTTTGTTTTTTGTTTGGTAATTATTATAGAAATCATGATACGAGATGATAGCACAATAGTAATGATGGCTATTTTGATGGGCTTGAGGATATGGATGATCTTGGAGATGCGGGGCATGCTAGTGCCATCCGCATTCCACCGGAGGAAGTGAAAAAGTATTTTTTTCGCTAGTATGATGCTCCATTTACTTCAAATGAAGGGGTTATTTGGAGGACAAGCACATGAAGATGCCAACCTACATTTGAAAAATTTCATCTAAAAAATTTCATTGATATGTGCACTCTATTTGGTATTGCCCACATTTTTTAGGAGTTAATCCAGCTGTAAATTTTCCAATTCTCATTGATAGGAGAAGTTCTATGGTTGCGGTATTTACCCACAGGATATATCAATACTTTGGTTGAGCTCGCCGATGCATTCATGGATAGATATTTCCCTCCTTCTGGAATGTTGCTACTATAGGATGAGATTATAATTTTTACCAACATAGTGATGAACCTTGATATGAAGTTTGGCAAAGATTTAATGATAAGTTGATAAAATGCTTAAATCATGAGGTGTTGGAGAAAATGCTTCTCTAAATTTTCTATAGGGCATTAGATCAATTGAAAAAAGTAGTGGTTGATAATGCGATCTGGGGTTCTCTTGTTAAGTTGTTTGATTGTGTTTCATTGACTTTGTTAGAGCAAGTGACAAATAAAAATAGATGATGACATACAAGGGAAATTGAGGTAGACCCAGGGTACCCGCGGCTTCTTTTAAAAGCAAAGAGAAAAAAAGAAAGATTAATAAAGAGATAAGAATATGGCCAAAATAATAACCCAACTTGACCTTCTTACTAAACATGTGATGGGTGCTCCTCCTAAGGCCATAAATGTTGTTGCTTCAAAGATTCCTAGGTATGATGATGATGAAGAAGGGGAGAAGCTTGATGAAGAGATTAGATTTTGGTTAAACAATTTGGGGGCTTCCTGCCCCACCTATTAAAGGAAAGACGGGAATCAAGGTTGGAAAGATTGAAATCTAGAGAGAGATTGAAGGGATAGAGAGTGTGATTATGACCAAGAATAAAGAGAAAAAGAGAAAAACTATGATCGGTATATTCCCCCTCGTGAGAGGCCCAAAGATAAGGAGTCAAACTCCATGGATTCACAAAAATTCAAGTATGGAGATCTCTTGACTCGAGTTTTAATATGTGTCAAAGGGACCAAAAAATGGTAAGGGACAAAGCTTCTCTCAACTAAGATAAACTGTGACCTCCTACTTGGCTTCTATCAAGCAATTGAAAATATAAGTGGGCCAAATCCATACTCAACTCAATGCGAGGCCAAAATGATGTTTGCCTAGTAAAATGATGGGTAATACCAAAAATGATATACATATTATAGCTATCGTCATTATAAGTGGTAGAAATCTTTGTAGAAATATGGTTGAGGTAAATGAGAGTTCCAAAGGGAAGTCACATGACGAGCAAGCAAGTGTAAAAATAAAGAGTCCAAAAGAACAATGTGTTGATGCTTCAAAATCCAAGGAAACTACTATATTAAGTTTTGAGGATGAGCAGCTAAACTACAAGGGCCAGGTCCCTGGACGTGCAAGGTATAGAACAACTGGCCCGCGCCTTTTGCACTATTTTGTCATCTTGTGTAACAATCTTAAGGGCTATTTTGTATCGAATTAGATAGTTGGTCCAATGATATTCCATCCCTAATCATTACCTAGCTATAAATGGAAAGAGATTCCTCTTCAAATTTTTTTTTTTAATCTAGAAGATAGAAGAGAGGCATCAAAAACCCCATTTCAATACCACTTATGTTCTTAGCTGTTTATGTGAGCTTAACTAGAAATTGTTCTTGAGTGAGCTTTGATTTTTAACTGAACTACTCATATTATAAGAGTAGTGTTTTCTTTTGAAAGTGTTGCTTAGGTAGAGTTACCTAATCTTGAGACAAATTAGAACTAATTAGTGTAGGGAGAGTCCTTGGTAAAGTTACCAAGATGAGCTGGTGGTACAGTTGATGCTAGTGGACGGAGCCTGGAGTTAGGCTAAAATCCACAATATAATCATGAGGTTGATTATAGTGGATTTCATTGGTGCTTGTGAGGGAAATCCATTGTTTATCTTATACTGGGTTTCCACGTAAAAATCCTTATGTCTTTTACTCTTTCTGCAATGTCTTTAGTTTTCCTGCACTATGTTATTTGATTGCCTATGTTTGATTCTGAGGGACCTGGTCCCGTATTGTTCGGAGCAATCTAAAAGGGTTTCAACAATTAGTATCAGAGTTTTGTAACTCTAAAAGGTTTACACCTAGAGTGTCTTGATTAGCATGGATGTTTCACCTAATTTAGAAGAAGCATAATCTACAACTTGACCACCAAGATTCAATGGGTAGTAATATGGGCGGTGGAAAGCTAGGATGTTTGACTTTATTATGGCTAAAGATAGTGAAATGATGGACATAATTCTTGATGATCCTCAAGTTTTTGTACTAAAATAGTTGTCAAAACCAGAAGGGAGTTCAATGATGAAGATGGAAAGAAGATTGAAAAGAATTACAAAGCAAAGAAATTGTTAAAATGTGGCATAGGTCCTGATGAATACAATAGGATCTCAGCTTGTGACTAAACAGATCTAAGATTGTTTGAGGACAGATCATGAGGGAACAACAGATATAGAGGAATCTAAAGATGACATACTGACAACTCAGAATGAAACTCTCACAATGAAAGACAGACAGACAAAACAAGAAATGCATAAAAGATTCATCTCTATCACAAACAAGCTACACTGCTTAGGAGAGGTGATTCCATTACATAAGCAAGTGAGGAATATCCTTTTTGTTCTTCCAAAGTCATGGGAAAATAAATTAGATACTATAACTGAGGTAATAAATCTTAAAACCCTCACCATGGATGAGTTGATTAGAAATCAAAAAACTCATGAGCTCAAGAAGCAACAAGAGCTAGAGGATAAAGATTTCAAAAGGGAAAAATCTATGGGATTAAAGGATTCAAAGAGTAACTCAACTGAAGAACAACCTGATATTGCCTATTTGGCAAGAAAAAATTGTCAAAGGAATGAAAAGGAGTGGTCAATTCCAAAGAAGAAAAATCAGCAACAACAAAGGAAACAATGCTGAGGTATGTCACAAATATTGAAGTCCAGAGCATTTTATCAAGGACTATCCAATGCACAAAATGGTTCATCAGGATTTTCTTAATGCTGAGTATGACAAAGGAAAAACTAGGGTCCAGGTCCCTAATAATTTAAGAAGGAAAACAGTAGCTGAATGTGTTGCAAAGCAAGATATGGTAGTATGGGGAAACTTTTCCAGTGATTCATGTGAAGATAAAAGGAATGGAGGTGTTTCTATGCTAGTAGTGGAGGATAAGAAAGGTGACCTTTGACACCTTGTTTTCATTTATGGAAAACACCGGGGATGAAGAATAAGATGAGGTAACAATATCAGACATTAAAGAAAACCTAGAAAATTACTCTTCTAGAAAAGTAAAAAAAACTTGCCAATATGTTGATTAATTCTTTATGTGAAATGACCAATGAAGAAAATGCTCTATAAGAAAAGGTGAAGAGACAAGAGTTTGAGTTAATCACTCTAACTTTTCAAATATCTGAAACTGAAGAGTAGGTTACTAAGTTGAGATTTGAAAATTTAAGCTTTGTCAATCAACTTAAAAAAACTAATAGTACCTCTGATAAAGAAAAGATTAATAATATAGAAGAAAAGAATGAAGATTCATAGATTGAACAGATTGATTTGACTCTCCAGATATCAAAAACTGAGAAATAAGTTGCTAAGCTAAAACTTGAAAATCTGAGTTCGGTAAGTCAACTGGAGAAATAAGATGGTTAAAATTATATAAGTAAGAAAAAAGTTTCTAAGTTTTTGGTTAAGCTTGAAGAAAAGCTGAAGGATTCTTAAAGTCTTCTCAAGACTGTACTTCAGGAGAATAAAGAGTAAGAAAGGGACCTGGTCCGCCTAAGGGAAGAATTAATATATCCCTATAATGAACTGTATCTTCTCAGATCCTTTCTAACTAGATAAATTAATGAGCTAAAATAGGAAGGGGCTTGATTATCTAGAAAGAATCTGACCTTGTGGGTCTTAAGGGACAATTGATCATAATTCTTAAAACAAGGTTCACAAGCCTTTATGTACTTATTGTAGAAGAGATGGGCACAGAAGGGGAAATTGTTAGAACTAGATTAGAGATACAATGAATTTTTCCAAATATATTCAGCAAGGAAATGCTTATTCTAAGGTATTAAGCCTCACAAAATTGTGAAAAAGAACTCTCTACCTAGATAGGATAAAAGGGATTTGATCACACTATTGTCCTATTATTGGGAACTCAGATTCAAGTGGGTTCCTAAATTTGACAAGTTATCATAATTCTAGGCAAGATAATGGGGTTACAGTCAGGAATAACTCATTTATTGAAAGAATTCAAAGCTCATTGATCAAACATCTATCTGTGTTCTCTTTCTCTAAAAACATTTTAGGTGAAGATGTCTTACTAAGAAAAGATAATATACAACATGAAAGTTTGTGAAAAGAAAGTATGTGGATTGATAAAAGGAGTACATGTAGATCCTAATTATTGAGAAATGCTATTTGATCCTCAATGGTATTAAAATCTCAGAAACAAAAAATTGCATTCATGATGATGGCTAATTTAGAATGGAAGTCACTGATTCCAGCTTTAGTAGTGAACCATAAAAATGGTCTTGACAGAATTGTCAACGACCTGGTCCTAAAGGAATTCATATCAAAAGAAGGAACTTGAAGCAGTATGAATAAAGCAAAGGCTTATTCCTATTTCCCAGAACAAATGGCAGATCTCTAAATAATTCCAAATTGAGGGTGTGCTGAGGTTAAAAAAGGATGGTTGAAGGAAGCAATGATTCAAATTGATCTAACATAATATGTGAATCAATGGTTCTCCATAAAATTGGTTATATTTAGGAGACAGGTATCATTTATAAAATGGGTGAAACTTAGTCTAATTTAGTACTATACCCTTGTTGTCACATACCCATGGGAACAACTTAGGAAGTGGAAAAAGGTGACAAGCATGGACTTTAAGATTCTCTCAAAGAAGAAGGACCTGTTCTCAGCTCTCAGGTTAGTATCTCTATAGTGTGATTTAATAATCATAAAATGGTATCTAATAAGGCCATTTTCTTCCTCCCCTCATAAACACTGTTAATTCAATTGAAAAAAGAAGAGTAACTCTTGTCAAAACCAAACATGTCATTATTTGATGTAAACATCCTTACCAAATAGTTGGTGGATACTTACATTACTATATATGCAAGAATGAAGTACTTCTTAAGTCCTTTTCACCCAATACTCCTTTAAACTGAGCCCTGTTATCCTTATTTCCTCATTAACCTAGTGTCAGATCCATATCCTGGTTCTAATAATGGCTTTTAAAGACAGTTATCTTACGATGATTAGATTAGCCTACTATACTAGTAATGACTATTATGAGTGAATGAATCTTTAGTTTGTGTATCTTATTTGTCTCATTACTTTAGAGTTTTTACACATGATAGTGTTGCCCCAATGCCCATGAGTTAACTAATATGTGCTTATCTTTACTGTTGGTTTATTGTTAATTTTTTTCAATGGTGCTAAAATAAGGAATACTAAGTTAATGTAGTAGGGACCAAACACCAAGTAAATTGAGATACAAACCAAAAGAGAGTCATACTGAAAGGGGGAAGCGTGTAAATGCAAAAACACCAAATGAAATAAAGGTACATAAAGGCAGGGGGAACTTTTTTCTTTAAAATGACAACAACGGACCAGGTCCCTATGTTGCACTTTGATTAAATGTGATGAATATGCGCTAATGCTCAGATTGTATGGTTTGGTTTTCCATCATCAAAAAAGGGTAAAATTCATTTATGTAGTTTTGATGATGAGAAAATAAACTAAAAGGGACTAGGTCTCTGGACATGAAAGGTACAGTATAGCTAGCACGCCCCTTCTACACAGATTTATCATGTTGTGTAACAAATTTGTAGGTGATATTTTGTTCTATTTTGTACCAAATTGGATAGCTGGTCCAATGATATTCCATCCCTAATCATCACCCAACTATAAAAAGAAAGAGATGCCTCTTCAATAATTGTTTTTTTGTAATCTAAAAGAGTGAAGAGAGGCAACCAAAACCCCATTTCAGCACTCCTCAAGTTCTTAACTGTTTATGTAAGCTCAAATGGAAATTATTCTTGAGTGAGATTTCATTGCTTGCTGAACTAATCATGTTATAAGAGTAGTGTTTTCTTCTTAGAGTGCTTCTTAGGTATATTTGCCTAAGCTTGGGACTAATTAGAGGTAAGCAACGTAGAGAGAGTCCTTAGTAGAGTTGCCAAGATGAGATGGTGGTAGAGTTGCTACTTGAGCAATGAGCCTAGAGTTAGGATGATATCTAGACTGTAATTAGGAGGCTGATTATAGTGGATTTCATTAGTACTTGTGAGGGAAAGTTGTGGTTTTACCCATATTGGGATTCTACGTAAAAATCGTTTTGTCTTTTACTTTTTCTACAAAGTCTTTAGTTTTCCTACACTCTATTATTTGATTTTATATGTTTGATTCGGAGGGACCTGATCCCTTACTATGTGGAGCAACCCTAAAGGGTTTTAATAAAAACAATTATTGAAGAGTTGGTGATAATTGAAGAAAAAGATAATGAGGAAGGAAGTTCTCAAATAATTAAAGGTGATGAGAAAAAGGTGAATGAACCTCAAAATTCCATTTACTCTGATTAAAATTCCTCTATATTTTTCCCAAGTCTTCAGAAGAAAGATGAAAGTGTCAAGTTCCCAAAGTTTCTTGTAAAACTTAGCAACCTCTTGATAAATATTCCCTTGTTAAAAGCTCTCCAAGAGATCTCGAGGTATTCTAAGTCAATGAAGAACTTGATGTCAAAGAAGTGGATAGTAAATTGTGAGATCGTCGAGGTAAATCATAGGTGTAGTGCTATCATAGAAAACACAATGGAAGATAGAAGAAACAAATTTACTATTCCTTGCACCATTGGGATATACAAATTTGAAAAGGCGTTGTGTGATCTTAGAGCTAATATCAACTTGATTCCATATGCCATGTATCAAAATTAAGGCTTGGATAAACCCACACCCACCACCATAAGACTCCTAATGGTGGAATGTTCAATTAAAAAATCAATCGGCATAGTTTATGATGTGTTGGTTAAGGTAGATCGGTTTATACTTCTAGATAATTTTGTCGTCCTCTATAATGAGATTGATCATGAGATATCAATCATCCTTAGGAGGCTATTCCTAGACAATGTAACAACTCTAGTTGATATAGAATATAGAGAGATAAAATTCTAGGTATGCAATTATGAAGTCTTTTTAGTTTGTGCAAAACTAAAAAACTAATGATAGATTTACAAGTGGTGTCAGTAATCAATATGGTAGATGAAAAAGTGATTGATGCTGTGGGAATGTATCTTGGGTCACTTTAACTTAAGTATCCAAATTGATTATGGATAGACATAATGCCACGATGTTAAATCAATCTAGATGGGAGGCAACCCATTATTGCTATGAATTTGTCCCATATCCTTTGAATTTTGATTGTTAGATTATTCTTTGTTTTTTTATTAAACCATGAAATGTTTGCACTATAAAGGTGTATTTGAACAATTGAGAGATAATAAGTGGAGTGGAATTGATTTGGAGGCGAAACAACTAAAAAATAGGGGGATTGAACCTAGACTCAGGTGACGCGATCGCGACACTCAGATTGCGATCATGATTTAGAGGCTCAAGTTGGCCCATCATAGCCTAAAGTACCACAATCACGATCCTAGAATGAATGCAATCACCGAGGCTAATTGAAATCATGAACTTGGCAGTTATAAATAGGAATCATTTCAAAAATGGTTCCTCCACCTATTTCCCTTCTAATACCCAATTTTTTTTTCAATTTTCATTATTTTTAATTGGTTTTAAAGTGATAATCATATTAATTTACATCCAAGCATTAGGTATGTCAGTTAAATCTCTTTTTTATGCTTAAATTTGATCTTAGAATCATGTTTAGGGCCCAAACTTAGGTTTTGATCTCTTTGCTATGATAATACTTGAGGTTAGATTATTAATGTATTGTGTTGTTGTTATTGGTGTATTCATCATTACGGTAGTCTTAAGTACCTAATTATGATCCAAATTAGTTCAAAATATGTATGAAAGTAGGATGAACACCAAATGTTTGATATAATGCCCAAACGAGTTGCTTGTTAGTTTTTTAATAATTTTGAGGGCATGTTTCAGTGTTCATGAAGTATGTTTAATGTTCTCAACATTTTTATCATTCATGAACAAAAAATGGTTGGGAAATTAGAATTAATATTTAAATAATCCAGGGACTGAAGCTTCAGGTATTGCGATCATAACTCTCTAGAGTGTGATAGTAGTACCTAAGGCTTGTTTGACAGCCCTCTTAGGTATCGCGATCGCAACTTAGAGGAGTGAAATCACAATATCTAAGGCTTGTCTAACAGGCCTGTTCAAGATCCTAAATTTTTATTTTATGCCCAAAAAAGATCCCTAAGCAATTTCTTTAGACTAGCTCAGCCACACAACATTGTTTTCACATGCTAATCTTAATGGTTAATTCTTGTGTATTGCCTATAGGTTTCAAAAGACTAGACATGGAAGACTTTTACTAGACTCATTTCCTCACCTATGATTTGCAGATTGGGTACTATTAGTATTTATCCTAAAAGAAACTACTCCTTGAGCGAGGTATGTCATTGGAACGAGTACCCAAAAACTCCCACCCTTCTATCAAAGACAAAAAGGTACAAGCTGGAGATATATTTCCCTGAATTCCTACAAAGAAAATGAAAAATAGGTATGGGAGTTTTATGAAAACTTAGAAGCTTTAAATCTCTCCCACCTTGTCATTAATATTAGGGGTGAGTTGTTGAACTTTGGGTTTGAGGCAATCAATGGGCTATATCGACTACTGAATATTGACCCAGGGGAGTTTAATGCAAAATATTATGCCCTAGGAAGTTGGCTAGTCTTATAGCTATGTCCTGGAAGAGAGGTTCCATGGGCCACCACAAAAGCAGGGATCACCTTAAATGAGTTTATGAACAAACTCTAATTTGGATAGTCATGTCTCTCCAACCATCAATATGACTCATATCCCAATCATACAAGCATAATTGGAACCTTGACTCATAGATAATTGAAAGACCCTGGATTTTGATCCTTAGAAAATTTCATAAGTTTTAGCTTTTAGACACTATTCAACTTATCGGTACTGGTTGTATGATGTGGTAAGGTTTAGGGTCATCAACTCATATAGTAGTAAGTATGGTCTAGGGTGCATTCTATCAAAGGTAAAAAAGGACATCATAAGACTCGCATGGAGGTTGTATGATTTTGGTAATCCAATCATATGTTGCTCAATGTGTTGAGCCTAAAGAATTCTGCCTAGGGTATGAGTTATGGGTACTTGTCATATTATATAGTACGATTTAGTCCTTGGGGTCATATGTTGGACAGTGCTGAAGTCCAACATTCTATCTAGGGTATGAGTGGTATATACCATTTGTATGATAGTGCATGAGTTAGGGGGGGGAGTCGTACCGTCCTGCTACATTTTTTAGCTTCTAAGTTGAGAGTACTCTGTACATTTTCCCTCTTGCCAAACTTAACACCCACATCTTATAACTTCCTTAGGGTATTATTATCTATCAAAAATACATCAAATAAACTCTCAAACACTCCTAAATCCTTAAGGTGAGAAACACTTAGCGTTTTTATTAAGCATATAAATTAGGGCTTTAAAAGGCAATTTCTCTCCATCTCCTTTGGTATCTAAGGCATGTTACTCCTCCCTCATTGTTATTTCAACTAAAGTCATGTTTTATAGAATGGTTTTCATGATTTAATTATATGTATTATTTGGTTTTAAATTATATGTTGGGGGTTTTGGTTATTAATGGTTTATTTATGTTTTCCCATGGTTTTCATATTATAATGGTGTTTTGTACATGTGGTTTCATTGAAATGGTTGCTTGGCACTTGTCTTTCATTTTGGAAACTATATGCCTTCAACATGTTAGTTAAAATGCCTTTGAGAATTCTTTTATTACAAAGTTGTACTTTCATTGAAAACCTTCCATAGTATAATATGGTAATGGAACCTAAATTGGTTAAATGGTTTTAATGGTTAAATGGTAAGGCCTTGGTAGTCATGGTTTTGATTAAAAACCTTCAGGGTACACGAGAATCCCCTAAGTGAGTCTAATATGGAACCTAAGGGGTACATCGGAGCCCCCTAATTTAAAACACCCTCAATTTTAGAGCCTTAGAAAATTTCCTGGATTCCTAGTTTTTAGACATCATATAACCAGGGTATACTAGTCATATAATGAAGTACAGTTGGTATGATCTTGGTCGTATGTTAACCAATTTTGTTTGGTGGGTTGAATTGGTTTTTCGTATGGGTATAACTTAGGCAGGTAAAAGTCGTATAGTAGATGATGGTTCATATGGTTTTTTTTCACTTAATTCAAAACCTAGTAACTTCACTTAGATCTTAGTGTGAGTGGCTCACTATGGGTCATCAGATAGGGTATGAGTGGTACAATCCAACTCATATGTTGGATAATATAAACCCCTTTTGATTCTGTCTAAGGTATAGTTTATGGGTACCAATCGTATGATTAGATATAAGTGGGACTTTGGAGTCTTGGTTGGTTTGTGTAGGGGTTGAGATTCTTCTTAGGGTAAAATTGGTGGGTACCACTCATACCCTAGGGTACGGATAGAGGTGGTCGTAGCCTCCTTTGGGGATTTTATGCAGTTTAAGTTGGGGGTAATCTGGACATTTCCCCACTTAAACTCTTAAGGTCCCATGACTTAATAACTTTTTTCGGCCATTATTTACCCTAATATTCTAATTTTAAGCCCTTTGAAACTCTCTCTAAGTCTCTTAGGTAAATGAATGCTAGGGTTTCAACTAGGGGATCAATTTGTGGATTGTACGGGTGATTTTTGTACATTATCTTCATAACCTAAGGCAAGTTTCTATTGTTAGTTCCAACTAAATGCATGTGTTATGAATTGTTTTAAGGGAATAATTGTTGTATAGTTTGGATTTTCAAATAAATATCGAGGGTTTTGGTTATAAATTCTTGGTTATGGTTTTCCTATGTTTTAATTGTGGATTTACATGCTTTAATGGTGGTTTGGACAATTGGTTGCATGGAAATGGTTAATTGGTAATTAGTTTTTGTTTTGGAAACACTATTCCCCTAACATCTTTGATAAAATACCTATGAGAATGCTTCTACTATATCGTTTAACTTTTAATGGAACCATTGCATGGTACAATTTTGTAATGGAACCCAAATTGGTATAAATTAAATTAATGGTTTTGAATAGTTAAAAGGTAATGTCTTGGAGGTTATGGTTGGTGTAATTGAAAGCCTTGTAGGGTATAATGTAATCCTCCAAGCAAACTTAACAATGAACTACTTGTGGGGTATATGGGACTCCCTCAAGTCAACTTGATAATTAAACCTATGAGTACAAAGAAATCATTTAATCTTTGAAAGATTGCCTAAGGACATTGCTTGTAAGCTACTATCGGTATGTTGATATCATTACTTATAGATTTGGTTAATAACAAATGAAATGATGGTCTCGGTTATGTTGTAATGGTATGAATTTTGCAATAATGGTAGGGTATGATAGATAATTGTGAAGGTGTGAGTCAAATAGATGGACATTGGAAACTCATGCTTGTCGGCATGAGGATTTCGTCATGATGACTATATAGGGTATATAGAAATCCCCTGAGTTATGATTGTATATAGGTATCATAGAGGGCGAAGGGTAATTGGGAATCCCCTACTCCAATGGTATATCCGATTTATGGCACCATATGCATCGAGGCCCGTTCAGAGGGTTACATAGACCCATATAGCCCGTGGGTAGTTTTAGGAAAGTTAAGCTATCAATACCCAGGTTAATGATTTTAAATGCATGCTAAACCCCATTCCCTCTTCCCAACATGGTTATATAAATATATGTATTTTTGGTTGAGAATACATATGGTTGGTTTACTTAGTTTTAAAGGTTAGCATTATTTTATCCTTATCTTGAGACCTTTCTAGCGTTCACCCACTAACCCATCTTCTAGCGGATGTATCCCTATGCAATGTAGGAACCAAATTTAAGATCATTTATTTTATTGAAGTGGTGATCTTCCATACTTCCAAAGGATCCATTTTATATCTGGATGTCTTTACATACTTTTGTTATTTCATAGATATTAGTTTTAGCTATGGTCGGGGCATGTCCCAATAGAATATTATTTTTCTTTTTTTAAAAGGCTTTATGGAACTCATATGGGTTTAAATGGATGGTATAGGTATTGGTGTCAATATTAGTATTGACATTGGTATTGGGGATGATATCGTTTGACTAAAAATCTGGTATTATTTGTATGGGGAGCATATGGACATCTTTTTCTAATCATAAGGATTAATAATATGTGATCACTCAGAAATAACTTAATATCAAGCTGAAGAGATGGCTTGAGCTTCTCAAGGACTATAACATGAGTCTATAATATCATCCAGGTAAGGCTAATGTTATTACTGATCCTCTTAGTAGGTTATCCATGGGGAGTTTAGATCATGTAGATAAGGAGAGGGGGACCTAGTAAAGGATATTCACCACTCAACTAATCTTAGAGTTTGCCTTTTAGACTCCAAGAATGGCAGTGTGTTAGTACAGGAAGTGGTTTGATCATCTCTTAGTGTAGAGATCAAAGAGAATCAAATGTTAGATCCTATCTTGATGAAAATTAAGGGTAATATACGTGGGTAAAAGTTAATAGTATTTGAGACTAGTGGTGATGGTACCTTATACTACCAATAGAGGTTAAGTGTTCTAAATTAGATAGTTTGTAAGAAAGGGTATTGGCTGAGGTACATGAATCACGCTACATTATTCATCCTGGTTTGACAAAAATGTATCATAATCTCAAAGAGATGTATTGGGGGAATAGTAAGAAGAAGGATGTAGCTAGTTATATGGCCCAATGTTTAGTTTATTAACAAGTGAAAGTTGAGCACATGAAGCTTGAAGGTTTGTATCAGGAGATTGAATTGTCAAAATAGAAATGGGAGGTGATCATTATGGATTTCCTTACTAGATTTCCTTGTTCTCTGAACCAATTTGATTTTATTTGGGTTATTGTGGATAGGATGAAAAAGTTGGCTCACTTCCTTCCAGTGAGGACTAACTTTTTAGTTGAAGATTATGTGAGGGTGTATCTTTGTGAGGTTATGAAGCTTCACGGGGTACCTATTTCGGTTATCTCTAATCATGGTATGCAATTGTCATCTTAATTTTGGTGTTCATTTATGTAGGGGTTGGGTACTAAGGTTATTCTGAGTACTGCTTTTTACCCATAGTCGGATGGGCAAGTAGAAAGGACAATTTAGATATAGGAAGATATACTTCATACATGTGTTTTTTATTATGGTGGTAGTTGGGTTGAGTATTTACCTCTTGTAGTGTTTGCTTACAATAATAGCTATCATTCTCAAATTAGAATGGCCTTTTTTGAGGCATTGTATGGTAGGATGTGTAGATCTCCTATTTGATGGTTCGATCTTAGCGACGCGAATATGTTTAGCCCAAATTTGGTTTATCAGGATATGGAGAAGGTAAAGGTGATTTGATATAGACTTCAGGCTTCTCAAAGTCACCAAAAGTCCTATGCGGATATGAAGCATAGGGACTTGGAGTTTGAGGTTGGTGATAAGGCATTCCTAAAGATGTCTCCAATGAAGGGAGTAATGTTGTTTGGTAAAAAAGTAAAGCTTAGTCCAAGTTATGTTTTTCTTTATATGGTTTTGAGGAGGGTTGGTAATATTGCATATCAATTAGAATTGCCTTTTAGTTTAAGCTCCACTTATCCGGTGTTTTATGTCTCTATGTTGAGAAAGTGTCTAGGTGATCCTTCTTTAGTTATTCCTTTGGAAGGATTAGGTATCTCAAATTCTCTATCTTATGAAGATATACCGATTGAGATCTTAGATCGGCATATTCGTAGGTTGCATACCAAGGATGTGGCCTCGAATAAGGTTATATGGCAAACCCAAAAGTTGGATGAGGCTATTAGGAAGCGAAAGAGAACATGAAGTCCAAGTATCTGCACTTGTTTTTTGCTCTAGATATTCATGCAGAAGGAATGTGTTCTTGATCAAATCTTTGTTTTATAACTTAGTTAAAGTTTAGATTGATGTTTAACAATTCATGGACTCATGCTTATGCTTACCCTACCCATTATTCGAAGATGAATGATCCTGGAAGGGGAGACTGAAAGGCCCTGGGTTTGGAACATTAGAAACTGTCCAAGATTTCAAGTTTCTAAACAATATACGACTAGGGGTACTAGTCGTATGATGGGGTATGGTTGGTATGGTCTTGGTCATATGTTAATTAGTGTTGGTTGGTAGGTTTGATTAGTTTCTAGTATCGGTAGGACTTGGATGGGTATGAGTTGTATGGTGGGTGACAATTCATATGGTTTAGTTTTCCTTCTCTTAATCTGAAACTTAGTAACTTAGCTTAGATATAAATACAAGTGGCTCACCATGAGTCATGAGATAGGTTACGAGTGCTATAATCTAAATCATATGTTGGATAGTGTTAACCCCTCTTGATTCTATCTAAGGTATGGTTTTTGGGTACCAATCATATAATTGAGTACGAGTGAGACTTTGGAGTTGTAGGTTGGTCAGTGTGGGGGTTGAAATTCTTCTTAGGGTACGAGTTGTGGGTACCACTCATACTTAGTGTATGGATTGAGGGTGGTCATACCCTCCTACGGGGATTTTATGCAGTTTAAGTTGGGGGTAATCTGGATATTTCCCTACTTAACCTCTTAAGGCCCCATGACATATAACTCTTTTGGGACATCATTTACCCTAATATTCTAATCATAAGTAATTAGAAACTCTCTCAAATTCTCTCTAAGGCCCTTGGGTAAAGAGAGGTTAGGGTTTCATCTAGAGGATCAATTTGGGGCTTGTACGAATGATTCTCTCCATCATATTCATAATCTAAGGAAAGATACTTCTCCCTCATTGTTCATTCCAACTAAAGGTATGTTTTATTAATTGTTTTCTTGGAATAATTATCGTATGGTTTGGGTTTTAAAATATATATCAGGGGTTTTGGTAATAAATTCTTGGTTATGCTTTTCCATGTTTTAATTATGGATTTACATGCTTTAATAGTGTTTTGAACGATTGGTTGCATGGGAATGGTCAATTGGTAATTGAGTTTGGTTTTGGAAACACCATGCCACCAACATGTTCTATAAAATGCATATGATAATGGTTTTACTATATTATTTGACTTTTAAAGGAGTTATTGCATGGCACAACTTGGTAATGGAAACCTAAATAGTATAATTGGTATAAATGGTATAAATGGTTTGGAATGGTTAAAAGGTAAGGTCTTGGTTGGTTATGGTTTTTCCATGTTTTAATTACCGATTTACATGCTTTAATAGTGGTTTGGACTATTGGTTTCATGGGAATGGTTAATTGGTAATTGGTTTTGGTTTTTGAAACATGTTTGATAAAGTGCATATGAGAATGCTTTTATCTATTACTAGACTTTTAATGAAGCTATTGCATGGTACAACTTGGTAATGGAACCCTAAATAGTATAATTGGTATAAATGGTTTAAATGGTTTGGAATGTTTAAAAGGTAAGGTCTTGGTGGTTATAGTTTGTCTAATTGAAAGCCTTGTATGGTACAAAAGAATTCCCCAAGCAAACTTAATAATGAACTACGTGTGGGGTACATGGGACTCCCCCAAGTCAATTTGAAAATGAAACGTATGGGTACAAGGGAATCCTTTGATCCCTGAAAAGTTGGTTAAGGATATTGCTTGCAAGCTATAGCCGGTATGACGATACCACTACTTATAGCCTTTGTTAATAACAAATGGAATGGTGGTCTTTGTTATGTTGTGATGGATTTAATTAGGAAATAATTGCAGGGTGTGATAGCTAGCCGTGAAGGTAAGAGTCTAAGGATGGATATTGTAAACTCATGTTTTTTGGTATGAGGATTTGGTCATGGTTACCATACAGGGTACATGGGAATCCACTAAGTTACAATTATATATCTGAATCATGGAGAGCGAATTAATCTTGCGAATCCCCTACTTCTATGGTATCTCCAATTTGTGCAGCTATATATATCGGAGCCCATTCAAGGGTTACACTGGACCCATTTAGCCTGTGGGTGGTTCTAGGATGGTTAACCTGTACATATCTAGGTTAATAGTTTTAAATGCATGTTAAACCCGAATCTTTCTTCCTATCGTGGTTATATAAATAAATATATGTATGGTTGAGAATCCATATGATTGGTTTATTTGGTTTTAATGGTTGGTATTATTTTATTCTTATCATGAGTACTTGCTATCATTCACCCTCTAACCAATTTTTGGGCAGCTGTATCCCCACGCAAAACAGGAACCAAATTCGGGATTAACTATTGGATTGATGTAGTGAGCTTCCAAACTTCTATTGGATCCATTTTATCTCACGGATGTGTTTACATACTTCTTTATTTCATAGACATTAGTTTTGGCTATGATTAGGGGCATGTCCCAACTGAATATTTTTTTTTGTTAAAGGCTTTATAGAACTCCTATGGTTTCCAATAGTCTGTGTCGGTATTGGTGTCAGCCTTGGTATTGTCATTTGTATTGGAGATGATATCATTTGACTGAATTTATGATTGTTCTATCCTTTTATGCTATGTTATGGACAAGTACTTGGTCATTATATCGGTTTGGTTATGGTGGTTTGTTGGTATTAGATGGCTGGACTTGTTTGGGTTGGTAACGACTATAGACCTATCCCAAAGTCTAGAATTGTAATAAATGCTATCTTGTTATACATTCAAAATATATCCGTCTTAGGGTATGAGTATTTGGAGGTTGGGTTGGGTAACAAGGGTGGTCCCTAGTCCTGGTTAGATGTGGGATGCCCATTATGACAAGGGCCTGGTTCAGGTAGTGATATAATTTATTGGCTAAGGACATTGCTTGCAATCTATAGTCGGTATGACGATACCACTTTTTATAAACATGGTTAATAATACACGAAATTGGTGGTTTCATTGTGTGCTAATGGTTTTTATTGGGTAGTAAAGACGGGTTGTGATTGTTAACTGTAAAGGTGTGAGTCCAATAGACGAAACTAGGAGCTCATGTTTTCCGTCATGAGGATTGGTCATGGCAACCATATACTGGTGGGGTACATGAGAATCCCCTAAGTTATACTTGTATATATGCATCATAGAGGGGGAAGGGTACACGGGAATCCCCTACCCCAATGATATCTTCAATTTGTGCAGCTCCATACATCGGGGCTCGTTTATGGGGTAACAATGGACCCATCTATCCTATGGGTGGTTCTGGGACGGTTAAGCTACACATACCCAGGTTAATAGTTTTAAAAGCATGCTAAACTTAGTTCCCTTTCCCAGTATGGATTATATATTTATATGTATGGTTGTGCTTGTATATGGTTATTTACTTTGTTTCAAATATTGGCATTATTATATCCTTATCATGAGTGTATGGTAGCATTCACCCATTAAACCATCCCCACATGACGCAGGAACCAACCATACTACTTCTTTTGCCCAGTGATTGGATTAGGGGACAACTTATGTAGGATTGAAGTGGTGAGCTTTCATACTATAGAAGGCTCCATTTCATGTTATGGACTTCTCTACATACCTTTGTTATTTCTTAAACTTTGGTTTTGGCAATAGTCGAGGGCATGTCACAATCGAGTATTGTTTTACTTTTGGATAGAGACTTTTGGGACTACTTTGGTTCTGTATGGGCGGTATTGGCATTAATGTTAGCCTTGGCATTGGTATTGGTAGTTGGAATAACATTGGTTGACTATATTTGATTTGTGATTTTTCCTTTTTGTTATGTTATATATATTTGGGATTCATCCAGCATTGGGTGTAAGGTTGTTATGGTTGGGTATTGGGAGTGGTCTCCTGTCCTGGTTAGGCTTGAGGCACCCGACACAACTAGGCCCTTGTTTGAGTCATGACACATTGGTATCAAAGCCCTAGGCCCTCTGCATATGAATCAACTCAAAAACTTATGTCTCGAGATCGAGAAGTTCATTTTATAAATACCCAAAGTTAAGAGGCCAAAACTTAAGCTAAGTCCTCAACACTTAGCTAAATTTATAGGCTTTTATCCTCTTATGCAAGTACTCAAAGTTGAACTAAACTAAGAAAAGTATGGGTCATTATAATAACTATGGGAGATAACATTAATCGACATGCCCCAATTTGAGCTCATTGAGGTCTAACCTATGACCCAGATATAAGGGTGTGGGTACCTTGCCAAGGGTTCTAATACTGGCGGACATACATATACTAAGGAATAGGGTGTCAGTCCTCTATTGGTGGGTGACACCTATTAGGGTGTCAGTCCTCAACTAGCAGGTGACCCCTCATAACCTATGCTAACAACGTAGCTTGTTAACTTAGGGACTTTTACTAAAGGTCTCAGTCCTTAACTAGCGGGTGAGCCTTCATCCTTGCGTTCACTCATTACTAAGTCCTACTCCTAACTAAATTGACACTGATGTTTATAACATGCTTAACATGTATTATATTGACAAAAGCTCAATATGATAATATTCTGAATTAAATATTACAAGCATGCTCTGAATTGCTTGTAACCTGAATTCCATAACATGCATGAAAATCTAGGTATCGGGTGTTCATAACCCACCAACACTAACTAATACAAACTGATCATGTTAATTATGGAACTAACCATGGAATGAAAAATCATGAATAACACTTAATATTTCAATAACTGATCATGATGTAGACATTTGCATTATCAAACATATGGAAACATAAATTTCATGAGGGAACATATTTTTATGGTTCATAGTCAAAATAATGTAGAGAAAATTCATAAAATTCATGGTTAACTTGGAATCTCTTATAAGAAAAAAGAGATTTACACTTGTAAATTTTGAGAGTTCTTAGGACTCAACGGGTGGAAGGGACCCATTAATGAAATCCAACATACAGAGAATAGATGCCTTCGTGAAATCCTTGAAGTTGATCTTGTTCTTGGGTAACCCTAGTTTGATCTTAAGGGAGAAGAGAATCGTTATATTTTTCTACGATAAGTGATTTATGAAGTTATGATGTGTTAGGAGAGTTTTAATCCACCAATAACTGATGTTGGGTACCCAAATAACATGGATTTATGGTTAAAAGAAATGGAAATTTCCGAAAAGCCCCTTCTAAAATGTACAGAGATTTTGGGTTCCCAGTTATCACGACTCACCCTATGACTCATCACGTCTGGTTACTAGTCATAGTCTGATTCATAACCTGGAACCTTGAGGTATGAGGTTCTTTCTTCTATGACTATGACTTTCCTCCTATAACTCATTATGACTGACTACGAGTCATTACGTAGAGTTGTAGCCTGAGGCTTGATTCTTGGATACTTTACTGGTCAGGCTATAGGTCCCTACAATGACTCATAATGTTTGAATATGAGTCATGTGCTAGACTTGTAACCACTGGAATGGATTCTTAGCTAAACACTATTGTTACAATGAGTCTCTCTTAACGACTCATAATATCCAATTACGAATCGTGGAGTGGGGTCATAGTAGTTGGGCTGAAATTGAAGGTTATTTCTATTTTAGATATGACTACTCATAACTCCTCACAATGTTTGATTATGATTATGGGTCATCACATGAGTCATAGCCACTGGCACCTAGCTGATACTTAAATGAAAAATTGCATAACATCTTGCCACGATATCAGTCGAGGTGACACTTGCGACGTTTTAAAGCTAAATCTATGGCCTATATTTTCAGGGGTTTAGATCTTGAAAATTTGGGGTATTACAGTTTCCAAGAATAAATAAAGATTATAAAGGAAAATCTAAGTAAAACTTAAAATGGATAGAGACACGACAATCCTATGAAATATGCTCTAAATTAAATGCAAAGGATCTTTCTTCCTTTTTGAAATCTTCTGAGATAATTCTTACTTTTTGAGAATTGACTATTAGACATCTGAATATTGTTTTCCTAAATTCTTATAATGAAACAAATCACCTACTTATTCATCAAAATTGACTTTAGCAGATTGAAGGACACATCGTACTCCTCATTAGGGTCATCTCTCTCTTTCAACACATCCACCCACTTGCACAACTTAATGATTATGCAGGAAAGAAAAAGTCTTTTATAGGCCCTCCTCCCAAATAAAATCTTTCACTCATCTATGATCTGCATCCCCACGTTTATCATAATCCCCAATAAAGAACAAGTCACCATCTTAGCCTAGTGGAAGATCATATAGGTAACATCCCCTAAAGAATAGATCCTCCGGGATGGTAAGCTCATACAACTTTGAGTCTCTACTGAGAAAGGGTGATTTTGATTCCTTAGCAATCATCCTGTGCACCTTGTTCTCTAATTCACTTGCACCAAAGTTCGTGCCAACCACTGTAGATCAACCACATTTCTCTTTGCTTCAAAGGCTACATTTGAGGGTTTTAGAACCTCTAGAGTCTCATTTATGGTGGTAGCATCCACATAACTTTAAATCCAAGGATGTGGAAATTGGGATTGGGTAAAGACCAGTCCAACATTGTAAGTATGGCATAGAATTCATGGACTATCTCTAGAATACAGCGGGGGTGGACTCTGTTACCATCTCTTACACAAAGGTAAACGGCTGTTTGAAATACTTGATCACATCATTAGCCACATCCTTTATCATGAATCTCCTCTCATGAATAAAGATACTAGCACTCCTCCCACCTTCATATTGACTATAGTAGACATTGGTTGACATTTGGGTTCGCCATGATTAATAGTCCTGCTAGTGTAACATTATTTTAATTAGAAATAAATCTGGGATGCTACGGAAGGAAAAAGGAATTGAAAAATCATATTGAAAAGTTTTGGACATGCTACTTACGGACCATCACTGCAGCAATAGTGTATCACCACAACAACATTGCTATAATAATAAATCCATTGTTGCAATGATGCCATTATCCCAATATAGTCATGACCCCATTCAGTGATGGATTTACAAATTCTTTTAAAATTTTTGAGTTTTAGATGTAGACCGAGCTTGGTAGAGTATTATTGAAATCTTTTACGCTAAATTGAGTATGGCTAACACCGAATACAAGCCCCAATCTCTTGGAAATTCTTGGGCATGATGAATCATCATACTTGACCTATTTCAAGCCTAAATATTTCCATGAACATTGTAAATATTCTGCCTAGAAAGATATAGGAGTGTTGAGAACGTAAAATAGAATAGCATGCTTCGTAAATTTGTTCAAAAAGGGTGAAAATTCAAATTGACCAAATATGAACAAAAGCCAATTGAAAAATCCAATTTTAATCAAAATTTTTATGATTATATGACAATTAATGCATAAATAGTGTAGTGGCAAGGAAGAATTACCTTAGTAATGATGCCAGAAAGAAAATTGTTAAAGAGAATTTGAAAATTAGAAAGTGGGAACAAATGAATCCCATTCTCTCTTTGGAAAACAATCGATTCATTATTGTGGTGACCCATTTGTTTCTACGATAATAGACCCATTGCTAGAGCGATGACTTGAGTGGAGTTCCTTATTGTCCAAAATTTTTATGCATTATACTATGGTGTGGTGTTTCAAGCTATTTTGATGACCCTTAATGTAAAATTCTATTACAAATTATTTTTTTAGTGATATAAAGATCATAAGTTGAACCAGATCTTAGTGACCTAAGATACCTAACTTGGTCAAGTAATATTTTTGTATTAATTTAAGGCAATAGTTCAATGAGTGTTATAATTAATTCACATAGGTAGAAGGTCGTGTTGAAATTTCAAATTGTTTGTGAATGCTAAGTTTTGAGAATTATGCCAAAAACTCTCTTTCCTAATTTTTATCTCTATTCAGGGATAAAATATGGGTAAATTAGTATCTATTGTAATGAACCAATTTTTTGTTATGTTAAAAATATTTCAAAAAAATAATCATATCAAAATACATTTCAAATTAAATTAAAAATAACTATCTTGGTAAAAGATCCATGAACCAAATTAATTTAGGACAAATTTTAAAATTTATGCTAGTCTTGTCGACCTATTTCTACAAAAATAGGTCTATCACTGTAGCAACACTCCCACGCTAGAATGATAGCTAGGTAGTAAGACACCCGGGTTTCATTTAATCCCGTCCCCCAACTTTGATTTTTTATTTTCATTTTCCTCCTCCAAAATCATCGCAGATGTACCCTAGGCCTTGAATAACAAGCATTTGTAGATAAAGCTTCGAGAGGGTGATTTCAAAGTGTAACGACCCGATTTACTGAATCAGAATGCTACACGGTGCTCATGACCCCGAAGGATCAAAAGCTAACCCATGACTAATATATGTACCTATATACTGCATAAGATAACATAATAATGCAGAAACATGCACTGAAAGGACATAAGGTTCGATCATGAATATAACTGAATAATGTAACATCTGTGTGGGGTAATAGAATACCCAAAACAAAACTAAAGTCTAAAACATGATAGTATGTATCTAGTCTGCATCTAGTCTGAAAGCCTCTACTATCTGAAAAATCTAAATAAGGAGTTGATCGAACATGTCCCCAACTAACTCCAACTAATAAGCT
This sequence comes from Capsicum annuum, assembly GCF_002878395.1. Lineage (NCBI taxonomy): Eukaryota > Viridiplantae > Streptophyta > Magnoliopsida > Solanales > Solanaceae > Capsicum > Capsicum annuum. The sequence continues at coordinate 92,119,007 of NC_061119.1, forward strand.
AATTAATGAGATACTAGAAAATCATTATGTCCTCAAAGGATGAGGACTCACTTCTACTCTGACTGCTAAATCTGGAATCTACTATTAATCTGGAACTCGTGCATCTGAACCTATAGTGTAACATAAAAAGAAAGCACCATAGTGTGAATGCGTTAGTACATATGTACTGAGTATACATGTGAGGTAGGCTAGATGAAAGGGTTCACATGCATGCTAATACAAACTAACTGTCTAACATGAACGTAAGAATGTATACATAATTATGTAACTATAAAAACAATGTGATATCATGATTACTGAATCTGAATACTGATAACATTATATGACTGATAACATAATTGATTGTATCTTAGTATAACTGATAATGTGGGTGACTATAGCTGATAGTCCTGAATTTGATGGAACTATTTGAGTTCCGTACTGTATCTGAGTTGACTGTATCTGACAGTCCAGAAAGCTGAAAAACTATCTGAGTTTTATTATTAAGACTGATTGATTGTATCTGACAGTCTTGATTCTGTAACATTAAACTGTGGTACGTAGTATTTAACCAACATGCCCCAAATGAGCTATAACAGCTGAGCTGGGGTCCAATCTATGCCCTGATTGGAAGAGTGTCAATACCGCGTCGCTGGTAAGGACAACATGTTAGTAACCCTCATATAACAGGTAACTCTAGCAAGAACGGTGGGAACCTTCACATAACAGGTTAAACCACCTCATCTACCCTCATATAACAGGCTATGATGTCTCAACCTATGTTGGCTACGTAGTTTTAGAACACAAGGATTGCTTTTAAGATCACACCCTCATATAACAGGCGAGTTCCCATCCTTGGGTTCACTCGGTGCTAATTCCTACTCCCATCTGAATAGTCACTGAACCTGATTTACTGAACTGAACTAAGCATGGACTAAGTTACTATATTGTCATGGTTGATGAAACACTACTGATATCTTACAACTGACTGAGTCATAAGATCATGGAGATTTTTCCTGAGTCATAAGACTATCTGAAGTCTAAGAGTTCATATCTTGCCCGAGATCATAGTGAAAACATGACATGAATCTAGGCACATAGCTAATATTTTGGGTACAAGTACCCCCAGGACTCGATAGAACAAAACTGACATAACATGATTTACTTGAAGACTTGACTATCATCATAATACATACTATCTTCATAGGAGCATTTCATCAAACATGTAATAGAAATGATCTTGTGCACACATGGGGATTTCATGATATCATGCTAGTTAGACAATATTCCTTCATTTAGGCATTTGATCAAACATGTAACAGGCATGATATATGCAAACATCATTATTCAATTCTAATTTCATCATTTAAGGGTTTAAATCTTAGGGTTGCATGAATATATGGCTATAGTAGTTAAACCCATATAGAACATGAGCAGCCAAAACATGAAAACATATAGAAAAACTATAACTTGAGTTTAGAAAAGAGATTCTTGGACTTCATGGATGAAAGGAGTCCATGAATGAACACTATGCATATCTTAGATCGTGATTTCATGAAGATTGATGGGGAAACCTTCTTGAAATTGGACCTTCTATGAAAATCCTAGCTTGAGTTCTTGAGAGTATTTGAGAAAAACATCAATATTTTGGATGAATAAGGTCTAAATAGCGTGTTTGGAAGCTTATATAGGGGGGAAAAATTTACCTTTTTAACCCTGGACATGTAATTTAATTTTTAGTAAAATTTCCTGAATTGGGCCCTTGGCGCGATGTGGCGTTATCGCGTCGTGTCACTGAAAATTGACAATTGGGAAACTGCATGGTGGCGCGATGCGGAGCTATCATGTTGCCACCTTGTCTACAACCTGAAAGTTTGTCGCGATGCACCAGTATCATGGAGCAACACTGGAATTTGACAATTGTCATTTGAGCTATCTCCGCGACGCGCTGAAGGCTTAGGTCAAACATTATCTCACTAAAAAGGCTCTAACTCTTTGCCCGAGTGTTGGATTTGGGTGAATTATATATCGATGGAAAGATTATTCAATTTATCACGTGATAGGAAGTGAAAATTATGGAAATACTACATTTATAAGAATAAATTATTATTGAAAATCAAGTTCTAACATCCTTGAGATAATTTTGAGCTATGAAAAAGCATGGGTATTATAATATCTCCCCCTTGATAACATTCATCCTTGAATGAGATTGACTGAGAGGGAAAAAAATGAGCTGAACATGAATAACTAGAACATGATTTCATGACGGACGTGACTGATAAGCTGAACATAATATACTGAACATGCATATCTGATGCAAGTGTAACTGATTCATAAATGCATAACTGAAAGTTCTGAAGAACTAAGTTTTCTCACAATGAGAATGCATGTCTGATGCATAACTATATAACTAATCTAATACATGAATGCATGACTTAATATGCGGTGGTACTTGATACAAAGATTATCATGGTATACTAAGTTAGTGATGCACACTAATCGTGAAAATAAGTAAGCTTAAGGAGAACTATTACCTTGAGCTTGATTTGAGTCGATAGGGAAAAGGTGAGGGTACTTGGTACGCATATCTGCTTCTGCTTCCCAAGTACCTCCTTCTACGGACTGATTTCTCCAAAGAACTTTAACTAGAGGGACTTCTTTGTTCCATAATCTACGGGTCTGATAGTATAGGATTTAAACTGGAATCTTTTCATAAGAGAGGTTGTTCTAAATATCTATGCTCTAAATAGGGACTACGAATGAAGGGTCACCTATACATTTCTTGAGAAAACAGACATGGAAGACTGGATGAACTGAGGCTAGAGCTGAAGGAAATTCAAGATCATAAGCTACCTTGCCGAATTGATTGAGAATCTTGAAGGGACCAACATATCAGGGACTGAGCTTTTCCTTCTTGCAAAATCTCTTCACTCCCTTCAGAGGAGAGATCTTAAGGTAGACATGATCACCAATCTCAAACTCGAGATTTTTTTTACGAACATCTGTATAAGACTTCTATCGGCTCTGAGCAGCCCGGATTCTTTCTCTAATTAACTGAACTTTCTCTAAGGTGTAAAATACCAAGTCAGGCCCTATAACTGAGGCCTCACTAATGTCAAACCAACTAATTGGAGATCTATATCTCCTACCATAGAGAGCTTCGAATGGAGCCATTTGAATACTGGAATGATAGTTGTTGTTGTATGCAAACTCAATCAAAAGCAAGTGATTATCCCAACTTCCCTTGAAATCAATTGCACATACCCTTAGCATATCTTCTAATGTCTAAATGGTTGTTTTTGCTTGACCATATTTCTAAGGATGAAAGGTTGTACTGAGATAAATTTTGGTACCAAGACCCTGTTAGAATGCTTTCTAGAAATGAGAGGTGAACTATGTAACTCTATCTGAGATAATTGATAAAGAAATAACATACAATCTGAAGAACTCCTTGACGTAGAGTTTGGCATAATCCTCGGCTGAATAAGAGGTATGAACAGGAAGGAAATGAGCTAATTTGGTCATCCTGTCTACAATGACCCAAACTGAATCATGTTGTGACGAGTTTGAGGAAAACCTGTCACGAAGTCCATGTTTACAACTTCCCACTTCCAAGTAGGAATACTGAAATCCTACATAAGACCACTAGGCTTCTGATTCTCTATCTTAACTTGCTGACGTATAGAGCACTTAGCCACAAACTTTGCAATACATCTCTTCATCCCACTCCACCAATAGATCTCCTATAAGTCACGGTACATCTTAGTGGCTCCTAGATGAATAGATTAGCGTGCACCATGCGCTTCTGCAAGAATTCACTGCCTTATATTATCTACACCTAGAACACAGAGACGATCCTAGAAATAAAGGATACCATCTTCCTCTTGGGAGAAAACCTCTATTTTCTGATTTTGAACTGACTCTTTTAGTTTGACAAGGCTAGGATCATTATCTTGCTTTTCTTTTACCTCGAAAGCTAGAGATGATTCTGAACAACTCCGAACACATACACCGCCCTCTGAAGAGTCGACTAGGCAAACGCCTAGTCTAGCAAGCTGGTGTGCTTCTTGAGCTAACTTCTTCTTACTATCCTTAACATGAGAAACACTACCCATAGAGAGTCTAATAAGAGCATCAGCCACTATATTGGCCTTTCCTAGATAATAAAGGACACTCATGTCATAATCTATCAAGAGCTCTAACCACCTTCTCTGATGAAGATTGAGATCTTTTTTAGAAAAGACATACTGAAGGCTTTTATGATCTGTGAAGCTATCTACATGAACTCCATAGAGATAATGCCTCCAAATCTTTAAAGAAAATACTACGGCTGCTAACTTAAGGTCATAAGTAGGATAATTCTTCTCATGGAGTTTAAGTTTCTTGAGGCGTAGGCTATGACCTTACCATGTTGCATGAGGACACAAACTAAACCCACTTAAGAGGCATCATAATATACTACAAAACCGTCTGAACAATCTTGAAATGCTTGAACTGGAGCTGAGGTGAGTCGAGTCTTTAATTCTTGAAAACTCTTCTTGCATGGATCTGACCACTGAAACTTGACTTTCTTATAAGTCAATCTGGACATAGGGGATTCAATAGAAGAAAATTCCTTAACAAACCATCTGTAATAGCCAGCCAGACCCAAGAAACTCCTGATATCTAATGGAGAGATAGAAAGAGGTTAGTTCTTTACCACTTCGATCTTTTGAGGATCTACTCTAATGCCATCACCAAAAATTATATGGAAAAGGAATGCCACTAATCTTAGATAAAATTCGCACTTACTGAATTTAATGAATAACTGATGATTTCTAAGTGTTTTAAGCACTGTTCTAAGATGGTCTGCATAATCACGCTAAACGCGGGAATAAACCAGAATATCATCTATGAAAACTAGGATAAACATGTCCAAGTACTGCTTGAACATATGGTTTATCAAGTCCATGAAAATAGCTGGGGCATTGGTAAGACCAAATGACATGACTAGAAATTCTAAGTGACCATAACACATATGGAAAGCTATCTTCGGGATGTCACATTCTCTAAATCTGAGATCTATCTTAGAGAAATAACTGGCACCCTGAAGTTGGTCAAATAAGTCATTGATTCTGGGAAGAGGATACTTGTTCTTGACCATGACTTTTTTGAGTTGATGGTAATCTATACACATTCTGAGCGAACCATCTTTCTTGTGCACGAATAAGAATGGTGCACCCCATGAGGAAATATTGGGTATGATGAATCCCTTATCTAAAAGATCCTTCAACTGATCTTTTAGTTCTCTGAGTTCTACTAGTTCCATTCTATATGGTGGAATAGAGATAGGCTGAGTGTCTAAAAGAAGATCAATACCAAATTCTATTTCCCTTTTGGGAGGAATTCCTAGAAGATATTTGGGAAAGACATCTGAATATTCATTCACTACTAAAACTGATTCGAGACTGGGAGCCTCTGAACTGGAATCTCTAACATGAAATAGATGTTAAATACATTCCTTAGATATCATTTTCCTTGCTCGAATGTAGGAAACAAGTTGAGCTGTTAATATTAAAGTACTACCCCTCTACTCAAGGATGGGTTCATTCTAGAATTGAAACTGAACTATTTTTTTCTGCAATCGACTATGGCATAGTAGGAATGAAGCCAATCCATGCTGAGAAAAACATCAAAATCAATCATCTCTAATTCGACTAAGTCAGCTGAAGTGAATTTCTAAAATATAATAATCTGGAAGTTCCTATATACCCATCAAGCTATAATGGTTTTACCTACTAGGGTAGAGACTGAAAAGGGCTCTCCTAGAATTTCATTTTAAAATCAACTTCTATATAAGGAGTAACAAAAGACAAAGACGTTCCTGGATCTAGCAAAGGGTAAACATGCATATGAAATATTTGTAACGTACCAGTAACTACATCAGGAGAACTTTCTAGATTATGTTGAGTCTAAAGAGCATAGAGACGATTTGGACATTTCCTGCTAGTAGTACTGGAAGTGGCACCTTGCTGATTTAGACTACTAGACTGAGATGAAGAGCGATTCTGTTAACCCTGAGGACCTAGTTACGGATAGTCTCTAACTCTATAGCATGGCTTTCCACAACTAAAATAAATGCCACTACCTACTCTACACACATCCTGATGGTGCTTACCGTAAGTCTAGAAAAGCGAATAGGTGCGGGCACTACTAACACTGCCCTGGGTCTTAGAGCCTGGTGCTCTATCTTTGTTACCCTCTCTAAACTTAGGAATTGGAGCATTGGCTATAGAGGGAGCTGGAACTAATGACTTACGATGAAAATGGGAATGGTTTCCTCCTTCTGACTTAGGCTGAGCGAAGTTGAAACTACCTGTCTTCGCTCTCTTATTCTATTTCTCCCTTTACTTAATCTTGCACTACTCTATCTGCTGAGCATGGGTCATAAGTCTAGCTAAGGTCATGTCACTATTCAACATGGCAGATTTACACTTATTAACCACGTGTTGTTCACCCTTAAAGTGAACTTACTCATCTTGGATCTACTATCTGTAACCACATGAGAGGCATAATTAGCTAATTGAGTAAACTTAAAAGAATAATCTTTCACTGTCATATTGTCCTGCCGGAGGTTAAAGAACTCTAGCACTGTGGATTCTCTAAGCTCTTAGGGAAAGAATCTATCTAAGAATGCAGTGACAAACTCCTCCCACTCTATAGGACCTGCACATCTGATCTTTTGGACTTCTACTGTTTGAACCAAGCATGAGCCACATCCTGCAACTGGCATGCAGCTAGCTTAGCACTTTTAATAGTAGTCACCCCCAAGGCATCTATCATATTCTAAACTCTATCTAAGAATTCCTGAGGGTCTTCATCTACCTTGGACTCGAGGAAGGTTGGAGGATTCATTCAGGTGAAGTCTCGAATCCTCGTTGTAGCTGACTTAGCCAATGGGATGGCTGGAATAACTATTGCCCATTCATTAGCAGTGACTGATTGAGCAAGAGTGGTAAATGTAGTCCTAAACTCTGTATGAGAAACATGATCGCACAAAGGTTCTTCGAGCTAAGGGGTGACTGATTTCTTCTCTTAGGAGGCATGTTCTGAAATAAAGAGAAGAAGTAGATTAGACTGAGAGACTAACATATGATTATGCTCACTGGCACAAAATGAATACTGAAAGAAGGAAAATATTCTTAAAACATCTCATAGCCTCTTGCACATAAATGGGGTGCGCAATACAACTATGTATAAGACTCTACTAGATGCTGCTTTCTGACTTCCTAGGACACTATTAAACCTTAGGATCTAATACCAAGTTTGTAACAACCCAATTTTCATAACCAGAATGCTACATAATGATCATGTTCCCAAAGGACTACAAGCAAATCCACGACTGATATTTGTACCTATATACTGCATACTATAACATAATAATATGGAAATATGCACTGAAAAGCCATAAGGTTCGATCATGAACATAACTGAATAACATAACAGCTGTGTGGGGTAATAGAATACCCAAAACAAAATTAAAGTCTAAAATATGATAATCTTTAACTAGTCTGCATATAGTCTGAAAGCCTCTACTGTCTGAAAATCTGAATAAGGAGTTGATGGGATATGTCCCAAAATAATTCGAACTAATAAGAAACTCAATGAGATACTTGAAAATCACTATGTCCTCAAAGGATAAGGACTCACTTCTACTCTAACTGTTGAATGTGGAATCTATTGCTGATCTTGAGCTCGTGTCTCTGAAACTATAGTGTAACATAAAAAGAAAGCACCATAGCGCGAATACGTCAGTACATATGTAGTGAGTATACATGTTGGGTAGGCTAAATGCAAGGGTTCACATACATGCTAATGCTAACTGACTGTCTAATAAGAATGTAAGAATACATACATGATTATGTAACTGTAACTGACAATGTGATAGTGTGATTATTGAATCTAAATACTGATAACATGACATGACTGATAACATGAATGACTATATCTGAGTGTAACTGATAATGTGGGTGACTGTAGTTGATAGTCATAAATCTGATAGAACTATCCGAGTTTTGCATTATATCTGAGTTGACTGTATCTGACAGTCCTAAAATCTGAAGAACTATCTTAGTTTTATTGATGAGACTGATTGGTTGTATCTAACAGTCCTGATTCTTTAATATGAAAATGTGGGAAGTATTATCTAACTGACATGCCCTAAATGTGCTATAATAGCTAAGCTGGGGTCCAATCTCTGCTCCTGATTGGTAGGGTGTCAATACTGTGCCACTGGTAAGGACAATATGTAAGTAACCCTTATATAATAGTTAAATCTAATGAGAATGGTGTGAATCCACACATAACAGGTTAAGCCACCATATCTACCCTCATATAACAGGCTACGATGTCTCAACCTATGCCGGCTACAAAGTTTTGGAACGCAAGGATTGCTTCTAAGAGTCACACCCTCATATAACAGGTGAGTTCCCATCCTTGGATTCATTCGGTACTAATTCCTAATTCTACCCAAATAGATATTGAAAATGATTTACTTAACTGAATTGTGCATGGATTGAGTTACCGAATTTCCGTGGCTGATGGAAGACTATTAATATCTGACATCCGACTGAGTCATGAGATTGTGGAGATTTTTCCTGAGTCATAAGACTATCTGAAGTCTAAGATTTGATAGCTTGCTTAAGAGTATCGTGAAAACATGACATGGATCTAGGCACACAGCTAATATTTTGGGTACAAGTACCCCCAGGACTCGATAGAACAAAACTGACATAATATGATTTACTTGAAGACTTGACTATCATCATAATACATACTATCTTCATAGGAGCATTTCATCAAAAATGTAATAGGAATGATCTTGTGCATACATGAGGATTTCATGATATCATGCTAGTTAGACAATATTCCTTCATCTAGGCCTTTAATCAAACATATAATAGGCATGATACATGTAAACATCATTATTCAATTCTAATTTCATCATTCAAGGGTTTAAATCTTAGGGTTGCATGAATCTATGGCTATAGTAATTAAACCCACATAGAAACTATGAACAATCATGGAGTAGAATCCAATTTCACATCTATCAAACATGAACATAAGCAGCCAAAACATGAAAACATATAGAAAATTCATAACTTGAGTTTAGAAAAGGGTTTCTTGGACTTCATGGATGAAAGGATTCCATGAATGAACACTACGCATACCTTAGATCGTGATTTCGTGAAGATTGATGGTGAAATCTTCTTGAAATTGGACCTTCTATGAAAACCCTAGCTTGAGTTCTTAAGAGTTTTGAGAAAAACATCAATATTTTAGATGAATAAGGACTAAGTCCCGTGTTTGCAAGCTTTTATGGGGAGGGAGGAATTGACCCATTTAATCTTGGAAACATAATTTAATTTTCAGTAAAATTTCCCAAATTGGGCCCTTGGCGCGATGTGGAGTTATCGCGTCGTGTCACCGAAAATTGAGAATTGGGAAACTGCACGGTGCTGCGATGCAGAGTTATCATATTGTCACCTTGTCTATGACCTGGAAGTTTGGCGCAATGCGCCAGTATCATGGAGCAACACTGGAATTCAACAATTTCCATTTGAGCTATGTCCGCGATGCGCTGAAGGCTCAGGTCAAATACTATCTCACTAAAAAGGCTCTAACTTTTCGCCCTGGTGTCGAATTGGGTGAATTATATATGGATGGAAATCTTATACAATTTACCATGTGATAGAAAGTGAAAATTATGGAAATACCATGTGTATAAGAATGAATTCATATTTCAAAGTAAGTTCTAACATCCTTGAGATGATTTTTGAGCTAAGAAAAAATACGAGTATTACACAAAGCATTCCCTACAGAATGTTTTATGGTCTAGATATTAAAAGAAATAGAATAAGCAGACCTTCACTCTTTGTAGTAAAAAAAATCATCCACTAGGTAGGTTATGTTTTATTGAGTAGATTTAAATTAGATGTATGTGATAAATATAGTTTTTGTGGGAGACTTCATGGATAGGCTAAGAGGCATGGAGTTTAGATGGAATTATTAACAAAACTGGACTTAGGATACTGGATTGATGTATTTGACAATGCATAATGATTTTATAGTGTATGTTAACCCTTTATTTGTTTAAAAGTTGTTATGCTTGCATGAACTAGAGGTAGGTTGATAAATGGTAGTCGTTATGAGTTTGTTTAAAAAATGTATGTTAAGGGATGATTATTAGGTAAACATAAAAGTTCCCTTTTCTTGTTAAGTTCAATAGTGGAGTGAAAATAGGTTGAGTCATCACGATTATGGAAGGAGGAGTTGGTAGATTTAAGGATAGTTAATAGTAGTGTTAAAAGAAAGAGGAGATTATTGTAGGTGGAACTAAGCTTTGGTTAGTCTCTCGTACAAGGGTTGATGTTATTATAGGAATAGTTGATAGGAATAGGGTTATACGTATCCTTAATTAAATACAAAATTTGAGATAAATTTAGATGATAGTCGTTTGGTAGTAATCCTTGATAGTTGGGTATAAATAGGTATTTAAATGTAGTTTTGGACTTGATTTGACTCTAAGTTTGTATTTAAGTTAAATGAATGTGATTAGCCTTCGTGTATGCTTGTGATTAATGGTTGAGATAACGTCAAAGTTAAGTTAAAATGATTAACTTGAAAGTTAAGTGTTGATGATTTCAGTGTGATCTTAATTATAGATTATTAATATACATTGAACATTTTGTTAAGGTTACCTTTGAGTTGATATTAGGAGGGAGTGTCATAAAGATACAAATTGATATTAGGATTGGGTACCATGCCTATACATGTACATGTACTAAGTTCATCCCCTGTAGGTCATTTCTAAGAGTCCCTACCAACCCTAGTATGTATGTACATATTTTGTGTATGCATTCATTATTACATTGCACATGTGGTTATTCATTGACTATGGCTTAATAAATTGTCTGTATAAGTTATGCTTATGAATAGCTTGAAAGGGAATATTATGAAGAGGATATTCGGGGGTAAGCCAATGATCTTATGATTGTGTATTTCCAGAAAAGGGTGAATATAAGGTACATCTCGATTTTGTATAAATTTTATTTGCCTATGTGTATAGTTGTATATGCTAAGCATCCTATTGTATTTTTTATAGGATAGTTGTTTTTAATTTAATGATCATGGTGGTAGTATTATTGGTGGTAATGGGGAATGAATAATGAGTAAGAATGGTCATAAGAGAGAGATGTTAGAGTTTTCTAAGGACATTAGTACATAAGAGATATAACCAAATTATGGTTATTTAGTCGCTCTAAGGGAAGATTAATAATGCTATCATATAAAGGGAATATAGTAAGGGAGAGAGTTGAAGAATTCTAAAGTTATACTGGAAATATTTAGTTAATACATATTTATTATCATCATTATCTCTTTGATATATATTATTATTTATTTTCTAACCCTAGTTGGCCGATAATACCTACCAGTATATGTGGTTGTATTGATATCTCATTTTGGGGTATAACCATGGTTGCAACCAGTTGAATATTTTTATGTGCAACGGTGATCATTCTTTGGAATCTCTAATAATTTTACTCATACTTAGAGCCTTTGTCTTGAGTCATCCTCTCTATACTTAGTGCTCTTTCTCCTGTTTAGACTAGGTTCTTTAAAGTATAAATCTAAAGTTCCATAATGTAGTATGTGTTAAGTTATGTTTTCAATAAAAGATTTATTCTTCATTAATGCCTAAGATTTTTCAATATTTTCCACAGTGGTTAAAGGTTTGGAGGTAAGGGTTCTAATATCTAAGGTAGAGGTGGATAGGTGCACGTATGAGATATTTCCCAAATTACACCTCCGAGAAAGTATAAAACGGTTGCTGAATCAAATATACAACCCAACCAGGCTGGGTTGAAGCCACGACTAATAGGCTAAAAATCTATCAAGAGCTTGTTGATGTAATTGGAAATTGCATAACTAAAAAGAGGGTTTTGTAACAATAAGAGTAATAATAATGATTGTTGGTTAATTAGGGTTATGATCAATATAAGGCGAGCATTAGGATTGTGTTCCCCGTGAATACATAACTCCATAAACTATTTGTGCTTGTCAAACTATCCTGATGCCTTGCATGCAAAATCTAACAAGTTATGTATCACCCAATCATTACTTGACCTTGGTTTAGGGGAATTTAACTCATTCTCTCAGTCTTAGAGTATATCATTACTAACCCTTGTTTTGTAATATCAGATTAACTATCCCAGTTATAGTTCAAGTAAATAAGATGAAGGTTAGTAGATTCAAATTACAGTTGTTATCTCGTTTTTCCAATCTTTACCTCTCCCTCAAGCAAGTATAGACTACAGGTGAGTTCCTAACATGTGCACCCATCAAGAAAGCAATCAAACTGAAGAAAATACCAATATATGTAAGAACACCAATCTAGAATGGCATCGTACTTAACCTGCTTCATTAAGTCATCATGGTTCCCACAAACCTAGTTATGGGGTTTACCTACTCATGGTTGTAATAGCAGATGAAGATTTCATAGATTAAAATATAATGTTAAACTTACAAAGAATAAGTTGGAAAACCCAAATTATCAAATCAATTAGAAACCCTAAAAACCAATATCAATAATCCCAAGATCAATAAATGTATTTACGAACTCAAAACAATGTAAAAAGTTTATAGAGACGTAACCTCATAATAAAGCATCAAAGTAGTATGTACAAATATGAAATAAAGTTGTCTAAAATAGAGCATAAAAACTTGGTTGGTGGATACCTATGATTCATTTGTTGGATCTTGGATTATACCTATGAGTCGTGGATTCAATTGTAGGAATTAGAGCTTGTATTCATCTTTTAGAACATAAACTCACGACTCCAACTCTTGTGGTACGGTTTGGAGTCATGGCCCATAGATTTCCCTTGTAGTACTTAGAAATGGCCATACTCTGTAGAACTCAAATCATGTCATAGGGCGTAGGTTGCATCCATGATTCGTGGGTGAACTCGTGAAACTCAGACTCTGGAACCTATCTTTAGAACCTTAGGTCACGAGCCTACTAATGAGTAATAGGTCCTACCCCTGAGTCATAGGTTGACTTATGGGTTATTAATTTAGCAACTCTTCATCTTTTTTCTCTCTTTTTACTCTGAAACTTTTTTGCCTACAAAATTAACACTAATGCACATCACCTCCAACAAATATACCTACGTTCCTACATAATTTCCTTATTTTAAGCATCTAAAGTTCCATGAAACCATAGCACAGCATCACCCTCAACTTAGAACATTTACATATCCTCAGCTAACTAAAACACACTAATCAACCATGATGCTTAACTAAAAAAACCTAAGGCACCTACACCAATAAATTTATTCAATTTAGTTCCAACTTTCAACCCCCTCTTTTAAAAGCTTTAAAATCCACTGTGTGTATTCATATAGCGCAATATCATGACACAAATGGAATCAAGTGATCGAATTAGATTAGTAACAAATAATTACACATATATGCAAATAACATTACCCAAACAAATAAGTAGTTAACAATGCAACCCAAGTACTGTAATGACCCATTAGGTCATTTCTTTTATTTGCATGCATTTTTGGCATTTGGAGCCTTCCCACTGTGGCTATAAGTCATTTATGAGCTGTTAGAACTATCAATTTATTTGTCGACCAATTTATTTGGGTCTTAGGATTACTTCCCTATTTTAGAGCTTTTGTTGTTTAAGATTTGGTCTCAGACCAAAACTCCTAGTAGATAACCTCAGATGAGAAATATGGCAACACCATCAGCTTCAAAATATTAAATTTTGCCTAGGGTCACCCTTAGTTCATTTCTCAAGGATTTTGGACTCGTTTTAGACTATTAGGTGGACTATGTTGAAAATAAAACTATTCATATAGGCCCCACATTTAGTCGAGACGATCTTGGATGCAAGTTTTAATAGTTCCATTGAGTCCAAAATATCACATCTGATTTGCAATTGTAGTTCGTTTGCATACATAAGGTTTTGAAAAATTCTCGAGCACTCTGTTAATGAATATTTTTGGACTTAGTAATATTCTAATATCTGGTATCTGATATGATCAATTTAGAGGTCATAGATCCACTTTAGTAGCAAGCGCTTTAGAGGCCATGAGCTGCTTAAGAAAACTTAGGCATTGGGCTAGGGTCTCCTTTAGCGGTCAAGGGGCACCTAAACAGGCACCACTTTTGTGCCAAGGTGACTGCTTTAGAGGCACCTACCCTTTATGCTAGACTGTTTTAGTAGTCGATAAACCACTTTAGCAGCTGGGTGACTGCTTTAGCGGAACCTGGGGATTTTAAATCCCCTTTATTCACCCTATTTCCCATCATTTCCTTCACCATGTTCACACCATTTTTAGCGACTAAAGAGAGGAAAAAGTAAAGAATCATCCGATAAAGCTAAGGTAAGATATCCTAACTATCCTGATCATTTTCATTAATATTTCCATCAATTTCTATCCTATTTCATAGTAAATTCTTAGAAATTAGGTCTTAAAATCCCTAGACTTTAGGGGATATTTTGGCCCCAATTTATGCACCATTTGTGCTCAACTTTTGAGCAGGCATTCCTTGTCCTTTGAGGGACCTAGTGACAGGTTCAAGTTTGGATTCCATTTGTAGTCCCCATGGGTTCGTTCTTGACTCAAACTCCGATGTGATTTGTTTTATAGAAATATTGGTCTTGTTTTACTCTTACCAATGTGTAGATTACGATTTTGATTGTGTGAAGGCATTTTGGGATCTGGAGCAAAGGTTGATTATTTATGGATGACTCGAGGACTTGTGATATATATATATATTATTAGGCCCTAGACACTTATATATATATATATATATATATATATATATATATATATATATATAAAGGACGTAGTCATAGTCTATGGACGCTTAGATGCTCATAATTGTATTGTCTGGATACTAGTGATGGCATGCATGGACTCAGTACACTCATGCTCAGTTAATGGTACTATTCCAACTAAAAACATGGTTTTTCTACTATTTTCCTAAAAAGGGACTTATTTCCACGGTTCACTTTTAAAATAGAATCTTTCATAACGGGAATCGTACCACCTTAATGGATGATTTATGTTCTTTTAAAACCA
This sequence comes from Capsicum annuum, assembly GCF_002878395.1. Taxonomy (NCBI): domain Eukaryota; kingdom Viridiplantae; phylum Streptophyta; class Magnoliopsida; order Solanales; family Solanaceae; genus Capsicum; species Capsicum annuum. The sequence goes on from NC_061119.1 coordinate 92,134,126, forward strand.
AAAATGATATTGTAGAGATTTAATTGAGATACATCCCGTTCCATGATTTTACTACTACTATTTCCTTTGGTCAAGAGAGATTTCAACCATTTACACTTTTATGATGATTTAGTCCCAGCGTTTACCCTAGGCAAAGGATTTTTACACATATACCCTTTTAGCCACGACTTGAGTCTATGTATTTATTATATACATCTCTCTGATACTGGTTGGAGTAGATTGATGGTGATGATGATGATGATTGAAGTTCCTGGATAGAACTAGTTCAATATATACAATTACTCTTGAACCGCCTAGGGGCCCCTTCGTCTGTTAGCCATCATGCCAGAGAAGAGATATCATGACTAGATTTACAAGTCATTATGGCACCAACTTTATACCACGACTAGATAAGCCCAACCATAGCCCGAAGCTAGAAGAAATGGTCTAAAAATACTAGAAATATGAAAGTAAAAGCTTACATGCCATAAAGCAGAGAACAACAACAAAAACAACAACAATAATAGTAATAATAGTAATAATAATAATAATAATAATAATAATAATAATAATAACAGAAGATGAACAAGATAAAGATAAAGACCCATGAACTAGTAATGTTAGTACAAGAGCCACTAACAAAAGGTATATGAGTATTGCAATACCAAATACGTATAGAAGTGTAGTATGAGTACCAAAGTAGGAGTATTGAGTAGGCATCATCGACTGACTGAGATAAATCAAATATAAGTATAATAAGATGCAAGATAATTAAGCTAAGTCAAGGTAAAAGGGAAAACTTAGAGTACTCCTCTGTGTACTATAAATAAGTAAGTAAACAATAAAAATGGTAAACATAAAGGAACACATAATTATCACTACAAAACTGGCCCTTACAAGACAATAGGTACGAAAAAGTAAATAACCCAATGCCCAATGCGTGACTCCATAAGCCCAAAGGGTGCAATCAAGAAAGTAAATAATTATAATTACATTAATTAACCATATCTCAAGCCATAACCATGAATCCATCCATACCATACATTATACATTGGACTAAAACCAACCCCATAACTGACATGAAAAACCTCTCAATGCCGGACTTGAACCAAAACTTGTATAATCAATGAAAGACTTGAACCGAAACTCATATAGTCAAATTCCAAATTTCAACTGATACTCATATCATGAATAATGCAGGAATCAAACCCGTCTTAAGATTACAAATTGCCAGAGTTGAATTAAAACTAGTATCAACCCACAAGTACCTATCTAGCATAAGTAGTAGAAACCAACCTCTTTAAGCTCCTAAATATACAATCTAAGGGATATATTATGCCTATAGAGTTTACAAGGAACTAATAATAATCTTGGCCTAAGGAGGTTTGAAGGGCTCCACTTCTAATCCCTGAAATCCATTCTAAGTAAAATTCTACCCAAACTAGGATAAGGTATCTAATTTCACTATTAGATATTCAATAGGCCATATTGTAATGTTAATATAAAAATTTTACCCTAAGAGTAAGTAACTAAGTCAATATTGCCTAATTTACAATTACTAAATTGACTAAGAGATCCAAATTATACTAATTACACATCCTAGACCTAATTCCCAACCTATATCTAGAACATTATCATAAATATACCATAAATTATCCCATTCTATGAGAGAGGTAAACCTAGCCAACCTGGAAGCTGAAGAATGCCCGATAAAATCCACTAAAATGATGCATTTCCTTTTTGCAAAGCTTCCATAAGGTGCACACTATCAAAATGACAATTTACTCATCAATATGAAAAACAATGATACTGATATTTCATTTTTATGCTTTAGGTCCAAAATTACATAAAAATCCCATTTGGGGCCCACTTATGGAATTTCATTTTCATATTTGCCAGTGTATCCCTCATGCTCAAGGAACATTTACCTAAAGAATGGGTAAATATTAAGCTCAAATGGTGTTAGAATTAACTCACCAATTTTCTAGGGGTTTTGTGAACTAATTGAGAAATTAACCATGAAATTTAATGAGAACTTACCTATGACGACCCAATTTCTTAGGTCATGATGGAGCCAACTATAACCCACCAGCAGGCAAGCCCAACTCGAAGTTTGGAATGGCTAGGAACGGACTACTCAATAATTTAAAGAAAAGATTTTTGGAATAAATAAAACAAAGATCAATTACATAACTTAATACCAAAACCCGATGGTATCAGTACAAGAGCTTCTAATATAATAAGAGTATAATAGTGAAATATCAAGGAATTATACTTATACAACTTATATTTTTATACAATATAGAGACTAGTCTAATACATAAGAGAGAGATAAGTAACACTCTGAACATTGGGACCTCACTCTAAGTCTTTGACCATGGCTTCTCCACACGACACACACATCAACGATGATAACCAGTACTTATGATATGCAGGCTATAGAAGTGTAGTATGAGTACCAAACGAATGATACTCAGTAGAAAACTGCTGACTGAGCTCCAAAGATAAAGCAGATATATACAACATAAAAACATAATGGAAACTATACATAAGAGTTCATAAATCATATAATAAGCCAATGAGATAGTAAGGGACAACTATCTGGTACATGTCTAATAGACCAACATAATAAGGCTAAGTAAGTAACAAGGGTGCACTATTTTATTCCAGCCATACTTAGGAATCTCAACACTGTACTATATATCCCTGGACAATATACAAATAAAGAGGGAAAGAAGAATATATAGTAATATACAAGGCCAAGGAACAAATATACCATATGAACAAATAAAGGAAGGGAGATATGGTAGCACCATAGCTACACATAACTAGATATATATATATATACACACATATAAACTTGAGTTCGCCTCAAAGCATAACCTAGATCATTAGATCCTCATTATTAGTCCTCATTATAATTCTATCAGGATTCAATTCTATCATACTCAGGGTTTCTAATCCACATGGCTAGACATGAAATAATTGTACATATTAATACAATCATAAGATAGAAGAGGCCAAAAACATACCTCAAATCTTGAAACTGGATCAAAGACCAATCTATCATAAGTTAGCCATAATATTAATCATAACAATGATAATAACAATATCGATAACGACGAAAATTACCGACAAATTCAGATAACTAAATACCTAGCCGACCCTGTGCATAACCCCACTGCACTAGGCTTGAAAGGTTCAATCCACATATAACAACACAAGACATATTCTTGATCCATATATTGCAACCATCCCATATTGGTGATAGGCGATGTGCATGCAAGAATAACTGAAAGGTACACAATCGACATCAGAATCTCGTCATCATAACCGTCATCATTATACTCAAGCTCCAGACTCGAACCAGGTATCAATATATCATTACACTAGTATCCTCCAACTTAAAATGGGTATCAATATATCAACATAATAAAATCCTCCATACCTTGACCGGGTATCAATATAGTATCACAATATTATTCTATGAACTTGAATCGAATATAAATATATCATAAACATCAATAAAAATATATGTATAGACATATAATAGCTACATGGGATCAAGCAGTGGCTAAAAGGAGTGTAAAATCCATAAGTTTGTTGCCTAGAATGATCTTCTGACAAAATTATTATAAAAGTTTAAGAAAAGTCAAAATATCTCACAACCATTGTAAGTTAGTGTCAAATTATGGACCCAAAGTTGCCTAGGTCAATCTTTAAAACAAATTTTTAATTTAGTTAGGATCATATCAATATCGAGATAATAATCATGAATGTACTGAATCTATGCATGCCATCACCGGTATTTAGTCAATGAAATCATAAGCAACATAAACATATGTGTATCCATATTCTACAACCGTATCCTTTAAAAGGATAAATACTTCCCAAATATCCAATCGATATCATAACATATCCCTTGGCCCAATAATTTGTCCAAAATAATCATACCATAATAATCACGGCCTTAGGCCCATATACATATTTAGAACTCATATCAATAGTCATATTTATAAGCCATATCATATTTATAATCATCTGACATCTAGGAGGCATCTCACATCTAGAAGGCATAATATATCCATAAAACATAACTCATAACTATAAGGCCTCTTACATCTATAAGACAACTCATATCTACAGGTCATATAGCAAGACTATGAGAAGTATCACCACTAACGGCCATTTATCGTATCTATGAGGGATATCATCTTATAGGCTCAATAATCATATTTACGAAGAAATAACATCTATGAGGGTCCGGGTGACATATAAAAAAGGAATAACATCTCTAAGGACCCAACGCCATGTCTATGATGTATTAATGCCTCTATGGGCCAAATATCAATTTTATGAGGATACAACATCTCTTAAGGCCCAAAATAACATCTAAGAGGAAATAACATCTCTAAAGGCCCAATATCATTTCTATAAGGTTTAACATAGCCATAACTTATCAGTCACAATCCGTGGAACATTATCACAATTTACCAAGTCACAAAGTAGCCTTATACTAAGGTTTACTCATCTCAACTATGTCTAATATTAGGATCAAAATCCACAAGGCTAATACAAGTCTTGGCTTAATGGGATAGACAACCCAACTTTTAATCCTCAATATCCATATTTACACAAACTATGCTCAAACTAGGCTAAGGTATCTAGTTCAACTTCTAGATGTCATAGAAGACACAACAAATACTAAGATAGGAACTTCGTTAAGAAATAAAGGCATTTATCCTTATTTTACCCAAATTACCATTTTAAGATCACAAAAATAGCCCTATTGAGGTTAATCATACTAACCATGATTCCAACACTTAAACCATATTCCAACCCTAACATTATATAATGTCCATGCTATAAAGTAGTTCAATATAAGGAGAAGGCAATCAGGTTCAGAGAGGTATTCAGTAATTCAACTTATAGGTCAAACCCCTATCTAATCCCCGAAATTCAAAATACAATAATAAGGCATTCTATCCATAATCAATCTTAACATTCACATTCACACATAATATATATCATATATCATCTATGAAAAAGAGAAGACAAAAGCTTACCTCAAAGCCAAACCACAAAACCTCACATAATTTACAAACGTCGATCGTCATTTCACAATCCTAAAATTCCATCATACTATCAAAATCATAATTTACGCATCAATACGAGTTTAACGATACCAATATTGCACTATTATACTTCGGGTTCAAAAACAAAACCAAAAACCCCAGGTTGGTCCCACGTACAGAAAACCTCTTTTCGAGGTCAACCCAATGTTCATACATGAACAAGGAAACATAACCAACAAGAAATAGGTGCAAACAAAAGCTAAAATTGGGCTAAAATCAATCACTAAATGAATTGGGGATTTTGGTCCAAACTAAGAAATTCAAACATGAATTTACAGGACTCTTACCTTAAATTCAAAGATATTCATGATACTAAATGATAAACAAGCTCCTAAGTCACCGACAATGATAAATTTTATGTTATTATACCTATTAAGGGTTTTAAGCTCTTAAGGGTGGAGAGAAAATGACCTAATTCAGGACCATAGGGTCTATAAATAGGCCCCCCAAGTGAAGAGATACAACAATCAACAAGACACAAGCTGCTATCGTGATGTCATGATCGTGTAGCCTTGTCATGATCGCCATCCTCCTTTCCGCAATTGTCATCGTACCAGAACCAGCAAACTTAGAAATTTTCCAAGTTACAAATGATTCCCCGGGATTCATTTGGAATCCAATTTTTGCAAATGAATTATGTAACCAAACTAAATTTGATGCTCCGGATGCATTGGCAATGTTGGATTTTCAATCTAAGGTTGTTTTGACCAAATGTGGGCCACACACCTAAACTTTAAAAATTAACTTTCCCATCGATAAGTCAAAATGAGCTCGGGTGCATCGATACATAAACGAAAGGTCTAGCTAGCCTAAAATCGATATTCCAGAGCTATCAACAACATAATTTGCATCCAAGATCATTTTATTAAAGTTTTTGTTCGGTGACTATTTGAAACTAGTGGAGACTTCTAAATAGAGAATTTATTCTAAATACAAAATGAATTACCCTATAACTAAACCGTCTTTCCCAACAAGTCATAAATGACTTGGGTAGCTATGGAGAAGCTCAAATGGCGAGATTAGAGGAAATATGGAAAATGACGAGAAGGGTCATTAAAATATGCACTACCAAAAGGACTTTTGTCCCAAAAAGTCAACAGATAGGAAGAATCTCAAAAGCTCGAAGGGATGAGGTACTAGGCCCGTATACTCCAAGCATGATGTCCCAAATAACCTCAGTAAAGAGAAAATACTTTAAGGGATTTTGCCATAGGTATCTTTTTTTCAATTAACGCCCTCATTTTACTTCTAAGCAACTAAAATCTAACTTCAACCCCTTACTGGCCTCCAGCCGAACTGGAAAGGATGATGCATACAAATTGAACCACAACACACTGATTCCATCTCAATACAAGCATAATCCATCAAAGGCTCATCCAAACCAAAAACAAACTGGGACATGAGTCATATAACCAAGTCTAAATCCAAATATACCCTTTCTTTTCCATTTCACACCAGTTATCCACTCCAAACTAGGAGAAAAATCACCTAAGTCTCATCGACACAGTCTCATCAGAAAGAGCAAAGAACTAAAGCTAATCCACTGGAAGTTCAAGAAAAAAACATATGTAAAAACTCATAAGACACTGTCTTGGCACAAAAATAGAGATAATCAAGGAATGCAATACCTGTCAATGCCATAACTAGTTCGGATAAATATCAAACTAAAATCCCAAAGTCCAAGGTATAACTACTCATCAGTGAATAATCTTCTCTAGGATGACCCATCAATCGAGAATGAAACCTTACTGAACCCATCTCCAATATATTTCTCCCACTAAGTATATCATTAAAAATTTTAAAAGAAAAAGGGGACTCGAAGTCAAAGCTAAATGAACTAATACTGGGTTCATGCGCTATTATCTGAACACCTATCAACTATAATCCATTTGAAACTAAGAAGAACCAATAGTCAACCACGGAGTAGGCTCAACTAGACTATAGATGAAATCTGAACTAAAACAAGTCTAAAACGAAGGTTGCACAGAAGCTCTATAACACCAAGTTGAAAATCTCAATACCAAGGCTGAATCACTCAATCTCAACTACCCAAACTAACACTAAAAATAGGTAGGCATTAATACCCCAAATTCATCATATTCCAAATCGCCACTCCAAGGCATCAAATAAAAAACTGAGTTGATAGGGCTATATCAATGTCAGCAATCTTAAATCAACCTTGGTATCCAAATCAGGCGTATCCGAGATAAATCATACAAAGCCATAATCAAGACATATCTAAAGAACAAAAATCACCACTAGGGTAATCATTAACTAGAAATGCTAGCCACCAACTCTATATCAGCTAAGTGCATGAAATATAACCATAAAATAGAAATTATACCAATGGGTGAATCACTGATTAAAATGAAAATAACACACTCCATATCTATTGGAGGGCATGAACTACCAATATATACTCAAAAACTCCCCTAGGTTGTAAGCCACACTAGTGAAGGCAAAAACTTTAGCAATATAGAGAAATACAACTAAATCTAAAGACTAATCAATCTAATACTTTATCTAGGCAAAGAATAACTAGAGACATATATCATCAAGGAAAATCACTCCACCAAGCCTCATCGGGCAGAACAAATATCTGAAATGCGGATTTCTTGAATCTAATAAAGAATCACATCATTGAAGAAGAAATACCAATCTCAAAAACAAGGTTAAAGTCAAGACCACCACTAGAAAAATCAAGAACTCAAGAAGCAGTAACAGGAAATGCCACCTGTCTTTAACTTTCCAACTCTAATAGACAAAACATATCACATCAGGAAAGGAGCATCTAATATTTACACTAATAACAAGGGCTAACCATAACAACAAAATGAACCCAATAATTCTAAGAGATAAATCCACAATATCTCAATCTCAAAACCACTATTGGGCGATGAAATTGCCATTATCAAAGATTAGACCTCAAATTGGTCAAACTCATATATGAGCCTATGTAAGAAGGGATACCAAAAGTGAAAACCTTCGCAACACGGGAAGAAAGTTTAATAGTCTCAAACTCAAGAACTGGCAATACAACTAAATCAATAACCCTAGAATCATACCGGTACCACAGAAGGTCAAATTTTTTTCTATATCATAATATATCTCTGAATGAATCTAAGATAGCTAACCAAGAGGGAACATAGTCTACCTCGCCGCGCTAGGGGAAAGAAATTATCAAATTGGGCTATATTTACTCAAGCCAATGAATAATAACACGAGAAAATAAAAGTCTAACTATGTTATATTAGTCTTTACTACTTCCTAATGAGGGTCAATTTCATCAAGCAATAACATCAAGTAATATTGATAACCTCAAGTAGTGGCAGTAATAGCAATAATGATATCAACATCAATATAATAAATAGGCAGTAGCAAAATGAACATCAGTATCATGTACCACTCCAGGTCTACAATAAGGCTAATGTGCTTAGGTAAATAAGACTCAAACTTAAAAGCTATACCCATAGAGGAAAATATCAATACAGATCTTCTCCATGTACTACTAAAAGAAATAAACCATAAAGTAGTAACATAATAATGAATTTAATAATAAGGCACATAATAAATGATATCAATTCATCAATGTATATAATTATCAATGGGTATGAAAATAGTAATACACATAATAATGGATAAATGCAAGAAATAAAAGTACACTAAATGTGGTGACATCCACAATCACATACCTGATGGGCATAAGAAAAGGAAATTTGAATGGGTTCAAATTAGTCCGACCGACTGAATCATCAACTGAGGTGCCATACACAATATCCATAACTGAAGATATCACAACATGAAGAGCCGATCTGAATAATCTGAATGACTAGAAATCATAGGAGGGGGACACTCTCTAGACTAGTAATCAGTCTCTCTGTAGTCATAGCAAATTCTTAAAGCACTAGCCAACTGACATTGAGATAAATCTCTAGAATTATGTCCATTATACCGTAATCACATTATGTCTCAAGAACTCTAGGCTTGTGGGGAAAATATGTGCTAACCCTGGATGATCAACTAAATTCATATTTGGGGCATTCTCCACCTAGTACCTTATCATGACACAACCAAACCAATGTCCTGGAATACTTTAGGATGTTGCCCCTCATAATCTATAATGGTCTCCATGGCTCGAAGAGCCCTACTATACTCCACAAATCTGATGGGAACTCTACCTACTATGATCATCATGACTACTCTAAGAAATACTTATAGTATAGAATACTATCTACATAGAGTTGAGAGGCTGCAGGTAAAGCTAAACTCTACTAAAAGAATCCTCACTCTCGAATAAAGTACCAATAACACTATACTGATGGAATGCCTCATGCCATTATTTTCATAAGTCTTAATGCTCATGCTTTCTATGGTCCTCTCAAAATTGAAAACTTGAAGAAAGAAAGACTCAGCTGCTATCATATGCTCCGATGCCAAGCAATGTCAAAACACTAATCCTTTAACACATCCATGCACCAATGTCCAATTCAAAAAGATATAGCTTAGGAATAAGTCTAGACCATGCGAAAAATCCAATCTCGCACTAAAAACTGGTAAAGAACCCTAATAAACACTAATAGACCTTACTCTAGTCTAAGACTACTCAATGAATTAAATATCATACATGAATGGAGGAAATTTCAATATGACACGAATTCATAATGTTGAACCTTCAAGTTTTGAAGTAGTCATAAACTCAACTAGAGCCTAAGTTGGCATTAAAATCCTTTGTCTGATGATAAATGTCTTTAATATTCATCTCTGACTCATTGGTCCGACGATGTGCTTAAACTATAGAAACGCATACTAAAGTTTCAGTCGCACTTATCCACATCGCCGCCCTTCTTGAATCATTCATTAGCAACATAATAGAGTCAAAGAATATGTTCAAGGTTCAAAGTGATACAGACACACGATAATGAGTTAAGAAGTGAATTTCCTTAAATCAGTATTCTAGAGTTGTTGGCATAGTCAAAATTTGCAATCAAGATCGTTTAGCTGAAGTTTTCACTCACTGGCCACTTGAAACTAGCGAAGACTTCTAAATAGAGAATTTGTTATAAAAACCAAACATACTTCTTGGTAACTAAACCATTAATCCCAAAAAGTCATACATGACTTGGGGCAGCTATGGAGAGGCTCACACTGCGGATATAAGTAAAAATATGGAAAATCACTTGAAGGGTCATTACATTACCTAGAATTTGAATAAAAACAAGTAATCCAAGCCTATAAGCACCTTAAAACCTCCTATCAATGTTTCTACAGAGTTTTCACAGATTTTAGGGGTTTTAACTCTTGAGCTTATGTGAAAAATGGGAGAAAATTGGACTAAGTAAGCAATTTATTGACTCCTAAGTGTTGCTAAAATTGGAACTACGCCACTTTAGAAGTTAGCACTAAAGCTCTTAGGTTCTGCTAAAGCGGTACCCATGCTTACCTGGTAGGCTACTAAAGTGGACAAGCAAACACTAATGTGGCTTGTGCTTAAGCAACTAACTTTCCACTAAAGCGGATACTGCATCTGGGCTAGGCCACTAAAGCTCTTAGAAGGCCACTAAAGCAACCTCTGCTAAACTTTCTAAAAGCCCACTTTATCGAACGCACCAGTTGGAGACTTAGAATTTTTCTTAGTATCCACCGACCCCTCGAGATTTATTTAGAATATCGTATACATAATCAAACTATTCCACCTATAAAATTCAACATTCCAAACTTAATAGCATAGTAAAAATTTTCATCTGAGGTTATTTCAACAAAAAGTGGGTCCCACACCCAAGTGTTATTTTTCTTAATTTCTGACCAATAGCCTGTAATGAGTTTTGATGCCTTGCAACATAATCCAAAGGTCCACCAAACCTAAAATTGATGTTTTAGAGCTTTTCAAAGTATTAAAATTTTAATACAAGGTCGTTTAAATAATGTTTTTGCTCGATAGCAAATTTTTACCAACAAAAACGTTAAAATAGGGAATTGACTTTTAAAACTAAATGAACTTCTCGATAAACAAACTATCAACTCCACCAAGTCATAAATAAACAAGGGAAGCTATAGGAAATCTGTAAACAAAAAAATAAGTGGAAAGGTAGAAAATGACCTTGAGGGTCATAACATGAGAGGTCATCATAGGTCCTAAATTTGTGACCCATCGAGCTAGAGGAGGTGTACACACTAGGTTACATTATGGAACCTAGATTGATTATTGTATTATGAATTAACTTTAAATTCATTCTTGCATTCACATTTCCTATCACCAATACATTGTTTGGTCCCTATACCTATCAACCTTAAGGTGGGTTGCATTGGTAAAAGTTCTGAGAGTTAGTTATTGTTTGTTGTGTGTTGATTGATCCTTCTGAGTTATAGATCCTAGTTTAGGAATTATTTGTCTAGAATAGATTGTTACTGAATTATTTTTATTATATTTAGTTTGTGGTAGTACTACAATAAAAAGGTCTATTTAAGACCCACATTTATGGTCAATAATATAATCTCATATCTGAAAGCATATTTATTGAATGAGATTATATTCCGGTCCCTATTTGTGAAATTTACTCCAAAGGTATAAAATCTGGTCTTAAAAAAATTTAACTGGTCCCTATTAATAATTTAGAGTCTTAAACGAGAAAGAAATACCGCCAAAACTCTAGTAAATTTTTTATAATAATAAAATTCATTTTGGATAATAATTAATAAAACATATAATAAGGTGCCATAAAAAATATTTCTTTATATAACAGTTTAAAATCTATCCATCTTCTCTTAGGAATATAATGACAATTAATACAAATGTTCTCTGTACTGAATTAATGAATTTGGCCTTAATTTGCATTTCTCAATTTTCTCTTCTCACAGTGTGAAATTCACCCTAGCTAGTTTCTTTGATTTATAGTAGGATTCACGTGTGCAAACTTGCTGATACTCGATTTCCTGTGGTGAACGCTACTTTACTCTTTTTTTTCTCCAACTTATTTTGTGTTTTATATGAATCTGGTGCAAGTTTGTGTTAATTTCAGTGAATTTTGTGACTTTTCATCTGGGTTTGGTATAATTTTGTTTATATTGTTTTGGGTATGTCTAATTCTTGAACACTATGATTACTTTTTGATAAATTTGGTACGTGAAATATTGTCAGTATCTATAGCATAAAACCACCATTTGTCTTATGTTTATTCATTTTTATGATTGGGGCTGAGTCATTACCATATGTACCAAGAGTCATTACATTCTGTTTATTCATCATTGTTTATTTGTCGTTGTAATTTGTCATTCTCAATCATTATGGTAAACTTAGATTATGGGTCATGAATTGAAACAATAGATAACATATAGATTTTCAATATATAGAGTTATAATTTTTATGTTTACAATAAAAGATGTTATTCTTTTTATGGATACAAAATAGGGGACACATCTATAATAAAGAGTTTCGAATGTTACAGTTACATGGCTAAAGAGCGAACTCTAATAGAATCACTATTACACAATCATAAAGGATTTAGAAAGCAGGTCGGGTAGAAAGTGAAAGGAACCCTCTCAGTATGTAGCCATTATATTCTTTAAAAGTTTGGTAGGAGTTAGAGTTCGAAGATAAGAAATGGCTAATCACTGCCAGTAATGCCACGACCACACAACTTAGGAATGAATGAACTTATCTTTAACTTACCTACCAACCCTATAAATCTTTTACACTGCTCATATACCTGCCCAATAAACATTACACCTTTTGTCATAATTTTAACTTTGATCTCTTGAGGTTTCTGCAAGAGTCTAGTGATTTTGGGTGTATAAACAACATAAAAAAAGTGTAGTGTCTCAAAGCCTCATATAATTTACAAATGCTCAGAGAAGTTCAATATAGTGATAAATATTTAAAATAATATTTTCTTGGGTACCAATAGCCTTAAGGGAAGTGAGCACTTATATTGTCAAAAATTTGAAGGACTTTTTCTATTGTATCAAATTAGATCAATTTGATAGTCGACTTACTTTCAAATTTGGAAGGAGTCTTTTCAAATTTGATGGATGACTTACTATCTTTGATTGAAATTCTACTTTCTGTATTAGCTCTCTTGGTTTGTAAGGACCCAAACCCTACTTTGATTTTGAAGTTTCTTGTTTTTGTAATTCAAGGATTCTTGAATTTGTTATTGGGGTTTTTGTAGCTTGCAATACACTATGGTGACTTTGGGAACACTTGGATTATAGTTTTTTGTGGCTCTTGATACTGAGAGTGATTTATTTTGGGTACCTTATGAATGTGGCAGATATGCTTTTACTGATGATCCTACACTTTACAGCTTTGTCATGAATTTTGGTGGATGATATTTTTCACTTGAGAATGAAAGACAATGTGGAAAAATTTGTACAAGTGTATATGATCTTTGGGTAAGTATTCTGAACTTCTTTCATCTTATTGTTCTTAAGTTGTTTGGGCATTGGGTTGATCTCCGATAATGTATTTTTAACTGTTAGATGTGTTGTATGGAAAGATAATTTTGGATAATTGGTTAACTAAGGAGTTCTTATGCTTTATCCTAAGTTCTCAAATTCATTGTCTAATACATTTCAATTTTAAGTATGTAGTTGTCGATAGGAGAAAACTGGTTCTTTTCTAGATATTGCAACACCAAATAGTTTATTTAGGGTTTGTCTCAAGAAGATATCAGTCCCTAGTATTCTCCCTCTAGAAGGTTTAATGGAAAGTTCCTTCACTATATTCTTTAGTCATGATGAGGTAGGACAGATTAGTTTTAGAGACAAGGGTAGCATTGATAAAGAAGTGACCCCCTTTAATATAAACCCATTATAGTAAGTGGTAATCACGCAATTAGACTCTGCTTTAAGTTTATTTTTGTCAGCTCCGTCCAAATATTTTAGATTCACTTAATGATATGCTCTTGTGGCAAACATTTTGCAGCCCAAAAAACAACATTTTTGTAGATCAAATACGTGTTGAAATAACTTTTATTGATTCTGGTTTTACAACACTCTTTGATAGTGGAACCTCCTTTACATATCTTGCAGACCTATCCTATACAAAGCTTTCAGAAAGTGTAAGTATCCTTTTTATGGTATTTATTTGTATACATTCTTACACAAAGTTTAAGATTCAAACCTCACCTTCCTCAATAGTTCCATTCTTAAGTACGAGACAAGCAACACCCACCTGATCTGAGGTTCCCTTTTGAATATTGTTATGATATGACGTAATATCGTCTAATACACACGTGTGTATGTATATAAATATACTTCCATATTCTTTCAAACATTTATAATTTTTTGTTTTTGCTTTTATCCTCTTATGATTTGTATTGGACAATCCTGATACAAATAAGATCTTGATTCAAAGTTTAAGCCCAACTATGAATGGGGCAGGACAACTTCTTGTTAATAACCAATTATTCTCATATCCACGCAAGTACAATCTTTTAGCTATCTTGCACAATATTTTATTTTTAATTTAAGTTATTTCCTTTCCTATATATGTACTGAATACTTTCTCCTATATAGAACTAACTCATGTATCGCCTGGCCATTGTTAAGAGTCAAGATAATAATATAATTGGACGTAAGTCTTCCTAAGTGCAATAATGTTTTTGTATTTTCTATTTTCACTGAATTGAACTGAAGTTTCATGTAACATAATAAGGAAGTATGTCTATAATATGGAATGAAACAAAAGGACAAGTCATTATTAACTCTACGCGAACAACATAGTTTACATGGAAAAGTTGGTTACACTTTTTGCATTAAAGACTTAGGTTTACTACTCCCAAAATATGAATGGAGGAATTTGACTCAGAAAATTTTTCCAGGGCATACTATATTTTAAAACTTAATTTAACAAATATGTTAAAATAAACCTTGGTTCTAATTCAACTCCAAAAGTTAGCATATCAATTGACCAAAATAATATAACGAGAGGTGAGGATTAGCCTAGATCAAATAAGGAGAAAACAACTTATACTCTAAAAAAAGTGGGAATTTCAAACACACACACTCTTCCTTCTATCCTACAACGTCAAGTATTGAAAGTTTGGAGCTTTGAATAATATAACATAGGGGTGTAGCATTGGATAACCCAAAAATAGTAGTGTTAGAGACAAAGGCCATTTTGGCTTTAATACCTTGAAATTAAGTGATTTTCTCTTTATGTTAGGCTTCTAAATAGAAACAATAGTATTTTAACCTTTTTAAGGCATAAAGAGTCCCAAACCTTGTGAAATTGATGCTTTAAATAATACTCTAAAGTAATAAAACCACTACAGCTAATCTAAGCACACTAAAAAGTTAGGTTGTATATCACTGATCATTTCCAAATTATGATATCTAACTATTATTTCTCTTACTGATTCTTTTTCAGAGAACTTCTTGACTGGATACCACTTTGTGTTTGATCAAGATAAAATAATCCTCTGTTGGAATAAGTTTCATTGTGAGTATTGTTTTCTCCAATAACTTATATATGGCAAAAATAGTAGTTTTTTCATACGTCTTGTTTAGATTATGAGTATTTTATTTTGTCAATTCTTATTCCTAGTCCAAGTAGATTTTTCATACTTCTTGTTTTTTTAAACCACGTTGTTCAGATTTTCTAACTATCATTGCAATATTTTCTACTGAATGTATGGTCAACTGGTCATTTAGTTATAAATAGATGTTTTTATACTGCATTCGAGAGTCCATTAGAAATAAAATAGTTGTTGGGTGTTTGATTTAGAAGTTGGATATTCCTATGCTTTTTGTTACTTTTACATTTTGGGAACATTGGATATTCCTGTAATTATTCACTTTGTCTACCGCTTTGTTACCTTGGCCCTGTCAGATGGTTTACAAAAACTTACTAGAAATTTGAATATTTCTATCTTACATCCGAGTAGCTCAAAATAGGCTTGATAATGCCATCTACTCCACTCATTGCAGTAGCCATCTTCGTAGATGCGTTTTAGTAGTTAGATAGACTTGTGTCCCTCTATTTCTACAATGTGTTTATACAAGCTAGGACTACATTTGAATTTATTTATCTATTATTTTGACATTTTTTTCATATTTCTATTAATTCTTAGGTTAAGACTTAAGAGTATCACCCAATCTGAATGTATGCACATATAGACTCTTGTCTTTTTGTTGGATTTTAGCAGTTAAAATATCTTTTCATGCTAGCAAGTTAAAATGTCTGAGTACATTTATTGGGTAGTTTATACTTCACTTGCTCTCCCCTCCCCCCCTAAAATTGATGATAAAAAGTTTCATTAATGTTTTATACGCATGTACACCAAGATGGGGGTCTATTAGAAACAACCTCTCTATCTCTCATCTGAGGTAGTTGTATGGACTACGTACAATTACCCTCTCCGGACCCCACTTGGTGGGAATATACGATGTGTGTTGTTGTTGAAGATGGATTGCAATCATAAAATATGATCACTAATTCATTGTTCAATGAAAATATGATGTAGGATAAAATAAAAGGAAGTTGCATGAGATTGTTTGACATGATCACTTGCTTTAAAATGTGGCGTTTGTCAGTAGTCTTTTTAGTTGGTTAGAATCTTAGTAAGTCAATATAGGGAAAAACATAATATTTAAAGTAGTCAATAAAAGTCTAGTTTTCCTAATTGAAAGGACGCAAGTACTTAATTTTTAATATTCATCTCATAGTTGGACTTAGTTTTCAACTCTGTGTACTTTTTTTATACATTGGCTAAGTTAGTTATCCTTTTCTATACTGTGTTCCAATTCTTTGCTTCTTACGTATATTAAATTATATATCAATAGTTATTAATTATCTTTCAAAACTTTTGTTCTTACAGATTTCTAAAGATTGAAGTTACAAGTGAAGATGCAAGTTCAGAGAATGCACGGGCTTATTATTATTTTTCTAAGAACATTATGTAAACTTGACATCAAATTCTATCTCGGGATGTGACACAACCCAACCCAAACCAAGGTCTTGTCGTAATGGGCAATTCGAACCGCCCTAGGCACCCAACCCAACCACCAAACGCACACCTTAAGTCGGCTGATGTCCGAACATATAACAAGAAAGCATATTCACCAATGTAGTGAGTCTGGCATAAGTCTATAGCTGAAACCAACCCAACCAAGTCCAACAACTAATAACCAACCCAAACCAATGCAGAAACCATAAGCCAATATCATGATAATAAGCCAATGTATGAATATATATATATATATATATATATATATATATATATATATATATATAACATAAATCATTCATACCATACCCAAGTCCATAGTTGTCCATACAAAACCTCTAGGCCAAACCAAAGAGTACCTAGTTGGGACATGCCCCTGACCATAGCCGAAAACCAAAGTCTATGAAAAACAAGAAATATGTAAAGTAACCCATGACATAAAATAGATGCCTTCCGAACTAGGGAAGCTCACCACTTCAATCAACCATTGATGGTCCCCAAATCCAATCACAAAGTAGGAGAAGTAGAATGGTCGGTCCCAGCATAGTGTGGGTATACAGCCACCCAAAGATAGGTTAGTAGGTGAACACTAGAAATCACTCATGATAAGGGTAATATAATGCCATTTACAAAGCCAATAAACCATCCATGATCCATAAAACCATACATATATATAACTATGCCGGGAAAGGGAACCGGGTTTAGCATGCATTTATAACCTTTACCTAGGTTGTGTAGCTTTGACGTCCTAAACCACCCATAGACTATATGGATTGAACTCCCCTTGATAAAAGGGCCCTAGTGCGTATAACCGCATGACTAGGGTAGAAAACCTTAGGATGACTAGTACATCCCCAAAATATAGTATGACATCATGCACATGGTCACCAAGAACAACCTCATATCAACAAACATGAGTTTCAAGTTTCGGTCCCCCCAGGCCTCCACCTTTCATGGCTTTGCTACACATCCTGCCATTATTTCTCATTTTAAACCATAACCAAGCAACCAACCAATTTATTTACAATTTAACCAAGGCCATTTAGTGTTGGTATCGTCATATCGACCATACTTGCAACTAGTATCCATAGCCAACTATATGTAGGTTTAATGAGACTTCCAAGTGCCCTTTTATAACCATATTAAACCACTTGGGGGATTCCATGTAGCCCACAAGCATAACCATTTTCATAGCCACCAAGGCTTTACCATTTAATCCTTCCAAACCATGTACACCATTTATTCAATTTAAAACCATTTCCAAACTACTTTAGACCATGCCAAACATTTAAAGCATTTTTATCATTTAAATCATGCAAAACCATTCAAATACATTAACGGTTCCATTACCAAACCAAACCATGCAAGAGTTCCAATGAAAGTTCAATAATAGAGTGAAAAGATTCTTGAGGCATTTAATCAAACATGTTGAGGGTGTACCTTTACCAAGACCAAAACAAATGCATAAACCACCATAATTAGGGTTACTCAAGACCCATTTATTAAACCATAACCAACCAATAACAACATATGCAAACCATTACCAAAAACACGTAAGAACATTGTTTAAACCAATACCAAACCATATGCATCAAGACCCTTAACATATATTTCATAAACCACCATTCATGATTCATGAATCAATGTTTAAAACACAATACACAAGCTTTTAGCTGGAACTAACAATGAGAAAATGAGTACATGCCGTATACATGAAGATTCCCGGAATAAATCTTGACCTTTGATCCCTTTGAACAACACTTGAAGAAACCTTAGCCTCTAATCATCAAGATAGTGTTTGAAGTGTTTTTATCTTTTAACAAATGTTATGGAAGGCTGCCAAGGTTTATAGAATGTGAGGACATCAGGGTTTTAAATTAGGAAATATTCGGACTACCCTTAAATAAAAATTAAAAATAAACCACGTGCAGGGGTACGACTTATCTATAATATCCATATCCTATGGTACGAGTGGTACCCCAACTCGTACCCAAGACCTTGACAAGACCCGTACCTACTGGTTTCTATATGACTCACACCTTTCTACTCATACGTAAGGGTATGAGTGGCCAAACCGTATCCACCAATCGTATCTTTGGCAGATTCTTTAAGACAAGCCAATCATGCTTTACACGACTTGCCTTACACCACTCGTATGTTTCGATATGATTCATACCAATATGATTCATATCTTGGGCAGTGGCCAAGCCAACCATACTACCTAGGGTACTAGTGAACCCTTAAGATATCCCTTAACTCATATTCAAGGGTATGATTGATACCCTTGTGTCGTACAAAGTCACAAAGTCCCAAAACAAAGGAAAATTTGAAAGGGTAAAATTCCTGGGGTATTATAGTCTCCCTCACTAGGATCATTATCCTTGAATAACGGGTAAGGGTAAGAGCAAGCATGAGATAACTCATTAACACACATCAAAATTTCCTCAAACCGATATAAAGAACAAGAAAATAGACCGAGATGATAAGGTCATCACATACCCCAAGCATGATTTACACCACAATACCTCCATTTCGACCTCTAACTAAGTTAGAAAACAAAGATGCAAGAGGAAACATTCCTTAGCTTGAACCAAGTTAAAAAAACAAGGAAGTGTTGAAGAACACACACCTTACATATGAATTTTTGAAAGAAGGAACCAACGCGGATCCTTCAACTCCATGTCCACTTCCGCATCCCAAATGGCTTTCTCAAACTTTCAGTTCCACAATGGAACCTTTACCAAAGCCACACCTTTTGTTCGCAAACTTTCCAATCCAAGATCCTCATCAAGACCTCCCTATTGAACAAGGAATCCGAGATACCAATACCACCCAAAGGAACAAACCAACCAAGGATCATCCACACCTCACCCGAACAAAATACATAGATTACCGAATCACTTGACCCATTCCAGGGAATGTCCAATTCAATTTAGAACTTATCGAGGGACAACACTACAAGAGCTTGAGTCTAACTATTCTCCACCACTTCCATGTTCAAGCCTAACCAAAGTTAAAAGTAGTTAACTTAGGCCACTGGGCTCTACTACTTACATCTATCCTGAAACACCACTCCATTTTCATCACCATTATAATATGGAAACCATGAGTAAAGAAAATAGGAATACCATGCCTAACAACTATATCCAAAATCCCCTACCTATAATCGAACACTCCAAACCATACAACTACTATGTCATGTCAACACTTCATAAAACCAGGGCCTTAGCAAACCTCACAAGTACCCAACACAACCATTAGTATATCTACCAACCTCAACATTTAAGACTATCACTCATATACCCGTGGTTAATTTTATCCATCAAAGATATAACAGCCTTTATCATTTCCACAAGTATTTTCACCACCTATTCCTTTCTTAACAATTTCCCATGACAATAACCTTACCTTACCTTCCAAAACCTTAACTATTAGTAGTCACCCTAGACTCTCCAACACATAGGGACTTATACATTCCCCATTTCAAAAAATCACCATACATCCCAAACCACTACTACCCTAGAACAAAAAGAGTCATTTAAGAAACAAAATTATAAGAGTTTCCCATGCCTCCCAAGGCAAAATTCCAGAGACAAGACAAAACACTATAGGCATGAAATACTTCACAATAATCACCTAGACCATAATAGAGAATCATCCCAACCAAACTACACCATGAAAGGAGTTCTTAGACTGGACACCGAAAGAAACACAACCACCTATACCATGAGTAACATAACATAAGGTCAAGACTCATATCCAGGGTATAAGGTGAATGCAAAATAAGAACCTTAGGCATAAGCACTAAATGAATATATGCACAGTAGTAGAGTACTCTCTTAACTGGGAGAGAAGAGTGTCATCAAAATATACTATCCCGACCTTTCCTTAAAGTTTGCCACTAAAAGGGAATTCTAGATTAACCACCAACCCTTATCCCATCACATCTACGAACATAATTCTCCGTTCTAATCGGTATCAACGAAGACGTAAACCAGGGACGCTTAGTTCTCCTATACCCAAAACCTCATTCAACCAAATGCTACCCAGAGCCCAGCATAGACATGCAAAAACCATGAGACCAAGTTGAATCCAAGGTTTCCAATTAAACCAAAACCATTAAAAATCAGACCATGACCATCAAAGACTTTTCATAAATCATATGGATCCAACTAAAACAAATTCATGTTCTTTTAACTATGCATGCAATGAAAAGATTCAAGAATAGTCAAACCATATGACAATATTATATTCAATGGAGATTTGACAAATAGTTTTGAGGACATATATTTTCCAAGACCAAAACCAAGTAATTAGGGAATCCCTAGTACCCCAAAATCTATTTAATATTGCCACTCATCCCAAAATGTCCATAAACATAATTAAGCATGAATAATACATCATAATCCAGGGAAAATCCATTAAATGAGTAATCATGTCAAAGCCTTCAATTGTGCCAAAATCAACATTCAAAACCATGAATTTAACAATCAATTTCATGCCAACTATAAAGTACAAGTATAGGGACAAGGATACATGCAAGCTCTATGATTCTAACATGTCGAATGACTAAATCCCCAGTCCCTCCGTTCAACATAAACTCTTGACCTATATGGCACAACTTTCTCGCTATTGTATTTCCCAAATCATCAACCTCATCCAACCTACCAGTTTACCTCCACAACTCCCATATTTTTATTTTTTGAGTTTATCATACTTTTTTTAATAAAAATCAAGCATCTTGATTCAAGCCTAGGATCTACCAACCACCATTCAATACTACCAAAATACCCCATATTGAATAGAATATACATATAAGGTCAACCTCACAAGGAGGATGCTCCCAATTCCTTAGTCACCTACCGATAACCTATCAATTTCTAGGGAAACCATTCCCCTTATGCATGTAACAATAAAATATTCCACAAGGAAATATTAAGATTGATGAGACCTTTATCTAAGAGATCCCTTAATTTCTTCTTAAGATCCTTTAACTCCACCAAAACCATTCTATAAAGAAGGAATAAAAATTTGGACAAATGTCTGAAATAAGAACAACCCCAAACTACCCTCCCTATTTGAAAGACACCATGAAGGTCATTAGAAAGGACCCCAAGAAATTCATTCACCGACAAAACTAAAGTCAAAGAAAGACGTTCCAGGTTAGAATCTTTAACCCAGGCCAAATAATAAAGATGTCTCTTTTGAAACCAACCTCTGAGCTCTAAGATATGACACAAATATTTCCCTAAATAGATAGGGAACCAAAACCATCCTACCACTCCATAATCGGCTCACTATGAAGCCTAAAGACAACCTTTTATCGGTATGATAATCTAATGATAGATAGCATGAGTGAAACCAATCCATTCCCTAAAATAACATCTAAATCCACCATATTCAAGTCACAAAAATCCACTAAGACCCCTTTACTATCAATACATACCACATGGCCCCATAGATTTTGTTGGCAACTAAAGAGTCATCCATCGAGGTAAAAGCAGAAGAAGAAAAGAGTTTGAAAAAAACTTGGGACCACCTCCAAAATACACAACCATAAATAGGGCCACAAAAGATAGAGGAGCCCAAACCAAGTAAACCATACACAACATAAATAAAAGAGTTCTCAACATACCAATATCGATATTGAAAGATGCTACTTTTGAGAAATGGAAAGAGCACTAAGACGATCCTGTCTACTACTGGAGCTAGAGATAGTAGCCAATACTCTATTTGCCCAAGCGAAAACCCTTGTGGGACATCCCCGTCACACGAGACCTAACTGAAAAAAACCAAAATACTAATTCCCTCCTCCCTCACAATGACCATGGTGCAACTAACCAAAAAATTTATAAAGAAAATGGGATGATGAGGATTGGGCTTTATTGGGAAATTCAAAAGTTGTGAACTCTGATCGGGTTAGTTTAGAAGAATAGTTAAGTTTTTACAACTTTAGATTATTGAGAAGACATGATTCAAAGAGTGAACCAAGGAAGATTGAGAGAAGATTTCAACATCTTACTATCCATAGCCTGAAAGAAGAATAACTAAGAAAGTGACACATTCCTAAATGCCTCATAGCCTCTTGATTATAAGTGTGGTGTATGACACACCCATAAGAAAGACTCTACTAAACACGGCATTATAGACACCCCAAGAGACCAAAACCTAAGCTTTATACCACCTTGACATGACCCAAACCAGGGCCTTGTCGTAATAGGTAATCCCAAGCCCAACTAGGACAAAAAACTACCCTCGTGACCCAACTCGACCTCTAAACACATACCATTAGTCGACTGATGTCTGAACATATAAAAAAATAGCATTTTAACTAATGAGGTGATTTTGGGATAAGTCTATATCTGAGACCAAACCAACTAAATCTAACCACCAATAACCAACCAAAACTAATGTTAAAACCTTAAGCCAATATCATGATAATAAGCTAATGTATGAATATATATATATATATATATATAAAATAAACCATCAATACCCTACCTAAGTCCACAGTTATCCATACATTACCTCTAGACCAAACCAAAGTGTACCTAGTCGGACTATGCCCCCGACCATAGCCTAAAACCAAAGTCTATGAAAGATAAGAAATATATAAAGTAACCCATGACATAAAATTGATGACTTCTAAACTGTCAAAGCTCACAACTTCAATCGAACATAGACTGTCCCCGAATCTAATCACTAAATAGAAGAAGTAGAATTTTTGGTCCCTACATAGTGTGGGTATACAGTCGGTCAAAGATAGGATAGTTGGTGAACACTAGCATGCGCTCAGGATAAGGGTAAAATAATATCATTTACAAAGCCATGTAAATCCATCCATAATTCATACAACCATACATATATATAACCATACTAGGAAAGGGAACTGAGTTTAGCATGCATTTAAAACTTTAATCTGGGTTGTGTAGCTTTTCTATCCATAACAACCCACGGACTATATGGGTTCAGCTCCTTCTTCTAAAGGTCTCGAGTGAGTGCAGCCACACGACCAGGGAAGAAAACCTTGGGATGACTATTATATCCCCCAAATATAGTGTGATATCATGCATGCGGTCACTAAGAAAAACCTCATATCAGTAAATATAGGTTTCGAGTTTTTGTCCCCCTGAGACCTCCACTTTCTATTGCTTTGCCACATATTCTACCATTATTTCCCAATTAAAACCATTACCAAGAAAGCAACCATTCCATTTGCCATTTATTAACCTATTTAATTTAGTGGTGGTATCGTCATACCAACCATACTTGTAAGTACTATCCATAGAAAACCATATGTAGGTTTAAGAGGACTTTCAAGTGCCCTTCCATTTACCATATTAAACAACTTAGGGGGTTCCATGTACCCCACAAGCATAACCATTTTCATAGCCACCAAAGCTTTTCTATTTAATCACTTCAAACCATGTACACTATTTATACCATTTAAAACCACATCCAAACCATTTTAGACTATGCCAAACATTTAAAGAATTTATACCATTTAAGCCATTTAAACCATGCAAAAACCATAAAAATCCATTTAATGTTCCATTACCAAACTAAACCATGTAAATGTTCTAATGAAAGTTCAACAATAGAGTGAAAACATTCTTTGAGGCATTTTATCAAACATGTTGAGGGCATACCTTTACCAATTCAAAAACTAATGCATAAACCACCATAATTAGGGTTAAGCAAGACCCATTTGTTAAACCATAACCAACCAATAACTAAAAATGCAAACCATTACCAAAAACATGGAAAAACATAGTTTAAACCAATACCAAA
Source organism: Capsicum annuum (assembly GCF_002878395.1). Taxonomy (NCBI): domain Eukaryota; kingdom Viridiplantae; phylum Streptophyta; class Magnoliopsida; order Solanales; family Solanaceae; genus Capsicum; species Capsicum annuum. The sequence goes on from NC_061119.1 coordinate 92,158,976, forward strand.
CTATATCGTCAAGACCCTCAACATATATTTCAAAAACTACCATTCCTCATTCATAAATCAATGTTTAAAACACAATACACATAGCTTTTTATTGAAATAACAATGAGGTAAGGAGTATATGCCTTATAAATGAAGATTCAAGGATGAAATATTGACCTTTGAGCCATTTGAAGAACGCATGAAGAAACCCTAGCCTTCAATATTCAATAGAGTTTTTGAGAGAGTTTGAAATGTTTAAATATTTTATCAAGTGTTATGGAAGGCCACCAAGGGTTATATAACATAAGGACATAAGGGTTTAGAAGTAGGAAATATTCGGACTACCCTTCACTTAAAATTAAAAACAAGCCACATCAAGGGGTACCACTCACCTATACTATCTGTATGTACTAATCATAGCCAAGACCTTGCCAAGACCCCTACCTATTGGTTTCTATATGACTCACAACTCCCTACTCGTACCTAAGGGTACGACTGGTATACCAAACTGTATACACTAATCGTACCTTGCAAAGATTCCACAACACAAGCTAATCAAGCATTATATTACTTGCCTTACACTACTCGTATATTCTTATATAACTCATACAAAGATCAGTCGTATCTTGGGTAGTATCCAAGCCAACCACACTACCTTGGGTAAGAGTGAACCCTCAAGATAGAACCTAACTCATATTCAAGGGTACGATTGGTACCCTTGAGCCATACCAAGTCACAAAGTCCCAAAATCAAGGAAAATTTGCAAAGGTCAAATTCCTGAGGTGTTGTAGGATGTTCATTGGTTAATTTTTTTTTGTTTAGGAAATACTGAAACTATTGACATTACATTGATCAGGATGTTTATTAGTTAATTTTTTATCATTTAGCAAATATTGAAACTATTAACATCATACTCTAGCTCGGGATGTTAATTGGTTAAGATTTTTCTATTTATCAAATATTAAAACTATATTTACCATCCTTTGTCATTATCAGTAGCAATTTTATATTTAGCAATGAAATATATAATTTTTATAATTTTAGTAGCAATTTTGGATGAGTTAGATTGTTCATCTCTAATGTGTAATCGAGGATGAGTTAGTTACTCATCTCTAAAGGTTAATTTAGGATAAGGCAGTTGCCCTTCTCTAAAGATTAATCTAGAACGAGTTAGATACTTATCATGATAGATTAATTTAGGACAAGGTAGTTACTCATTGGTAAGAATATTTAGTGACAAAAAAATAACTACTTTTTAAAGATGAAAATCATTTATTTGGGATGAGATATTAGTCTCTAAAAGTATTTTTTAGACCAGATATGTTACCATAATGGCATTTAATGACCAGCTAGAGTACCTCATCGCAAAAGACCTTTTGAGAAGGAGGCTATAAGGGCAAGCCATAACTAGCATTTTATCGTCCTAAAAGATCATTTCCGACTAGAATTGGACTTTTAGGGATGGGAGTTCATTTCCATATAGGCTATTTTTCTTATAGTGTAGGCTGATTATGGATTGATACTAGGATTCAAGGTATGATTTAGATTCTTTTCTCTTACGATTGTTTTACTATGGATAATTATCTCAGGTTTTGACATTTGGGTTAATGACCTTTATTATGCTAGCACTAGTTCCTACTATGATTAGAAAGACTTAAGATGGCAGTATGACTACCTTATGTTTTACCATTGAGTTAGTCTTGTGTATATATGTACATATATCTATATATATATATATCCCTCTCTTCCTTCATTTATTCATGTTAGATGTCCATTACTTGGCCTTGTATACTACTACGTATCCTTTTCTATGCTTTATTTGTATATCGACCAGTGATATATGGTGTAGTGCTTAGTGCTTGAGTATGACTAGGATAGGATAGTTCATCTTTAGTGTCTCCCTAGTTTTATTATATTAGTTTCCTAGATATTTGGCTTTAGTTTACATTATTGCTTGCATGTTATCTATATTTACATTATCTTTGGATCTCAGTCAGCAGTTGACTATTGATTACCATGTGTTGGTACTTATACTATACTTCTACTGCATGAAAGTTATAGTACGAGTTCCATCTTTGTTTTGTGCATCATGTAGAGCAACTATGGATCAAAGGTTTAGGGTGAGCTCCTAGCATTCAGAGTATAAATATTCTTCCTCTTATAGATTAGATTGAACTCTATGTTGTATTGAGAGATAGTTTGTATCATTATATTCATTTAGCATTTCATTTTATGTTCTTCATATATTAGAAGCTCTTGTACCAATTCTATCGGGTTTTGGGAATATCTTATTAACATGACACAAACTAAGGCCTTGTTGTAATAGGCATCCCAAGTCCAACCAAGACCAGGGACTACCCCCATTACCCAACCCAACCTCCAAATATGCATACCCTGAGTCATATGAATTCCAAATGTATAGCATGATAGTGTTTATTACAATTCCAGAATCTGGGTTTGGTCTATGACTGTGACCAACCAAAACAAGTCCAACCATCCAATACCAACCAGCAACTATAACCAAACTAATATAAAAACCAAGTTCCAGTCCATAACATATCATAAAAGGATGGAACAATCATAAATTCAATCAAATGGTACCTACCTCAATACTAATTCCAATGCTAAGGCTGACACCAATACTGACATTGCCCATCCCAGCCCATAGTAGTTCCACAAAGCCTTTACTAAAAGGAAAAATAATATCTGATCAGGACATGCCACAACCATAGCCAAAACTAATATCCCTAAAATGACCAAAGTATGTAAAGACTTCCATGATGTGAAATAAAGCCTTATGGATATGGAATCTCACCACTTCAATCCAATAGGCGATTCCAAATACAATCACTAAGCAGGAGGAGTAGAATGGTCAGTTCCTACATAGCATGGAGATATAGCTGCCCGAATATGGGTGAGCGGGTGAATGCTAGCAAGTACTCAGGATAAGGAAAAATAATACCAACCTATAAAACCAAGTAAACCAACCATACGCATTCATAACCATACATATATATAAATAAATATACATAACCATGTTAGGAAGAGAAAACCGGATTTAGCATGAATTTAAAAACATTAACATAGTTATGTGTAGATTAACTATTGTAGAACCACCCATGGGCTATATAGGTCTAGTGTAACGCCCTGAAAGGGCCCCAACACGAGTAGTCGCATGAACCAGAGATACCATACGAGTAGGGGATTCCCAAAGTTTCCATCTATTGGACTTACACCTTCAAGGTTAGCTATCACGCCCAGCCATTATTGCCTAACTAAAACCATTATCACATAACAAAGACAACCATTCCATTTGTTATTAACCAAGGCTATAAGTAGTGGTATCGTCATGCCGACTATAGATTGTAAGCAATCTCCTTATCCGACCTCGTAAAGATTAATAGATTCCCTTGTATCCATAGTTTTTATTATCAAGTTGACTTATGGGAGTCTTGTGTAGCCTACAAGTGTTTTATAGTTAGGTTCACTTGGGGGATTCCCTTGTACCCTACAAGGACTGTTTAATTAACCATAAGCATTACCACAAAGACCTTCCCAATTAACCATTCTAAACCATTTAATCCATTTATGCCATTTAAGGTTCCATTACCAAGTTATACCATGTAATAGTTCCATTAAAAGTCCAACAATATAGTAAGAGTATTCTCATAGGCATTTTATCAAACATGTGGGGACGTAGTGTTTTCAAAACCAAAACCAATTACCAATTAACCATTCCCATGCAACCAATTTTCCAATCCAACATTAAAGTATGTAAATCAATAATTAAAAACATGGGAAAATAATAACAAAGCATTTATACTCATTGAAAACCCAAAACCATATAACAATAATGCCATGAATACAATTCAAAAAATGTTCCTTTAGTTAGAATTAACAATGAGGGAGAAGTATCTTGCCTTATATTACGAAGATGGTGGAGAGAAATCACCCGTATAAGCCCCAAATTTATCATATAGATTAAATCCTAGCCTTCCTATACCCAAGAGACCTAGAGATAATTTGAGAGAGTTTCTAAGTGTTTAAACTTAGAGTATTGGGGTAAATACTGTCCCAAAAGAGTTATAAGTCATGGGGCTTTAAGAGGTTAAATGTGAAAATGTCCAGATTACCCCTACTTAAACTGTATAAAATTCCCACAGGAGGGTATGACCACCTCACACCAGTTAACCCCACCATACGAGTGGTACCCACCACCCATATCCTAGGCCTCCCCTTGGTCCCTAATATTTTATATTATATGACCATCCAAGCCAAGCCATATCCTATCCTATGACCTATATTATTGACCCGTACCCATCACAGAATGGAAATTAAAGAGGATTTGGAAACTGTCCACCATATAAGTCAATGGTATGAGTCGTACCCTATCTTACGGCTAATGGTGAGCCATTATACTCAGATCTAAGTTAAGTCACCAAGTTTTTGATTAAGTGATAGAAAAACCAAACCATACAAACTGTCACCCACCATAAGACTCATACCCACCTAATTTGTACATACACTCAAACCAATACAACCCACCAACTAATACTAGTTAGCATATGACAAATACCATACCAACCGTACCTCATTATATGACTAGTATCCCCTAGTCATAGAATGTCCAGAAACTAGAAATCCAGGAGGTTTTATAAGGTTCTAATAGCAAGGGTGTTTCAGTCTCCCTTACTAGGATTATTCATCCCCAAATAATGGGTAGGGTAAGCACATGCATGAATGATTGCATTATCAAACATCAATCTAGACTTTAACCAAGTTAGGAGACAAAGATATGATAAAAAACACATAATTTCCACATGAATATCTGGACATGAAGGATATTCACTACTTTGCTAATCTTGGAGTTTTTCTTTTGGATTCTAAGAATAGTAGTATGATAGTGTAGGAAGTAGTTCGATCGTCTCTTAGTATAGAGATTCAGGAGAAGCAAATGCTATATCCTATCATGATGAAAATCAAGGGTAATATACGTGGGAAAAAGATAATGGTATTTGAGATTAATGGTGATGGTACCTTGTGGCACCAAGGGAGGTTATGTGTTCCTAATATCGATGGTTTATGAAAAAGGGTATTGGATAAGGCGCATGAATTATGCTATGCTGTTCATATCGGTTCAACAAAAATGTATCATAATCTCTAGAAGTTGTATTGGTGGAATGTTATAAAGAAGGATGTGGCTGATTTTGTGCCCAAATGTTTGGTGTATCAACAAGTAAAATTTGAGCACATAAGGCCTTAAAGCTTGTATTAGGAAATTGAATTGCATGGATAGAATAGGGAGGTGGTCAATATGGATTTATTTACCGATATTCCTCTATCTAGAAACCATTTTGATTCAGTTTGGCTCATCATAGATAGGATGACAAAGTTGGCTCACTTTTTGCCAGTGAGGACTAACTTTTTGGCTGAGGATTATATGAGGTTGTATCTTTATGAGATTGTAAAGATGTATGGAGTACCTATTTTGATTATCTCTGATCGTTGTACATAGTTTTCATCTCACCTTTGGAGGTCATTACAGAAGGGGTTGGGTACTAATATTAGTCTTAATACTGATTTTTACCCACAAACGGATGCTCAAGCAGAAAGGACTATTCAGACATTGAAAGATATACTTCATACATGTATGATTAATTATGGTCGTAATTCAGTTAAACATCTACCTTTAGTAGAGTTTGCTTACAACAATAGCTATTATTCTAGCATTGGGATGGCTCTTTTTGAGGCATTGTATGGTAGGAGGTGTAGATCTCCTATTGGATGGTTTGACCTTGGTGTGGCAGATATGTTTAGCCCAAATTTGGGTTATCATGCTATAGAGAATGTAAAGGTGATTCAGGATAAGCTTAAGGCTTCCCAAAGTAGCCAAAAGTCCTATGTAGATATAAGGTGTAGAGACTTGGAGTTTGAGGTTGGGATAGGCTATTCCTAAAGGTTTCTCCAATTAAGGAAGTAATGCAGTTCAAGGAAAAGGGGAAGCTTAGTCCCTAGTATGTTGGTCCTTATGTGATTTTGTAGAGGGTTGGTAATATGGATTATTAATTGAATTTTTCTTCTAGTTTGAGCTCCATTCATCCGGTATTTTATGTCTCTATGTTAAAAGAGTGCCTTGGTGATCCTTCTTCGATTGTTCTTTTAGAAGGATTGGGTATCTTGGATTCCTTATCTTATAAAGAGATGTCAATTTAAATCTTGGATCAACAGGATTGTCGGTTATGGATCAAGAATGTGGCATCAGTTACAGTTTTATAGCAGAACCATAAGGTAGAAGAGGCTACATGGAAAGCCGAAAAGGACATGATGTCCAAGTATCCACACTTATTTTTATCTACAGATATTCATGCAAAAGGTATGTATTATTGATCACATCTTTGTTTCCTAACTTTGTTAAAGTGTATATTGATGTTTGATAATGTAATCACTCATGTATATGCTTACCCTACTCGTTATTTGGGGATGAATGATCCTAATGGGGGAGACTGAAACACTCTTGGTATTAGAACCTTATAAAACTTCCTGGATTTCTAGTTTTTGGACATTGTATGACTAGGGGGTAATAGTCATATAATGAGGTACAGTTGGTATGGTCTTGGTCATATGCTTACCAGCGTTGGTTGGTGGGTTGTATTGGTTTGAGTATATGTACAAATTGGTTTGGTACGATTCATATGGTGGTTAAAAGTATGTTTGGTTTGATTTTTCTATTACTTAATCAAAAACATAGTGACTTAAGTTGGATCTTAGTACAGTGGCTCACCATGAGCCATAAGATAAGGTACGACTAGTACCATTGACTTATATGGTGGACAGTGTCCAAATCCTCTTTGATTTCCATTCTGTGATAGGTATGGGTCAATGGTACAGGTCGTATGATTAGATATTACTTGGCTTGAATGGTCGTATAATGTACAGTATTAGGGACCAAGAGGAGGCCTAGGATATGAGTGGTGGATACCACTCGTATGGTGGGGTCAACTAGTCAAAGGTGGTTGTACCCTCCTGCAGGATTTTTATACAGTTTAAGTAGGGGGTAATATGGACATTTTCACACTTAACCTCTTAAATCCCCATGACTTATAACTATTTCGGGACATTATTTTCCCTAATATTCTAATCTTAAACACTTAGAAACTCTCTGAAATTATCTCTAAGTCTCTTAGGTAAAAGAAGGCTAGGTTTTAATCTAGAGGATCAATTTGGGTCTTGTACGGGTGATTACTCTCGTTCATCTTCATAATATAAGGGAAGATACTTCTCCCTCATTGTTAATTCCAACCAAACCCATATTTTATGAATTGTTTTCATGGCATTATTGTTGTATGGTTTTGGGTTTTCAATCATAAGTTGGGTTTTTTTGTCATAAATGCTTTGTTATTGCTTTCATATGTTTTTAATTATGGATTTACATGATTTAATGATGGCTTGGACAATTGGTTGCATGGGAATGGTTAATTGGTAATTGGTTTTGGTTTTGGAAACACTACGCCCCCACATGTTTGATAAAATGCCTATGAGAATACTTTTACTATATTGTTGGACTTTTAATGGAACTATTGCATGGTATAACTTGGTAATGGAACCTTAAATGGCATATATGGATTAAATGGTTTGGAGTGGTTAATTGTTAAGGTCTTTTTTGTAATGGTTATGGTTAATTAAACATTCCTTGTGGGGTACAAGGGAATCCCCCAAGTGAACCTAACTATAAAACACTTGTGGGGTACACGAGACTCCCACAAGTCAACTTGATAATAAAACCTATGGGTACAAGGGAATTCGTTAATCTTTACAAGGTTGTATAATGACATTGGTTGCAAGCTATAGTCAGTATGACGATACCACTATGTATAGCCTTGGTTAATAACAAATGGAATGCTGGTCTAGGTTATGTGATAATGGTTTTAATTAGGTGATAGCTAACCTTGAAGCTGTGAGTCCAATAGATGGAAACATTGGGAATCCCCTACTCATATGGTATCTCTGGTTTATATGGCTACTTGCATCGGGGCCCGTTCAGGGCATTACACTAGACCTATATAGCCCGTGGGTTGTTCTACAATGGTTAAGCTACACATAGTTAGGTTAATGTTTTTAAATAAATGCTAAATCCGATTTTCTCTTCCCATCATGGTTTTGTATATATTTTTATCTATATGTATGGTTATGAATTCCTATGGTTGGTTTACTTAGTTTTATAGGTTGGCATTATTTTTCCTTATCCTGAGTACTTGATAGCGTTCACCCGCTTACCCATATTCGGGAAGCTATATCTGCACGCTATGTAGGAACTGGTCATTCTGCTCCTCCTGCTTAGTGATTGGATTCGGGATCACCTATTGTGTTGAAGTGGTGAGATTCCATATCCGAAAGGCTTTATTTCACATCATGGATGTCTTTACATACTTTTGTCATTTTATGGATAGTAGTTTTGGCAATGGTTGTGGCATGTCCTAACCGGATATTATTTTTCCTTTGGTTAAAGGCTTTGTGGAACTACTATGGGATGGGATGGGCGATGTCAGTATTGATGTCAACCTTAGCATGGGCATTAGTATTGAGGTTGATACCGTTTGATTGAATTTATGATTGTTCCATCCTTTTATGACATCTTATGGACTGGAACTTGGTTTTTATATTGGTTTGGTTATGGTTGTTGGTTGGTATTGGATGGTTGGTATTGTTTCGACTGGTCACAATTATAGACCAAACCCAGATTCTGGAATTGTAATAAACACTATCATGTTATACATTTGGAATTCATATGACTCAGGGTATGCATATTTGGAGGTTGGGTTGGGTAATGGGGCTAGTCCCTGGTCTTGGTTGGACTTGGGATGCCTATTAGAACAAGGCCTTAGTTTGTGTCATGTTAATAAGACATTCCCAAAACCCGATGGAATTAGTACAAGAGCTTTTAATATAAGAAGAACATAAAATGAAATGCTAAATGAATATAATGATACAACCTATCTCTAAATACAACATAGAGTTCAATCTAATCTATAAGATGGGGAATATTTATACTCTGAATGCTAGGAGCTCACCCTAAACCTTTGATCCATAGTTTCTCTACATGATACACAAAACAAAGATGGAAACTTGTACTATGATTTTCAGGCAGTAGAAGTATAGTATAAAAACCAACACGTGGTAATCAATAGTCAACTGCCGACTGAGATCCAAAAATAATGTAAATATAGATAACATGCAAGAAATAATGTAAACTAAAGCCAAATATCTAGGAAACTAATATAATAAAACTAGCGAGACACTAAGGATGAACTATCCTATCCTAGTCGTACTCAAGCACTAAGCACTACACCGTATATCACTGGTCAATATACAAATAAAGCGTAGAAAAGGATACATAGTAGTATACAAGGCCAAGTAATAGACATCTAACATGAATAAATAAAGAGAGGGATACATACATATATATATGTGTGTATATATATATACACAAGACTAACTCAATGGTAAAACATAAGGTAGTCATACTACCATCTTAAGTCTTCCTATTCATAGTAGGAACTAGTGCTAGCATAATCAAGGTCACTAACCCAAATGTCAAAACATGAGACAATTATCCATAGTAAAACAATCATAAGAGAAAGGAATCAGAATCATACCTTGAATCCTAGTATCAGTCCATAATCATCTTACACTATAAGAGAAATAGCCTCTAGGGAAAAGAACTCCCATCCCTAAAAGCCCAATTCTGGTTCAAATGATCCTTTAGGACGATAAAATTCTAGTTATGGATTGCCCTTATAGCCTCCTTCAAATAATGTCTTTTGTGATGAGGTACTCTAGCTGGTCGTTAAATGTCATTATGGTAACATATCGGGTCTAAAAAACACTTTTAGAGACTGATATCTCATCCCTAATAGATGATTTTCATCTTTAAAAAGTAGTTATTTTTTTGTCGCTAAATATTTTTAGCGATAAGTAGCTACCTTGTCCTAAATTAATCTATCACGACAAGTATCTAACTCGTTCTAGATTAATGTTTAGATAAGAGCGGCTGCCTTATCCTAACCTAACCTTTAGAGACGAGCAACTAACTCATCCTCGATTAAACATTAGAGATGAACAATCTAACTCATCCAAAATTGCTACTAAAATCATAAAAATTGTATATTTTATTGCTAAATATAAAATTACAAAGGAAACAAAGTTAGGAAACAAAGATGTGATCAATATAACACATACCTTCCGCACGAATAACCAAGTTAGGAAACAAAGATGTGATCAAACAAGTTATATATCCTTGGAAGAGAATACTTTTTTTAACTATAACCTTATTCAACTGCCGATAGTCAATGCACATCCAAAGGGAACTATCCTTCTGACACATAAATAATATTGGTGCACCTCAAGGGGAAATACTAGGATGGATGAAACTCTTATCTAAGAGATCCTTTAGTTGCTCCTTGAGTTCCCTCAACTCAGTCGGAGCAATTCTATAAAGAGGAATATATATTGGAAAAGTGTCTAGAACCAAATCAATCCCAAACTAAATTTCCCTATCTGGAGGAACACTAGGAAGATCATTTGAAAAGAATTTGGAAAACTCATTCACCACTTGAACCAAATGCAATGAAGGACCTTCTGAGTTAGAATCTTTAACCCAGACCAAATGATAGAAACATTCTTTAGAGATTAACTTCTGAGCTCTATGGTATGAAATAAACCTCCCCTTAGGAGCTAGGGAACCACCCTCCCACTCAATAACCAATTATTCAGGGAACTTAAATACAACCCTATGGTCCCGATAATCTAAGGATACATAGCACAAATGTAACCAATCTATCCCCAAAACGACATCAAAATCCTCCATATCCAATTCGAACAAATCCACTAGAGTCTCCTTACTACCAATAGATACAACATACCCCCAATAGAATTTTTTAGCATTCATAGAGTCACATACCAGGGTAGAAACTAAAAAAGGATCTAAAATAACCTGGGGATCAAAACCCAAATACACAGCCATAATTGGGGTCACATAAGAGAGGACCCTAGATCAAGTAAACAATAAACATCTTGAGAAAAAATTTATAATGTACCAATCACGACATCAGGAGATGCCTCAAATTCCTGTGGAGTAGCAAGACCATAAAACCTATTATGTCCTTTGTCGGTATCAGAAGTAGAAACAGATGTAGAAGAAACACCCTTTTATGTAGGAGCAGAAAATAAGTCAATCAAGAATCTATTTGCTATCATAGCTACCTTACCAACCGTGCAGTTTCTATGAATATGTCCTTGTTGAACATATTTGAAATAGCTATCCCTCTCCTCATCATAGAATCCCTAATTTAACCGACCACAGAACCATCCAAAAGGACATGATAAAGCCGACTGTGCCCTACTTGGTTGAGATTGGGCATTATGCACCCTGAAGTTGTCGCTACCCTACTAACGCCTGTCACTCGACTATTTTGGGTAAAGAGCACTAGTTGTAAAGAAGAAGCAAAACTCCCCCATTTCTTCTTTGGCCACTTACCACCATCCCGACCACTTTATTGTTAACCACAACCTTGATCAGAGGACCTAAACCTCTTACCCTGCCGTTCACCTATCTCATCTTGCTTCCACTTTTTTCCTCCACCAGTTGAATATGAACAACCAACCTAGGAATATTTATGTCCTTGATCAACAATGTAGTCTTACTTACAAGGCTAAAATCCTGAGATAGTCATGAAGCAAACTTTCTCATCCTGGCCCTCATATCAGACACTAATTCTAGAGCATACCTTGAAAATAGTAGAATTTAAAGGCATACTCCTTGACCGACATCATCCCTAGTTTCAGATTAATAAACTCCTCTGCTTTTGCTTCCCTCAACTCTTGAGGAAAGAAGCACTCCATAAATGCATTGGATAAATTCTCCCACAATAATGATTCCTCCATAACACCCTTTGCCCTATCCCATTCCTCGTACCATTGGTATGCCACATGTTTGAGCTAATAAGCCATAAACTCAACCTCGTTCACATTCGTGCCATTCATAATACCAAAAATCTTTTTTATCTCATCCAGAAAACCTTAAGGATCTTTCTCCACCTTAACACCAGTAAAGGTTAGAGAAATCATCTTCATGAACTGTCTAACACTTATGGCATTAGATGATGAAATACCAATGCACCATGCTCAGCTTGAGAAGCTACCAACTAAGCAATCATGTGAATCAATTGACGAAATTCAATATTTATCATATTAGCCTAGGGAGGAGTATAAGGAATTGGTGGAACTCTAGAAATATTAGGGACTGGACCCCTATACCAAGATAGATCCCTTGAGTAGAGCGTGTCACATCTATATCATCCCCAAATAGTGTAGAGGAGTTTATGTGAACTTCAGATCATTTAGGAAAGATCTCAAAAGCAAACAAAATAAATTGGAGAATATTCCAAGACTCAAACCCCAATCTTGAAAATAGAAAAATAAGAAGAGAAACATTTCCTAAATGCCTCGTAGCCTCTCTCTTATGAGTGTAGTGCGCTACACACCCTTAAAAGAGACTCTACTTGAGATGACTTTTTGCACTCCTAATTGACCATGAACCTAAGGTTTTGATACCAACTTGATAGGACCCAAACCAGGGCCTTGTCGTAATGGGGAATCCCAAGTCTAATTAGGATCAGGGACCACTCCTGTTTACCCAACCCAACCTACAAATACACATTCCCTGAGTTAGATAAATTTCAAATGAATAATATGATATCGTTTATTACAATTCCAGACTCTATGATAGGTCTATAATAATGACCAACCCAAATAAGGAAAACCATCCAATACAAACCAAAAATTATAATCAAACCATATAAAAACCAAGTTTCTATCTATAACATACATGAAAGGATGAAACAATAATAAATTCAGTTAAATTGTATCATCCCCAATACCAATGTCAATACTAAGGTTAACACTAATACCGATACCACCTAACCCAACCCATAGTAATTCCACAAATCTTTTAACCAAAAAAATAATATTCAGTTAGGACATGCCCCCAACCATAGACAAAACTAATATCCATAAAATGACTAAAGTATGTAAAGACATACATGATGTGAAATAAATAATTTCAAAAAATAGAAGCTCACCACATAATTCCAATAGCTGATCCCAAATCTGATTACAAAGCAGGAGGAGTAAAATGGTTGGTTCCTACATTGCGTGGGAATACTACCGCTCGAAAATGATTTAACAGGTGAAAGCTAGCAAGTTCTCAGGATAAGGATAAAATAATGCCAACCTTTAAAACCAAGTAAACCAACTATATGTATTCACCACCATACATACACATATACATATATATATATAGAGAGAGAGAGAGATATTTATATATAAAACCATACTGGGAAGAGGGAACCGGGTTTAGCATGATTTAAAACCATTAACCTGGGTATGTGTAGCTTAACTATCCTAGAACCTCCCACAGTATATATGGTTCTAGTGTAACCCCCTGAATGGGCCTAGATACGTGTAGCCATACTAACCAATGATACCATAAGAGTAGGATATTACCAAGTACCCATTGCTCTCCATGATATATATATATATAATTGTAACTTAGGGGATTCCCATGTAACCTATATGGTTATCATGACGAAATCCTCATGCTGGCAAACTAAGTTTCCAGTGTCTGTCTATTAGACTCTTAACTTCACGGTTAGCTACCACACCCGACCATTATTTGCCAACAAAATTTTTTATAACATAACTTAGACCATTATTCTATTTTTTATTGACCAAGGATGTAAGTAGTCGTATCATCATATGAACTATTAATTAAAAGCAATGTCCTTAGCCAACCTTTTTAAGATTAAGTGATTCCCTTGTACCCATAGGTTTCATTATTAAGTTGACTTTAGGAGTCTTGTGTACCCAATATGTGTTGTATAATTAGGTTCACTAAGGGGATTCTCTTGTACTCTACAGAAATGTTTAATTAACCATAACCATTACCACCAAGACCTTAATATTTAACCATTCCAAACTATTTATGCTATTTAGGGTTTCATTACCAAGTTAAACTATGCAATAGTTCCATTAAAAGTCCAACAATATAGTTAAAGTATTCTCATAGGCATTTTATCAAATATGTGGTGGCATAGTGTTTGCAAAACCAAAACAAATTACCAATTAACCTTTCCCATGCAACCAATTGTCCAAATAACCATTAAAGCATGTAAATCCATAATTAAAAACATGGTAAAATGATAACCAAGAATTTATAACCTAAACCCCTAACATATGATTAAAAATCCAAAACCATACAGCAATTATACTATGAAAATAATTCATAAAATATGCCTTTAGCTTTAACTAACAATGAGAGAGAAGTATCTTGCCTTAGATTATGAAGAATATAGAGAAAAATCACCTGTACAAGCCCCAAATTAATCCTCTAGATGAAACCCTAGCCTTCTTTTACTCAATAGCCTTAAAGAGAATTTGAGAGAGTTTCTAAGTGTTTAAGATTAGATTATTAGGGTGAATAATATACCAAAGGAGTGATAAGTTATAGGGCCTTAAGAGTTTTAGCGGGTAAATATCTAGGGTAACCCCACTTAAGCTGTATAAAAATCCCATAAGAGGGTATGACCACCTCACACCGGTCGTACAACACCATACGAATGGTACCCACTACATGTACACTAGGCTTCCCCTTATACCCTACTATTATTAAACATATGACTATCAAAGCCTAGTCTTATCAAATTATGACTTGCACCCTTGACCCTTACCCACCATAGAATATAAATCAAAGAGGATTTAGACATTGTCTATGATACGAGTAAATGGTATGAGTCATACCCTATATTTTTGCTTATGGTAATAAAATCATACTTAGATCCAAGTTAAGTCACCAAGTTTTAGATTAAGTAATGGAAAAACCAAACCATATGAACCATCACCCATCATACAACTCGTACCTACCTAAGTCATACCCACACTAGAAACCAATCTAACCAGCCCACCAATACTGGTTAACATACGACCAAGACCATACCAACCATGCCCCATCATACAATTGTACCCCCTAGTCATATGACATCCAAAAACCAAAAATCTAGGAAATTTTATAAGGTTCCAAAACCCAAGGTGTTTTACTTATATGTATAAATCCTTTGTTATATTTATTCTGCATTCCATTTAATTTCTCTTGGTAGTCTATTACTAGTAGTTCCAGACTATTGGTTGGCTTACTGGTGGGTTACAGTAAGTTCCATCTTGAATTAAGAATTTAGGTCATGTCAAATTAGTATCAAACCTTAGGCTTATTAGTGTGTTGGTATAAGAGTTAAGTGTATGTTATATTCCTATAGATTAGTGCATAAATGTTCATATCCTATCTTCAAGAGGATATAACGCATTCTTAGGAAATTTATTCTTGTCACCTTATAGTCTGTTTGTATTTTTTTGAGCCTCAAGTTTATTTTTTGACTCTATTTTATCACAGATAGATGGTATGAGGTAATCTATAGATGTAGATAGGACTTTAGCATGTATTTCTAGAGTTTCAACACAATATCAAACCTGGGAGTCGGGGATAGATGTTAAAATTATCAATGTTAATTGAAGGATTCAGGAACAACCCAGGCTACGGTAAATTTTGTGATTGCTTCAGCCTTCAAGATTCAATATTAGGGATTTTGAGCCTTTTTATGTATACCTTATAACCCAAAATAAAGTCTAGTTCTTCGAGCTATTCTCAAGCTAGAGTTGGGTTTATTGGTGTTCATCAGGGCTCTCTATTAGTTTCAAAGTATGATATTAGGTTTCTTGAGTGTGTTAAACATACTCTTGTGTTATATCCTTCCTAGATATAAATAATGGATGGATTTATTAAGGTATTACAAATTTTACTCCATTTAGTATTGGAGAACTTAATAGCAGAAGGGTCTTCTCTCTTTCAGGTTATTAATCAAGTGAAGGTCATAGAGAGACCATGTGTTGAGACTTTTAGAGGTGACGGTAAGAGGACATTCCATCAGTACAGTGTAGTTGGTATTCCATCTAGGAGTGAGGATCCTCCTAATGGGGTTCAACTTTGCTTATTGTTTGTTAGTTTTATACAGATAGTGTCTCAAAATATATAGATGGCTCTCAGATCAGTCATAGTGATTAGATAGGGCAGAGTTCTCATCAAACCTTGTAGAGTATTCGATATAGATCTTTGGGATGTTATGACTATCCTAGGTTAGTAGGAGCAATACCTCAGAGCATTCCAGGAGCTTGTATTAATTGTTCTAAGATTGCACATTGTCTAGAAAGTGCCTAGATATGAGTTGGTTGCTCAGACAGAGTTGACATATGTTTCCTACCAGCCTTAAGTTCCTGAGGAATGCTACAATTATTAGGAGGATAGTTACTTCTTTAGGTAGTACTCGGGCATTAGTTGGTCAACCAGTTGGAGTCCACTTATGTCTCTTGCTACGTTAAGGCTTGAGAGGCTTACTATAACTATAGAGATATTAGATATTAGTCTAGAGATTGTCCATGGTGCAAGATTTCTAGTCATTCAACTCTTCTAAGTTGGTCTTATGGTGTTATGGAACCTTTAGTTAGAGATAGTGCACTTAGTACTTTGGTTGGTGATTCAGATTCTTAGTCCGAGTTTAGATTTGCTAAGATTTGTACTTTATAGGGAACGTCATACATATCACTTTTGATTCCATCCTGATAAGTGTGCCTTTTTACTACCTTTACCTTCTTAGTTGAATGTATTTGGCATTTTTGTACCCACCGATAATTATATGTCTTGGTATATTTATATTGATTATTGTGTGCCCTAGTGTAGAGTTTACGATTATGTGACTACCTCATAGATTATTTATTTTAGTAGTGGAAAAAGTGTATTAGGGATATATTTGTTTAGGTGTACTATTTAGGCTTGAGGCCCATTTACTTTGGCTTATTAGTCTTCTCATGGCCCTAGAGTGGTACTTGTTATTGATTCTTATTTGTTGTACCACGTACTCTTTATACTAGTATTTCTATTGCTATTGTTATTATTATAATTTTTTGACGTTGATCAATCTATGTTTTAAATAGCTACACTAGAAATATCTAGCTTGGATTTATTTCTCGTGAGTTTTGTTCATCAACATAGATGGCTAACTCAGTTGGATGGTTTTCTTTTAATAGCGAGGAGAGGTTGGTTTTTCTCCTCTTTTATGGAGATACTAGATTAGTTGTTGAGTGGGATAGGATAGTGAATATAGGTTGGCCTTCTATGATTCTATTATGGTTCTCGAGTTAGCAATTTGGTTATGTAGCCCATTTCTGAGGTTGACCATTTTGGGATCCATTCTCTTAATTTGGCTAGTTTATCACCCAATAGTGGTCTTAGTGTTAATGATGAGAGGTCTTAGACTTGTCTTCTAGGATTATTAGGTTTGTCTCCTGGTGATTGTTTGATCTTGGTATTGGTGTAGAGTTGAATATTCTATTTTTGTGATGGGTTGGTTCATGTTCTAATGTACTTAATGGAGGTAGAGATAGGTAATATTTCCTAGGACCGCTTCATAAGTTGTAAAATTGAGTATTCAGGTGTATTAGATTGACCAATATTTGGCTAAGGTTGCAATTTTTTGAGTTTCTAGGGCTTTGCTATTATTAGTGCGGGTTGTAACCTTAGTGAGTTCTTAGGTATGTTTTGACGATTCGTGCCCTCCAACATATTTATAGTATGGATTCTTACCCATCTATAGGATTTTTTTTGGATTGTTTAATAGAGTGGTTCAGCCTCAATGATCATATTTTATCCGACAATTGTAGAGTTTTAGTGAAGCCTTTATTTTTAGATTTTTCTCAGTTGGGGTTTCATTTATAGGCTGGCAAGGGCTTCTCGTTGTCTACCTATTTGGTCTTTTTTAGCTTAAATGGATTGTGGTTGGAAGATGCCTGAGTTATAGCGCTTTGGCACTTGACAATGGTTTCTTCCACACTAGACCTTGATTTTTATTTTTTTTAGAGTTTGAGGTTATATACTTAACATGACTAGTATGCTTCGGTTGAGCTTAACTTGGTTTTTTGACGATTGACGGGACATATTGGTAAGGATTACTCAATTGTGAGCATTTGTACTTTAGACTCTCGACTATCAATTTTGAGGGTTATTTAGACCAATTGTAGCATTTGCATAGATTATAGAATCTGACCAACTCTATTATGTGCCTAGGTAGCGCCTTATAGGCTTATTCTCGTGCTTTCCATTATGGATTATTGGTAGATCAACTTTAGTTCTTTGAGGTTCGTATGATGGAGTACATGGACAGGACTCAAATGACCATTTTCTTGGATTGGAATGGATAGCAGGTTTAGAAAGGCAAAAAAGGTTATGTTTGGATGTTGAGATTGGTTACATGACTCATGCATTGGTTTTTCTTTGGCATGGATGGGATTTTTATTGGTTGTGTTCGTATTAGTATTGTATTATTATGTTGTGGTTCAGATTTTCATCCATTAACATTTCTCAATTCAATTAGAGGTCAGTTAGTTGTTGAGGTTGAGTTTTGGTTATTTAAAAAGTGAAGTAAGGAAGTGGGTTGAAAAATGGATACCCATAGCAAAATCACTTAGAGGCATTTTTTTTCTTAGAGTTTATCTAAGGAGTCCTGATCAGAGCATGCAGTCCCAATACCTCATCCCTTCAAGTTTTATGCTTCTCCTATCCATTGACTTTCAGGAACAAAAGTCATTTTAGTAGTGGATATTATAATGAACCTCTAGGTCATTTCCTTAATTTACATGCATATCTAACATTTTGAGCCTTCCCATTGTGGCTACAAGTTATTTAAGACTTGTCTGAACTATCAGTTTAGTTATCAGACAGTTTATTTGGGATTTAAGCTCATTTACCTATTTTGGAGCTTTTATTGATTAAGATTTGGTCTTGGACCAACACTTCAAATAGATAACCTTGGATGAGAATTCCAACAACACTATCAGCTCTGGAATAGTAATTTTATGATAGGGGAACCTTGGTTCAGGTCCTAGTATTTTAGACCTATTTTCAGCTATTGGGTAGATTACATGGAAAATAGAACTATAGGTGTGAACCCTCTATTTAGTTGAAATGATTTCAAATGAAAGTTTTAATGGTTCCATTAAGTCTGAAGCTGAATTTGGTATGGTAGCATAGTTTGTTTGTACGCACGGGGTTTTGAAATAATCTCGAGCACCTGATCAAAGTCCATGTTTGGACTTAGTAAAAATTTGATATGACTGTTTTAGCAGTCATGGATCCACTTTAGAAGAAAGAACTTTAGTGCCCATGAGCCACTTAAGAGGCCTTGGCCATTGGGTTGGGGTTTGCTTTAGCGATTAAGAGCCGCTTAATCGAGCACAAATTTAGCACCAAGGTGACCGCTTTAGCGGTACCCGCCATTCGCGCCAGAGCAATTTAGTGGTCGAGCAGCCGCTTTAGTGGTACTTATGGGATTTTAAATCCTATTTGTTCACCTAATTTTCCTTTATTTACTTCACCATTTTTACACCATTTTGAGAGTTTGAAGATTGGAAAAAGTGGGGAATCATCCATTGAAGCTAAGGTAAGCTAGCCTAACACTCCTTGGTCATTTCCTATTAATTTTCCCATAAATGTCCATCCTATTTCAAGGTAAATTCTTATAAACTAGGTCATAAAATCCCTGGACTTTAGGGGCTTATTTGGTACCCAATTTCTTCAGCATTTGTGCTCAACTTTTGAGAACACATTCCTTGTACTTTAAAGGACCTTGTGATGGATTAAATTTGGATTTTGTTTGTAGGCCCCGTAGGCTCATTCTTGACACTAAATCCAACCCAACTCATTATACAAAAATATAGGTCTTGTCTTACTCCTAACAATTTATAGATTACTATTTTGATAGTGTGGTAGAATTTTGGGATCGTGAAGCAAAAGTGGATAATTTATGGATTACTCAAGGACTTGCAGTTTGTCATAGAGGTATGCTTGTATCTACTCTTCTTCACGAGATAGTGTATTATATATATTGTATGTTAAGAAAGAATGTTAAGAAGTGATTATGGGTAGATCACCATGACAAAGCATAAATTATGAGTCAAGGGATTGAAGGGTGAAACGGACCTTAAGATGAAATACTTGTTGTTCTTATAGGAACCTATTGCCCTAGGTTACTAGACTGTTAGACTTTGTTGATGCTAATGGCCCCTTTAGTAAGAAGTTTACTACTTGACTCAGTGGATTAGCATATTTTCCCAAATTATGGTATTATGGTTATGCAGTAGATATATATTATTAGGACCTAGGTGTGATTATGATATTAGTTGGACTCCGAGTGAATGATTTATCCGTGTAACGTATGTAGTCGTAGTATATGGATGTTCATATGCTTATAATTATATTGTTTAGATATTGGTGATGACATCCATAGTATTGGTACATTCATGCTTACTTAATGGCATGATTCCAACTAAAAGTATTTTTTTACTACTGTTTTCCTAAAAAGGAATTTATTCCCACTTTTCACTTTTAAAATGGAATCTAATCGTACCACCTTAATTGATGATTATGAACTTTTGATACCAAATATGATGTTTTAGAGATTTGTTCGAGATAAATTTTGGTCTAATATTTTACCACTTCTATTTACTTTGATGGAGAGTGATTTTGACCCTTTCTAAGCTTTTATGATGATGTAGTCCCAGAGTTTATCCTAGGCAATAGTTTTTTGGACTTACACACTTTTGCACAAGGTTTGAGTCCTTGCATTTATTATTTACGTCTCTCCGATATTGGAAGGAGTAGATTAATGATGATGATGATTATAAATCCTAGATAAAGACCAGGTTGGTGCCTACGGGTACTCAAAAAACCCCTAGGGGCCCCTTCATCTGTGAGACATTATGCTAGAGAAGAGAGGTCACCATATGTCCTACCTTTATGATTCATCGAGCTAGACGAGGTGTATACACTAGGCTATGTTATGGGACCTAGATCAATTATGTATTATAGATTACCACTAGAATGTTATTTGGTCTCTATACCTATCAGCTTTACCATGGTTGAATTGGTATCTGTAATGAGTACTATTTATTGTGTTTTATTAAGCTTTCCAAGTTATGGGGCCTGGTTTAGGTATTGTTTTTCTGGACTAGCTGATTATTATATTACTGTTATTATGGTTAGTTAATGGCATCTTGATTATGGACTAATAGTTGGATTCGAAGTCTGATTCTAATTTCTTTCTCTTATGATTATTTTATTATAGAAGATTATTTCATGTTTAAACATTTGGATTTAGGACCTTAATTTTGCCAGCACTAGTTCCTACTATGATTACGAGACCTTAAGATGTTAGTATGGGTACCTTGGGTTGTATCTTTGGGTTAGTCTTGTGTATATATAGGTATCTAGCCATAGTATTTCTGTATATATCTATCTTACTTCATTTATTCATGTTGGATATCTATTTCTTGGCCTTATTTTCTACTATATATAACCCTTTATTTGTATATTGGCCAGTGATATATCGTGTAGTGCTTGGTTCCTGAGTACGGCTAGGATATGATGGTTTATCTTTAGTGCCTCCCTAGTTTTATTATGTTAGTTTCTTCAATAGTTGGATGTATTTTTCATTTCTTCTAGTTTGTTACCTATATTTTGTACTGTCTTTGGCTCTTATCGGCAATTACCTACTTAGTACTACATGTTGGTACTCATACTACACTTTTACATCCTAGATATTATAGTACGAGTTCTTGCCATTATTGTGTACATTGTGCAGAGCAGCTGTGGATCAATGATTTAGGGTGAGCTCCTGCGTTTGGAGTATTACTATTATCTCTCTTATAAATTAGACTGATCTATATGTTGTATTTAGACATGGGTTGTATCGTGTATATTCATTTAGTATTTCATTTTTTATTCTTGTTATATTTGAAACTCTTGTACTGATTCCACCAGCTTTTGGAATGTATTATATGTATTATTTCTATATTATATTTATTCCACTTTCCCCTTTCAATTATATTGGTGGTCCATTGTTAGTAGTTCTGGACTGCTGGTTGGCTTACCTATAGGTGGGTTATAGTAGGTTCCATTATGAACTGAGAAACTGAGTCGTGACATATACCCTCACCATAAAAAAGTCGCATACTCTCACAGTATCATAATGAATACAAATGCAGGGACTACATCTTAATGCTGATGGTATCTATGCTAAGTGTCGCTAAAGATACACTAGGCCACTTAAGCGGTTAGCGATTAAGTGTCAAAGTTCCTCTTAAGCATTACCTGGGCAACTAATACAATATAAATATCCAACTTAGCTCGATTTCTCCTATTTTTCACCCATTTTCAAGAGTATAGAATCCTAAAAAGTGTGAAAACTTGGGAGAATCATTGGTGGGTGATTTGGGAGCATTTTCAACTTAAATTACTCATTTCTTCTATGAATTCTTTGTAAAATTTCATCAATTTCATGATTAAATCCTTTACCTATTTCTAAAATCCCTAAAAGATTGATGGGTTGATTGTTGCACCATTAGAGCTTGAAATTCACCCATTTTTTTAGGATAAATGTACCTTGAGGATAGAAAGAAGTATTGTCTATTTTGAAAGTGTAATTCTACAAGTAGACCCCACAGGAGATTTTTGCATAATTTAGGACCTGAGTACAATAGTGAAATATGGATATAATTGTTCTAGTTTTTATGAGTAGATTATGATTTTGATAGTGTGCTATCTTGAAAAAGCTTTTTAGATAGAGAACTTATTATTTTAGCAGATTCTTCGGGCTTTTCTTTAACATCTAGGTAGGCTAGGCTTATATTACTCATAGATTGAGCTTAATTCATAGTATAATTATGATATTTTGCTTAATACGAGATGTGATTTAGGTATTGGAGGGATGATTGATTTAATTTGTAAACTTTGGACTGTTTAGGCTATCTTGGAATCGTTATTTTAATGTAATTGGCTTAATTAGTTATATTTAGGTAGAATTTCTACCTTATGTCTAAATATAGCTTGTACAACATATAAAAGTAAACTTAGCCACCTTAGCCTAGTCTGGGGTAGAATTTTCTTTAGAATGGATTTTGGGGATTAGATGCGGGTCCTTCCAGCCCACTTTAAGACAAGATTCATGTTAGCTCTTGTAAACTTGTAATCGCATGTTGTACTCTTTAAAATTCTTATTTTGGACTTTGAGGAGATTAGATACATGGTATTTATGCTAGTTTGGAAATTAGGAATTGGTGCTAATTCTGAGCAAAAACTGATAATTTATTGATATTAAGTTTTAGTTCAAGTTCAGCAATTGATGATGATATTGATGACATGAGTTCCACTCAAGTACGATATATGATAATAATGATGATGATTCTATTGAGTTTTGGTTCGAGTTTTGAATTAAGAGTTTATTTATGACATGAAACAGTATGTATGGATTCATGGTTATTCGATAAATTTATGGGTCTTCAGTTATTTAGTTTCCTTGATTACACCCTCTAAACTTATAGGAGGCCGAGTTGGGTTATTTACTTTTCGCACTTACTATCTTATGGGGGCCACTCTTGTAGTATTAACTATGCCTTCTTACATATTATATCTATTTCACTTATTTATTTGTTGTGTTGGATCTTATTTCAAGGTTTTCCCTTTTACCTTAACTTATCTTTTTTATCTTGAATCTTTATCATACTTATAGCATGATTTAGCTCAGTCGACCGATGATGCCTACTCAATACACATGGTTTTGGTACTCATACTATACTTTTTTACCTTTTTGGTGTAAATCTAAGTACTAGTGGCTGCCACTGACGTGACGAGCGTGCTGAGTTGATTTCGTAGATAGGGTGAGGTCTCGGGGTTAGAGTTGACCCTTTTTCTTCTATTATTATCTATGTATACTATTTCATTATTTGAGACAGATTTGTATTTGACTATGTAAGTATTTATGCTCCTCTTGTAGTAGCTCTTATACCTACACTACTAGGTCGTCGGATGGTTGTTGATGTTCTACCTATCTTTTAGACTATCCTTATTATGTTATTAACTTTATAAATCATGAATTGACAATTATTTTTATGAGTTTTAGACAATTGATTCTGGCATTTAGGCCATTTTCCACTAGATTAGCCATTTGCTTATAGCTCTGGGCTACGATTTGGATTACCTAGTAGCGGGATAAAGTTTGTGCCATCGTGCCTTATAAATTGAGTCGTGATATCAAATTTCTAGGAACAAAGCAAATTATTTAATTATGCAACGACACCAAATCATTGTCTTGGAATATTCTCTATGTACAAGGCCGATCTCTCATAGGCACAAAGGAAAAACTCATCTATCTCATTCATCTTTTCCAGTCTCAAATGTGCAATATCACTCCACTCTAAATTCAACTTTTTCAATGACTATAGTGCCTTGTTCTCAAGTTCAACCGGCAAGTGGCATGCCTTTCCATACATAAGATGACAAGGAGATACACGAATGGGGGTCTTGTAAGCTGTCCAATAGGGCCATAATGCATCATCTAACTTTCTCAATCAATCAATTCGATTGGTATTCACGATCTTTAACAAAATAGACTTTATCTCCTGGTTGGATACCTCAACTTGCCCACTTATTTATGGATATTGAGGTGTTTCCACCTTATGCTTGACACACCATATTTCTCAAGTAAGGCTATGAATAGACAATTGATAAAGTGAGATCCACCATCATTGATTATAGTTGTGTGGTACAAAATTTAGAGAAAATATTGTTTTACAAGAACACTGTGACACTCTCACCTTCATTTTTAGAAGAACAATTGCTTCCACCTATTTAGAAACATAGTCGACAACCACAAATATATACTTTATCCCATGAAGACTCACAAATGGTCCCATAAAATTGATAACCCACACTTCAAACAACTCAAGCTTAAGGAAGAGTGTAATAGAAAGTTCATTCTTTTACGAGAAAATTTCCCTTCCTCTGGCATTGGTCACATTTACTGGCATAGTTATGTGCATCCTTATAGATAGTTAGCCAAAAGTAACCACATCGCAAGATTTTGTAGATAGTGCGAGTACCTCCATGATGACCCCCAAATGGATAAGAATAACTAGCCTCCAAAATGCACATCATTTCAACCTTACGAATACACCTTTGATTCACACCATCTGTACACACCATAATAAGTATTGCTCATCCCAAAATAACTTTCTTACCTCATAGATAAATCACTTGTGCTGCTGAAATGACATAACTTTTGCGATGAGATCACTTGCTAAATAATTATCAAAGTCAGCAAACTAAGGGACTAAATCAAATGATTCTACCAAGATGTGCTCATCTGGAAAACTATCATGGATCTTATGCTCATCCCCTATGTTTATCATAACCTCTTCTTCTAGTAGGGATAAATGGTTTGCAAATAGGTTTTTAGTGCCTTTCTTGCCCTTAACCTTAAAATCAAATTTTTTGTAGAAGTACCCATCTAATAAACCTTAGCTTAGCATCTTTGTTTGCCATAATGTACCTAAGAGCATCATGATTAGTGTTCACAATGACTTAGGTACCAATCAAATATGATAGTAATTTTTTAAAGGCAAATACCACCGCAAGTAAATTCTATTTAGTCAACGTGTAATTATTTTGTGCGGGATTTAATGTGCCCATAGTTTTATCACACTCTTGATGCTTAAAATAAAGGAAATATAAAAGAAATCATGCTCTTTTGTTAGATATGATATGTTCTTATTTTTTTGTAGAAAAAAAGGGTTGGAAGTGAGTAGAATAAATAAAGGAAGAAAAAGCTCCATAAATTGAAGTCCCTGCTTAGACAATGAGTTGTTAGGTAACTATATGACTCATCCTCCAAGTCAGTAGGTAACCAGTGAGGAAATAATTAAAGAATTTTAAAGTCAACACTGGCTACGACTCGTAGGATCTGAGTATGAGTCGTAGTGAAAGTTAAAATCCTAAGAAATTTCAAGATTGAGTAAAGTATAGACAAAGCTAGTGATAAGTCGTAGGGTCAGGCTATGACTCATCATGACTATTATTGTGAGCATATGGAGTAAAGACCGAAAAACTAAAAAAGTTACTATAGAAAAAATGAACTAGGAAACAACTCATTAGGAGATGAGATGAGTCATCACTAAAGATCATTGAAGTTATGATATAGAGCTGACAATGAGTCATCATCAATCCAGATGACTCATTGTCAGAGGCATTACCACTGCCAACCTTATTATTCATTTTTTCTTTTTAGGATTTAGGTTTTATTGTGTAACTATAAATACCTTGTTGATGTTTTTGTATTATTTTATGCACTTTTAATACTTACAACATTATATTGATTTTGATATACACTATTGATCTTTGAATTCTTGTTCTAGACTTTTATGGTTTGAGTTTAATTTGAATTTCTGCTTTTCATTCTCAAATTATTGTGAGATTTTTCATATTCTTTCTATTATGAATTATGTGGGTGTTCTTGAAAACCTTAGCATCTAAATCTCATACCTAGGATTATGGGAGCCCTAATAAAATCATAAAGTAGAGAAAGTGAAAAGTCTTTCTTGATCGGTGTTTATACATGTATTATGGTTTTCTTTATATATATTGCTTTCTTAGCGATATCAGACACTAAGAACCTATCTGAATTTGATCCTAACTTGAGAGAGAGGTGAAGATTAGAAAAATAAGATCACAGTAGTAATTTGAAGCTACGAACTTTATCGAATTAACTTGATAGCGAGATGAGATAGTCAATCTAGGATCTAGGACAAGGGTTGATAATGCGACACTCTGAGACTAAGAGAAGATTAGTTAAATTCACCAAATGGTGTTGAGATATGGTTAGTCATACATATCTTGTTAGATTCTACATGCAAGGCACCATAATAGTTTGATAAGCACGATAAGTATGTGGAGTTAGGAAGCCAGGGGAAACACATTACTAGCATTTATCTTATATCGATTTGAACCTAAAGTGTTCAAGATTTGTTTCTACTACTACTATTATTAAAAAATACCCCCATTTACTTAATGCACTTTCCGACTACATCAATAAGTTCTTGACAGAGACTCATCCTATTCCCTATGGGTTTGACCCCTACCTTTGTTGGGTTCTTTATTTGATAGTGACTACGTTCTACCTTTGTGTAGGTACAATTTGGGTGGCATAAAAAATTGGCATCATTGTCTTGGAATATGGTTATGGATTTATTAATTGAGATTGTTAATTTTATTGGTTTTTGGTTTTCTATTATTCTTTGGGCGTACATCGATGTTTGCCCAGCACTCAAAGTTAAGGAGATCCCTTGATCCCATTTTATATTAAGCTAGAGTGGACCTTACAATAGAATTTTAAGATGGTAGATCATGAGTATAGGGTTGAAGATGACCCTAATATCTTAAATTCGTAACCTTTGCATAGTGTTTAAGAAATAACTGTGCAAACCGCTATATAGTTATTAGCTGAGGATAATATGAAGTTGGCAAATGCCCATCATACAACTAAAGAGGAAAGAGCAACATATGAATAAGAGTGTCGAGCAAATCTTAAAAAAGATATAGCTAAAAGAGATAATCTCAACCACCCCCATCTTATCAGTATGTACCCATCCCTCATGATTCAAAAGAAGACTTGGGGTATTTTGAGCCTATTCAGACAATATCTATCATTCTTCCTGAGTAGCACCAAGGAGTGAAGTTTGACATTATGAGTGATATGATTTAACTACTTAATTTGAATGGTATATTTATTGGTTTGTCGACTGATGATACAAACATGTATATAATGAATTTTGTTGGAATTTGCACTTTATATAATTTACCTCGGGCAAGTCAAGAAGCTATGATATTATTCCCATTCTCTCTTATAGGCAAAGCGACATTATGGCCAGGGGAACTACCTCGTGGGTCCATCACTACTTTGAATGAGTTGCGGAAACATATCTTAGATTATTTAGTTCCACCTTCTAGAATACCGCAGGTGAAGGATAAGATTCATGATTTTTGGCAGTTGCATTTAGAAGCATTATATGATATATGGCTTAGGTACAAAAAAAAGTTGGTGACTATGTCTAATGATACAATTTCAAGAAGAAATTTGCTTGAGATATTCTATAGAGCCCTAGATGTAATCACCAAAGTTGTTGCCGATACTATTGCTGGTGGGGTGATGAGTAGTGAATTTACCACTCATTTTCACTTATCATTCATGCACTCTACTATGATTTGAATGTATTAATGAGATATATTTGTGATTAAATGCACTAATTTCCACATTTTGTAGGCATACAGGTTATGAGATGGAAAGATGTGGATACAAGCTGAAATAGAGGATAGAAGTGACTTGAAGGAGAAAACAGCCTCACTTACCACGATCGCGGCCAATCAAGCCAGGTTAAAGTACTACGATCGCAGCTACGCGGGAATGTGCCCAGGGGCAGTTTTTAATTTCACTCAGCCGAACCCAATTCCTTTTAGAAACGAAAACCCTTTCACTTTTTAGGCATTCTACACTCTTGGAACATTTTGATTTTGAAGTTTAAACCTTAATTCGGGAAACAATTGTATTTTTAATTTGGAGACTTTGAATTTAGTGAATTAGAGAATGGATGCATTAAATAGTCCCTATGGTATATTTCTTTCTCTTTTCTTCACGAGTAGCTAAACTTTCATTATATTGGGATTATGTTGAACTAAGGTGCAATTATGTGTGGGTTGTGATGTATTTATGTATATGTTAGTTTGTAGATGATGGGTTTCACTATTTCTTGGCTTAATTAGTTTGGATTTATGGGTGAAAGCTTCAAATACTCAAAATGGGTTTGTGGGTGAAAACCCCAAATTCTTGAAAGTTTACACCATCCTTGAAAGAGGGGTTTGGGTTACCTTTTGAAACCCATATAATCCTTGAAAGAGAGATATGGGTTACAAAGCAATAGTGGACAATTGATGGATGTAGTTTGCTAATGTTCACTAACTTAGACATAAAGGTGATTAGGAAGTTGACTATATCTTGGGAATCTTCATATAAATAGGGATGCCCAATTAAGGTAATACGTGGTTCTAATTGACACACTTGTTAGTCACCCAAATGGGTCAATGAGTGATATTCGTAACTGTTTGTTGACAAACTAGCCTCAAGAATCTTTCAGCTAGCCTACCACATCATTGATAACTAATCTTTACACAAAATCATCATGCACCCATGCGTAACTTGCCATTTGGTATACATTATCCCAAGATTCTTCTCACATCGAATTTAAACCATGATTGTTGTTTGAGTTATTGATTTGACTTGTCATTGATAAACATTTCCAAAAATAAAGCCCCTACATTTTTAATCATGAGTTTTATTTTATTCACATTGTGGGTAACTTATTAGTATCATTTAACACCCATAGGACTAGAATTCTAATTTCACTCCTCGTGGATTAGACCTCAACATAAGTTGAGTTATTGACAACGACCGTACTTTACCAATTTTGATGGTATAAGTGTGCATTTTCAAAATGGCGTCGTTGTCGAGGAGAATATGGAAAAAATTATGACTCAATTGGAGCTTTTTGACTAAACATGTGATGGTTGCAACCACAAAAATGGTGAATGCCATGGTATCCAAGGCCTATGATGATGAAGAGGCCGAGAACCTTGATGAGGAAATTAGGTATTTGTCCAATTATTCAGGGGTTCATAGCCCTCCTATTAAAGGTAAAATGGGAACAAAGGTTTGAATGAAAGAGATAAAGATCATGATCATGATTAGAGGATAGAGACCGTGACTATGATCGTTATGTCCCCTACCCCTACCCCCCATAACTGAGAAAAGAACAAAGAAGGTAGCCATATTGACCTTGATAAATACAAGATTAAAGATGTCTTGGCAATAATTTTAATGAAAGTGGAGGGAATGAACAAAATGTTTCATGAATTGAAAGGCAATTTTAAACAACTCAACCAAATGGTTATGTCCCACTGCACTTCTAACAAACAATTGGAAATGAAAATCGGGAAAATCTTTACTCAATTGAATGCTAGACTAAAGGGGGTCTTCCTAGTAACACTATTGAGAACTCGAAAAATAAAAGTTCAAGTATCGGCAATAGTCACTACGAATAATAAGATTATTGGTGATCATTTGAATAAAGTTGAGGGATAAAATATAGGTGAAAAAGTGACCAAGGTTGAGCCAATAAATACAAAGACAATGGTTGTGGTTGAGTTAAAAAAAAGTCCACCGACATCTCAAAGTGAAGGAGATGAAAAAGAACTGATGGTAATGGATAAATAGGTGGTTAAGAATGGTAAAACACAAGATGATGTGTTGACCACCATGAAAATCCCCCTCAAATTCAACAAAGGCTTAAGAGGAAATAGCAGAATGACAAGTCAAGAAATTCATAACTAAGCTTAGCATCCTCTTTATCAATATCCCACTACTTGAGGATATCCAAGAGATTTTGCGGTATGCTATGCTCATAAAAAATTGATGTCAAATAAGAAGTTTTTTTAGAGGTGACACCTTTTAAATCACCCATGGGTGTAGTTCTATCATGAGTAGCAAAATGACGGAAAAGAAAGAGGACCCCGGTGCCTTTAACATTCCATGCACCATCAGTACACATAACTTTGAAAAATCTTTATGTGACCTTGGTGCGAGTATTAAACTCATTCCCTGTAAAATATATCGGAGGCTTGTGTTGAACACCCCTTCTTCAACGTCGATGAAGCTTTTGATGGCAGACCAATCCATAAAGAAACTAATTGGTGGTTTGTTTGATGTGTTGGTGAACGTCGATAAATTCATACTTCCAATAGATTTTGTAGTGTTGGATTGTGATATGGAATAAAATTTGCCAATTATCCTTGGTCGACCATTTCTTACTACCGAAATGGCTATTGTCGATTTGGAGCTTAGGGAAATGAGGTTTAGAGTACATGATGGTGAAATGTCATTCAGGGTAGGGAAAACTGAGAAGCAACCCATGGATCTTAAGGTGGTGTCGGTGATAGGTGTTGAGGATGAGGAAGTAAAGAATAGGCCCCTTAAGGATCCATCTTGAAAAATATGAAAGACGGCGTGTTACGATGATAACTAAGGTGCTATGTGGGAGGTAACCCACAAATGCCACAAATTTGGCTCATATACTTTGTTGCTAATTTCGTAGTGTAGATTCTAATTTTGTCAATTGAATAATCCATGCATTTATGACACTATAGAGTGTGTTCGATAAGTCAGAGAAAGGGAAAGTGTGAAACTTTTGCTTATTGATTTAAATAGAGAAAAATGTGTCAAATGAGAAATAAGTTGAACAGGTGAAAATAGAGGTGCAGAAATGCCCTCAGTTACCGTGATCGTAGGACCTTAGCCACGATCGCAGTTAGCTGTATGTCAGTGATCGTGGACCCTGACCGCGATCGCGGTAGAGTTAGTTTAAAGACCATCAGAATGCTCATTTCCCTCACACTCTTTTTTCAAATTTCCTATCAAATTGCACCTATCTCTTGGGCACACTTTGAACATTCAAAAGTATTAGAGTATCCCTCTTGCATCATTCCCTCTGATAAGTGTCTTGAATAAATACTTTAAATAAGGAAAATAGGCCATAGAATGCTTCATAGGGAAGGCCAAAATCTATAATTTTTAATGTAAAATTTGTGTTAAAATGAACTTGTGTGGTGGTTTGATGCTAGAATATGGTGTGCACGCGCATAGGGAAGTTTTAAGTACCCAAATTATGCATAAAGTTGAGAAAAATGAAGGGTGAACACGAAGTTTCCAATCAAATTCCCAAATGAGTATTAACTAGTGGGTTTTACATTCTACGAGCATAATCGAGTACCTAGTAATCTTGTTCAATGATTTTAGTGCAAATTTTTGTTGTGGAACATGTTTTGGCTAAAGATTTGAATTTTCATACATTGGAAATTTTTCTTAAATGGGTCCTACGTACCGTGATCACGGTCATCAAGACTGCGATTGCAGCACTGTGATCATGGCTCTAAGGCCTGCGATAGCAGTAACTGAGGCTGATTTTCTACCTGGGACAAAAATTTTGTACTTCAAATTTTTTTCCAAACACCACCAACGAGCCATCCCATGAGCTTTACTAATCAATATGGCTTAGTTTGTGCATGTAAATATTAGTGATTAATGTGGTTGCATTGCTGTCAAGATTTTTAGGATTTTATCATGGAAGAATACGACCAAGCTCTATTCATGGCATCCGATTGCCACACTCTTTACTATGGTGATCTTCTGAGGACAACCTACTCTCAGAGAGAGGAATATGCTTGGAGGAATTTCTGGAAAAGCTTCCAAAATTTCATGAAAGGCTTGTAGCCACGGGTTGGCAGTGCTTCGCCCTGGATCTTTGCAAGGCAAATGAGCAATGGATCTATGATTTCTATGCTAACTTTAGCTTAGTACCTTTGTCATACCCATCCAATATGATTATCTAGATCCAGGGAAAGGAGGTGAATTTTAGGGTAGAGCAAATTAATGATATCTACGGGCTCCCTAATGCAAATATGGGTGAATTCAAAGAAAAAGGGTGTGAGCCAGGAAGCTGGTTGGCAAAAAGACTATGTCCCAGAAAGGAAGTCTCTTTGGTAGTGACCACGAGAAATATATCAATGAATGACTTCACCGTCGAGGCTCAGATTTGGTTAAACATCATACATAGCCAAGTCTCCCCTTGCACCCATATGACATTAGTTCTGGATTAGTGGGATTGGATGGTTGCTTACATTCTAGATGACATTCCTTTAAATGTTGGCTAGCTTATGGTTTGTGACATAAAATTCTTTAAGAACCAAGGTGGTACACATCTCTTCTTTTCCTTTTTTATTACTAAGATTTGTAGGAGAACCAAGATTAAGAAATACACTAGAGTTACTTGGGTGCGCCCTGGCACCATAATCTATCCTCTTAAAATTTGAGGCGAGGGTGCATTGGGGAAAAGAAAAAAGATGAAGATTGACATGGGAAATTCGACATGTGAGAAGCCTGACATATTGGTTCTAATGTTCCTTCTATTAGGGAGCTCTTATCGGGTTTTCCCCAGGGTCCAGGAAAGCCTTTCACCACCTGCCACTGATATGTGTCTCAATCTTATTATGAAAAGTATCGGGGGGACCATTGGAAATAGGGAGCTACTAGTTCTTGTCTTAAGAGAGACTATTCATCCTTGTTAGTGTCATATCGATATCTCTAATTTTTACATGAGAAGATAGTAAAAAGGAAAAAGAAGAGAGATAATTATTCAACAAAATATGAAAGGGGTGAAGGGCCTATGAAAGGTCCTAAACCCTCGTGATAGACTTCCTTCCTCCTGTGGGAGAGTGACGATAAGGCCCCCACTGAGTGGTCCAGTCCTGAGAATGTTGATGATGATGCAGAAACTGATAGTGATAGTATATATTAAGGAAGTTTCAAGGAGCACCCTTATCTCTCTTTATGCTTGATTATCTATGCAGTGAGGACACTGCTAGATTTTTATTTAGGGGTATCTGTTACCATATTCATTGTATTTTGGGCATGTATTATTGATATTTCTAGATGTTCTTTATATTCTTTTGGATGATTTTTATTTTTTCTTTGGTTTGTAATATTCGTGCACTTTGATGGTGCCCATATTTTCATGGATTAATCATTTTTGTTTTTACATGTTCACTTTTTATTTATTTTGTGTATGGCAATATTGGATGAGTTTTTCCCTATGATAGACTGAGTGATGACATTCTTAAGGGAAAAAACATCGTGATTGGGTTTTGAGCCATGAGTGTAAGGAAATTCTGATTACCCGTAGCATCGAGGTCACAAATGTAGGGGAAGTCTTAGTACCTATGGTATTTTTGATTTAGGATCGCATTTATACCTAAGGCAAAGTCTGATTAGCCATATGATTTGCCCGTATAAAAGCCAAAATATGAGCAAAAGGCTTGGGTTGGTTCCATAATTAGCAAATTATGCGTGGTTCAAATGCAAAGAAAACACCCTCTCCATACAAAATTTTGCAAAAAATAAAGGGCATGAACGTGAGCGACCTTGTAACAATACTTGTTCTCCTTTTGTGATTCTAAAATTTTGGTTTGTGAAAATGGATAGATACTCCATTTTTATCTCTAACTGGAGGGGAAACTGAGCCTCCTTAGCAAATTTTCATGCCATGTGCAGTAATCTTATTTTTCCAAATCTCATGAATACTTGTACCATCTAGAACTTACACCATTAGTCTCTCAAGGCTATTTTGATTGTACTTGGTTAGTGAGATGGTCCTAGGCCAGCTTTGTTATATTGGAAGTCCACTCTAAACTAAAAAGCCTACCTTTGCATAGATATTATCCCTAGTCACCCACTTTGAGCCTTTGGACCTTTCTTTGGGAAACACATAGCAAGTTGTGAGCCATTTAATTTTTATCCCTCTTTTCAACTACCTTCCTTGAAAATGGGTGAACAAGGGAAATAAAAGCAGGCACATGTGTAAAGAGTGAAAACAAAAAAAGTGGCCCACGATTAAAAGTTAGATATAGTAGAATGATGTAGATGTTCAAGGAGGGTATAGCCATGCTGTTCCTAAACAATATCCTACCATACCTCAAACCTATGTTACAAGCTCAATAAGCCCTTTGAGATCTCCAACTAAGTGTATTCCTGGTAGTGGAAATTGAAAATAGGGGCAAGCCTATGGCATGGTACTTGTTAGCATCGAGAATACTTGTGAGAGATAGATCTTTGCACTTAAATTCCTTGTTGCATATTTGATAACTTGGTGTGTTGAATTTTCCTTCTTATGGGGAGGCCCGTAAACAAGTTGAGGTAGGTGATTTCTTCATCTTCAAAAAAAGAGGGAAAAAGAGTGTAATGAAGTTGAGGTCAAAGGTGAGTCACTTTTAGAGTATTAGTGATTGTTGCATGGTTGCTCTTTGAAGTCTTTTGCATCCTTGAAAATTGCCTTTTATGTTGAATGGTGTCGTAAAAATAGTTTTACCCATGTTTGAAGAGCTATTTGTGGTAGCAATCAAGTTGATGTCATTGTGATCATTAGGTCATAAAATTTCAGCATAAATATGTATTGTCTCATGGTAAGAGGTAGTGTTGTTTGAGGGCAAGCAAAGCTTTAAGTTGGGGGTGTTGATGAGTAGCGAATTTACCACTTATTTCCACTTATCATTCGTGCATTCTACAATGACTTGAATGTATCAATGCGACATATTTGTGATTTAATGAAATAATTTCCATATTTTGCAGGCACACAGGTTATGAGATTAAAAGATATGGATACAAGCTAAAAAGGATCAAAATAGAGCAAAGAAGTGTAGTTGAAAGACCTGAAGTAGAAACCAACCTTAGTTATCGCGATCGTGGTCTATGGGCCAATATTGCGGCCTGTCAAGCCAGGTACAATTATCACAATCACGGTGTTCTTACCACAGTTGTAATATCCGTGATTGCGGATAAGCTTCAGCGATCGTGCTTCGCTGGAATATTCCCAGGGTCAGTTTTATAATTTCACTCAGCCGAACTCAATTTCTTTTAGAGGCTAAAACCCTTTCTATTTTTGGGCATTCTACATTCTTGGAACATTTTGATACAGAAGTTTAAACCCAAATTTGGGAAACAATTGAATTTTTGATTTGCAATATTTGAATTTAGTAAATTAAAGAATGGATGCTTTGAATAATCCCTATGGTATATTTCTTTCTCTTTTCTTCACTAGTGGCGAAGCTTTAATTGTCTTGGGCTTATGTTGAAGTAAGGTGAAATTATATATGGGTTGTGATGTATTCGGGTATATGTTAGTTTGGAAATAATGGATTTCACTATTGCTTGGTTTAATAAGTGGGGATTTGAGGGTGAAAGCCCCAAATACCCAAAATGGGTTTTTGGGTGAAAACCTAAATTCTTGAAAGCTCACACCATTCTTGAAAGAGGGGTTTTGTTGAAATCTTGGAACCCATATCATCCTTGAAAGAGGGATATAGGTGACAAAGCAATTGTGGACAATTGATGGATGCAGTTTGCTACTTTCTACTATCTTAGACATAAGGGTGATTAGGAAGTTGACTATAGGTTGGGCATCTTCCTAGAAATAGGGATGCCCAATTGAGGTAATAAGTGGTTATAATTGACACACTCGTTAGGTACCCGAAAGGGTCAACGGTTATATTCGTGAGGGTTTGTTGACATACTAGCCTCAAGGACCTTTGACCGAGCCTATCACATCCTGATAACTAATCTTTACACCAAATCATCATGAACCCATGCATAACTTGCCTTTAGATAGACATAATTCCAAGATTCTTCTCACACCAAATTTAAACCATGATTGTTGTTTGGATTGTTGATTTGACTTATCATCGACAAATATTTTCCAAAAATCAAACCCTCTATTTTTATTCATGAGTTTTGTTTTATTCGCATTGCGAGTAAGCTATTAATAGCACTTAACACCCATAGGACTAGAATTCTAATTTCACACCTCATGGAATAGATCTCAACATAAGTTGAGTTATTGACAACAACCATCCTCTAACAATTTTCATTGGTATAGGTGAGGATTATCATGGGTCTTTCATGATACTTTATCTAGATCTAGCTGTAAAAATCTTAGATTGTGTCTCTAATACCAATTGAGGGTGGAATACTCAGGAAGAAGAATGAGGGGCCGATTCTTATGCTATTGGTAGTTCCAGTGAGTAGAGAGCCCTAGATGATACGTATCTCAATAGGTGGAACAAATGAAGCCATAGATTGGGTTACTTATCAAGTAGTTACAACTATAAATTCAGAAAAAGTGGATATAGCAGGAGTAAGAGGTAAGTTTATTAGACATGATGAGTCTGACTCTGACAAGGAGGCTAAGTACTTGGACAGAGTTATAGTGGTATTTCGAGCCAAGGGCCAAGGGCCAAGGGTCTAACAAAGACACTTAGAACTCGAAGTAGGGGAATCACAGTCAAAACTATTATCAAGATATGTATAGGAATATGAGCCAAGAAAGAGATGATGACTGGAGAAGAAAGGATGATTATAAGGAGAAAAGTGATGCGTATGTTCCCTTGGCGAACCGTGATGTAGATTTGAGGATAGAGGAATTTTTTGCGAAGCTTGTTAAGGGTTCAGTAAATCAAGAGAGTTGCCTTAAGGATATTAAGGAAGATATTTCAGAACTTAACTAGTAAGTAGCATTGCATGCTACTGTGATTATGCATCTTGAGTAGCAATTTTGTCAGATTTAGCTACTTTGAATCAATGCTAGTTGAGAACTCTTTCGAGTAACATCGGTTAGAATCTAAAGTACAAAAATCACTGATTATCCATCACCACTTAGATTATTAAAGATACTTTTGGGACTCCAATGCTAATAGTTTATGAGGTATGAAAGTTACAATTTATCTTGATGATACACTTGAAGTTAAAACTGAGAAGTTGGTGATTAATATTAAGACATCATAGAAATTATTAGGTGTTGAAAAATAGGTTGAGATTGATAAAGGAAAGATTTAAGAGGTTGAACCAGTTTTGAAAACCATTCCACAACCTCCTCTTACTTTACGTCAAAAGTTAAAAAAAAAAAAAAAAGAGAAATATCATAAATTCATGTCGATATTGAAAGAATTATCCATGAATATCTCTTACAAATGTATTCGACTATATTCCTAATTAAGCAAAGTTCATGAAGTATTTAGCGGTGAAGAAGGATACAGTGAGTTTTGAGTT
The DNA here is from genome assembly GCF_002878395.1 of Capsicum annuum. Classification (NCBI taxonomy): domain Eukaryota; kingdom Viridiplantae; phylum Streptophyta; class Magnoliopsida; order Solanales; family Solanaceae; genus Capsicum; species Capsicum annuum. The sequence goes on from NC_061119.1 coordinate 92,196,697, forward strand.
TGCTGATAATATGCACCATTGTAGTGCTATTGCTTCTTGATCTTTTGTCGAAAAGAAAGTGGATCCTAGAGCTTTCACTATCCTTGCACTATTGGGTCTCTGAATTTCACACATGCTTTATCTGACTTGGGATATAGTATTAATCTAATGTCACTAGTTGTGTACAAGTAGTTGGGGTTGGGGTCACCTCAGATAACATTGATTATATTATTGATGGTTGACCGAAGTATGATGAAATTGGTTGGTATTTTATGTGAGGATTTGGTAAAGGTAGCTTGCTTTATATTCCTAGCTAATTTTTTTATTCTCGACTGCGAGGTAGATTTTGATATCTGAAAACGCCCAAGCATACATGCAAGTTTTTGTGGTATATCAAGTAGTAAAGTGGCCTTAAAGAAAGCCAAGTATCAATCCCACTGGGACTTGATCTAACAACGATTCTATTCTAGTTCACAATATAGATTTAATTGATGCAAGATTAACCAAAAAAAGAGTTTGTAAATTGTAATTGAAATTAAAGTAAACAATATGAAAAATGAAAGTCTTGGAATAATCAATAGAAAACCCAGGGTTAAAACACTTTGAACAATCATACTATGCTATTGAACTTCATTCGTTAACATGCTTATCTTGGTTGTTGATTCATAGGGTTAATTGCATGATCATGGTCTTTCAACCTCTAATTATTAATGTAATATGGACATTAAAACTACATCGTTGTACAGGGATGTAATAATCCAATAAAGTAATTTAAGCTATCACTCTACGTTAGAATCAAGTAAAGTATCTAATTACATCCCTGTCCTAGACACTAATTCAAATCCCTTATTTTATAAAGAAATAAGAATCAGACTTTGTTTAGTCCCATGTTCTATCTCCCTATTACCTCTCCCGTGATCACAAGGGTGACAATAGATGTATTTTCCGGGTGATCAATCCATCAACTAGTTAAATTAAGAATAAACAAACAACCAATAATGATAAACAAATTAAAAGAAATTAATTTAAAACAATTGTACTTATGTTCTTGGCTTTAACCCTAGAAAGGGAGATTTTAGCCACTCATAGCCATAATCAACATCCAAATAATTGTATGAATGATTAAAACCATAAAAAAGCTAAATTGAATAAATAAAAACCTGAAAAGAAGTTTTGGTAGCCTTCATTGTTGTTCCAATTGATCTAGGGGTTCCAAGATGTCTAAAACGTGATTTAACATGTTTTATTTATGGTAGACAAGTCATGAACCAATTTGGATTGGGTTTACATGTTATTATCCTTCATATAGGTACTTTTTTAATTTTTAATGGTCGCCATAACGTGGTGACATGCCAATCTCCAAAGGACCGCAAAGCAGCGTAATCACGCCAAGATTCTGGAATTTGACAATTGCATATTTGCTTTTCACAGTGACGCGATGGCTCCTTCACCGCTATTACCACCACAACATAGTTAGTAACCATTTTGGTACCCTTATAAATCCAATGGTGTATCACACATGCCTATTAGATTCTCCAAACGCCTGTACACGGCCAAGACATTTTTGCTGTCCAAAATCACTTTAAGTTGTGTATTGTGCTTCCGTGATCCATTCCAAGCCTTTTTGTGTTGTTTACACTTTATTTGAAGATTGTATATCCTTCATATATCATC
>NC_061119.1:92201349-92248588 GCF_002878395.1 Capsicum annuum
TGGAACCCATATCATCCTTGAAAGAGGGATATAGGTGACAAAGCAATAGTGGACAATTTATGGATGTAGTTTGCTACTTTCTACTATCTTAGACATAAGGGTGATTAGGAAGTTGACTATAGGTTAGGCATCTTCCTAGAAATAGGAATGCCCAATTGAGGTAATAAGTGGTTATAATTGACACACTAGTTAGGTACCCGAAAGGGTCAACGGTTATATTCGTGAGGGTTTGTTGACATACTAGCCTCAAGGACCTTTGACCGAGCCTATCACATCCTGATAACTAATCTTTACACCAAATCATCATGAACCCATGCATAACTTGCCTTTAGATAGACATAATTCCAAGATTCTTCTCACACCAAATTTAAACCATGATTGTTGTTTGGATTGTTGATTTGACTTATCATCGACAAATATTTTCCTAAAATCAAACCCTCTATTTTTATTCATGAGTTTTGTTTTATTCGCATTGCGAGTAAGCTATTAATAGCATTTAACACCCATAGGACTAGAATTCTAATTTCACACCTCATGGAATAGATGTCAACATAAGTTGAGTTATTGACAACGACCATCCTCTAATAATTTTCATTGGTATAGGTGAGGATTATCATGGGTCTTTCATGATACTTTATCTAAAGCTAGCTGTGAAAATCTTAGATTGTGTCTCTAATACCAACTGAGGGTGGAATACTCAGGAAGAAGAATGAGGAGCCGATTTTTATGCTTTTGGTAGTTCCAGTGAGTAGGGAGCCCTAGATGATACGTATCTCAGTAGGTGGAACAAATGAAGCCATAGATTGGGTTACTTATCAAGTAGTTACAACTATAAATTCAGAAAAAGTGGATATAGTAGGAGTAAGAGGTAAATTTGTTAGACATGATGAGTCGGACTCTGACAAGGAGGCTAAGTACTTGGACAAAGTTATAGTGGTATTTCGAGCCAAGGGCCAAGGGCCAAGAGTCTAAGAAAGATACTTAGAACTCGTAGCAGGGGAATCACAGTTGAAACTATTATCAAGATAGGTATAGGAATATGAGCCAAGAAAGAGATGATGACTGGAGAAGAAAGGATGATTATAAGGAGAAAAGTGATGCGTATGTTCCCTTTGCGAACCGTGATGTAGATTTGAGGATGGAGGAATTTTTTGCAAAGCTGGTTAAGGGTTCAGTAAATCAAGAGAGTTTCCTTAAGGATATTAAGGAAGATATTTTAGAACTTAACTAGTAAGTAGCATTGCATGCTACTGTGATTATGCATCTTGAGTAGCAATTTTGTCAGATGTTAGCTACTTTGAATCAATGCTAGTCGAGAACTCTTTCGAGTAACATCGGTTAGAATCTAAAGTACAAAAATCACTGATTATCCATCACCACTTAGATTATTAAAGATACTTTTGGGACTCTAATGCTAATAGTTTATGAGGTATGAAATGTTACAATTTATCTTGATGATACACCTGAAGTTAAAACTGAGAAGTTGGTGATTAATATTAAGACATCATAGAAATTATCATGTGTTAAAAAATAGGTTGAGATTGATAAAGGAAAGATTTAGGAGGTCGAACCAGTTTTGAAAACCATTCCACAACCTCCTCTTACTTTACGTCAAAAGTTGAAGAAAAAAAGAAAGAAGAGAAAAATCATAAATTCATGTCGATATTGAAAGAATTATCCGTGAATCTCTCTTACAAATGTATTGGAGTATATTCCTAATGAAGCAAAGTTCATGAAGTATTTAGTGGTGAAGAAGGAGACAGTTAGTTTTGAGCTTGCTGATAGTATGCACCATTGTAGTGCTATTGCTTCTTGATCTTTTGTCGAGAAGAAAGTGGATCCTAGAGCTTTCACTATCCTTGCACTATTGGGTCTCTGAATTTCACACGTGCTTTATCTAACTTGGCATATAGTATTAATCTAATGTCACTAGTTGTGTAAAAGTAGTTGGGGTTGGGGTCACCTCAGATGACATTGATTATATTATTGATGGTTGACCGAAGTATGATGAAATTGGTTGGTATTTTATGTGAGGATTTGGTAAAGGTAGCTTGCTTTATATTCCTAGCTAATTTTTTTATTCTAGACTGCGAGGTAGATTTTGATATCTGACAACGCCCAAGCATAAATGCAAGTTTTCGTGGTATATCAAGTAGTAAAGTGGCCTTAAAGAAAGCCAAGTATCAATCCCACTGGGACTTGATCTAACAACGATTCTATTCTAGTTCACAATATAGATTTAATTGATGCAAGATTAACCAAAAAAAGAGTTTGTAAATTGTAATTGAAATTAAAGTAAACAATATGAAAAATGAAAGTCTTGGAATAATCAATAGGAGAAAACCCAGGGTTAAAACACTTTGAACAATCATACTATGCTATTGAACTTCATTCGTTAACATGCTTATCTTGGTTGTTGATTCATTGGGTTAATTGCATGATCAATTAATGTAATATGGACATTAAAACTACATCGTTGAGCAGGGATGTAATAATCCAATAAAGTTATTTAAGCTATCACTCTACGTTAGAATCAAGTAAGGTATCTAATTACATCCCTGTCCTAGACACTAATTCTAATCCCTTATTTTATAAAGAAATAAGAATCATACTTTGTTTAGTCCCATGTTCTATCTCCCTATTACATCTCCCGTGATCACAAGGGTGACAATAGATGTATTTTCCGGGTGATCAATCCATCAACTAGTAAAATTAAGAATAAACAAACAACCAATAATGATAAACAAATTAAACGAAATTAATTCAAAACAATCGTACTTATGTTCTTGGCTTTAACCCTAGAAAGGGAGATTTTAGCCACTCATAGCCATAATCAACATCCAAATAATTGTATGAATGATTAAAACCATAAAAAAGCTAAATTGAATAAATAAAAACCTGAAAAGAAGTTTTGGTAGCCTTCATTGTTGTTCCAATTGATCTAGGGGTTCCAAGATGTCTAAAACGTGATTTAACATGTTTTATTTATGGTAGACAAGTCATAAACCGATTTGGATTGAGTTTCCATGTTTTTATCCTTCATATAGGTACTTTTTTCATTTTTAATGGTCGCCATAACGTGGTGACATGCCAATCGCCAAAGGACCGCAAAGCAGTGTAATCACGCCAAGATTCTGGAATTTGACAATTGAATATTTTCTTTTCACAGTGACGCGATGGCTCCTTCACCGCTATTACCACCACAACATAGTGAGTAACCATTTTGGGACCCTTATAAATCCAATGGTGGATCACACATGCCTATTAGATGCTCCAAACGCCTGTACACGGCCAAGACATTTTAGTTGTCCAAAATCACTTTAAGTTGTGTATTATGCTTCCATGATCCATTCCAAGCCTTTTTATGTTGTTTACACTTTATTTGAAGATTGTATATCCTTCATATATCATCATATTCCATTCACATAATATCCTATAGAATTAAACACAAAAATTTAGAGCTCAAAACAACACAACATCCTCAACAGTGAACTAGAAACACGAGCTAAGCATAGGCTTCATTCACTTTGATTTCTAACTTGTTGTTTTGACTCTTTTCTTGATCCAATTGACCCTTGAACATTATAAATAAGTTTTTCACATATAAATAAATAATAAAAACCTTGGTAAATCATTAAAAACATTAGAAATCAATACGATAGACTAGACAAACACCTAGCTCAAGCTAGTCATACTAGTTTTCTTGGTTGAACTCTAAATGATCAATTTGTATCAAAACTTGTGTGAAAACACCTTTAGACATTGTAAACACTTACATGTATACTTATATGTACATTTACATCATTATCCAAACATTAAGCATACGAATCATCCTCAAAACAAGGCTAAAAAGGCTAGAATAGTAGCACTAGAATACATAAATACACCCAACATCACCACCCAACACTTAAAGCCTTGTTCTTCCTTGGACAACTCTTCATTATAAGAATCATGAAATGAAGAGACTCCACACTTATACTAAATGTAATACACTTAAGCTAGTAATGACTACATGGGATGTGATTTTATAACTCTAAGCGTGTTAGACACAATTGAAAGCTCAAGAATCCTACTTCAAAACATCCTAGCCTCAATAATTGACTCAAAACATGGCAAACTAATGCATATTTCTCAAAAGAAGACATCATAAAAATCTTCCTTATTCATGAAACATGTGACCCTCACAACAAGAGAGTTACCCATAATCACTCATATAAATACAAATTATAGCACAATGAGTACAAGAATCAATTTATGCTCACTCTCACAAAGAATTCACAAGTTACACATAATGAAACACTGGCATGCCCTTAGTGTCATACTCCACTAATATCATAGTGTTAAATTTAGGATCAATTAGGTCTTTTCTGAGTTGTAATGTAGGCTAAGAGACAGATAGAAACTATTTGGGAATAGTGACCAACCTCTTTAAGTACTTTAATATACTACATTATACATTTAAAACCAATCTCCAACAATAAAATTAAACTACTTTTGTCTATCCCATTATTTTGTTTTGCCCCATCTATTTTAAGCATTTTCACAAACACATGGTGGAAGTATTGTTTATTACCACATGAATCAATTTTTTTCCTTCAACATTTTTACAACCATGGTAATATTTCTAGCACAATGTCTATCACACCCATCTACCACACATCAATTATCAACACCAAAAACTATTACATTGGGGCATCAAATTCACCTTTTTCCTCTTATTTCTCAAACTCCTTACTCACTTAATTTTTCATTAAAGAGCCTAGGATCTTTTGGATGAAATAAAGGACAATCGAAGAAGGGATTAGGTACATATGAGGATTCCAAAGAAAAAGCTAAAGGCTAAACGGGGCTCACTAGGATTATGCACAAAGGGTAGGTCAAATAGAAGGTAAAAAAATAAGGATATCAAAGAAATGCCTATATCATCTCCTAAATTCACACTCTTTATTTTTATTTATACACACACCGAGAAAGTTCTAGACATCACATGCAATAAGAAATATACAAATATCCTCACACACACATGCAACATGCTCAACTCACATAGGATTATCATAGACTCTTAACAAAACTATAGCATGAATTCAAATTTTAAGTCACAAGAACAAAAGTCATAACCATGAGCCTAAGAGTCTTAAAAGTAGTAATTCGCATCAAACAACATGCTTACACAACTAAAACACTTTCACCATGCTATCAAAAATAGCACCAATAAGAATATCTTACATAAAAAAAAATTGAGCACAAAATTAGGAATTTCTCTACCCCACACTTAAAAATATACTTTATCCCTAAGGTTAACTTAAAAGCAAGAGATAAAAATACTCCTTGAGGCCTCTAGGCCTAGCTAGTAGAATCATTACACATAAAGGAGATCTATGGGACCCCACATTCAGCCTTTACCATGCTTATTAGCTCAAGTTTGCGGTACTCAAACTTTCCATCAACCTATGACTCAATCAAAACAAAAAACTACATGAAGTAAAAACTAAAAACTAAAAAATAAAACATACCTACTTAAATTGGGTTGCCTCACGAGAAGCGCCAGATATAGTGTTGTGGCACGACCCAACTCAACTTAACCAAGTTCTTTATTTTTTTAATCTTCTTTGGGAGCCATTTTCGTTTTCATTTTTGACCTCTTAAGTTTGCACTCCCAATGTCAATATCTCTCTCAACTTTATCCTTTATCATGTTAGGAAGTAGTGGTTTTGGCTTAGTCCACTCAATAAGGGTGTCCAAAGAGCTCTCTCGCACACTAGCACCACACATTTATCCCCTTTAACAATAGTAATCATGCACGAGTCTCTATAGTGGGATAGTGTGTTAAGAAACTTGTAAACTTTGAAAAGCTCTTTTTTATCCTCCAACCTCATTTTTAGAGTTCCTTCTCTTACATCAACTAGTGCTATACCCATTGCTAAAATGGACATCCTAAGATGATTGATACCTATTCATCTGCTTGAAAATTTAACACAATAAAGTCAGTAGGAATAATAAATTTACCAACTTATATAAGGAAATCCTCAATCACTCCTTGTGTATGGGCTATGGAATCGTCTGCAAACTATAATCACAAAGAGGCAGGTCTAGGCTTTCCCAAGCCTAATGTTTCAAAAAAAATATATGGACATCAAATTAATGCTTGCCCCTAAGTCACTCAATATGTGGAACACCTCACTACTTCCAATTTAAATAGGGAGGGTGAATTTTCCCGAATCCTTAAGCTTCTTAGGTATTTTTTGTGTCATTACAATGCTACACTCTTTAGTGAGTGTTATTGCCTCCATATCCTACAATTTTACCTTATTAGAAATCATATCCCTTAAGTACTTAGAATACTTGGGCATACCCTACAAAACATCTAACAAAGGTAAGTTAATATGAAGCTCTCTGAATGTGTAAAAGAACTTCTTAAAACATTCATCCTCCTTCGCTTTTCTTTGCCTCTGAGGAAAAGAAAGTGGTGGTATCTGCTTCTTCTTTTCTGGAGTAATTTTTTCTTTTGAGTACTCAAAATTCCTTGATTTTGTAGCAACTTTGTCATTTACCTGTGAGGGAGTGAAATATACATCTACATCCTTAGTTATCTTTGGAGGTTTTTCTTAAATCTCTTTACCACTCCTCAAAGTGATTGCAATAACTTGTTTTGAATTTTCTGTATCTGTTGGAAGACTACCTTGAGGCATGGTATTCAATGCTAGTTATAACTTCCCCAGCTGCAACTCTACGCTTCTCTGGGCCGCTTTCTAATTTATTAATTCTTCCTATTGATTTTTCATATCCGCAACCATTTAAGCTAGACCAGTTAAGATTTATTTCATCATTTTTTCTATGTTGCTAGTTGACTAATTCTGTGAAGCCTGTGGTTACTGAATTTGTTATTGTTGTGCGTTCCATGGCTGAGTCTGCCACTTTATGTTGTAGGCATTATGATAATTTGGCCTTTGAGCATTGCCTACATACATTATTGATTTCAGATTTCAAGTACACATTGTCGTAGAATGGCCACTATTACCACAGACCTTACACCAACCACTTGTTTGTTGAACTGCATTGACTACTGTGGTAGGTTTTGGAGCTCCTAATTTCAGGCTGCTGAATTGAGTGTTTATCATATATTGTACTATCATAAACTGAGCTGATAAAGTGGTGTATTGGTCTAACTCTATCAAACCTACAACTTTCTTTGTGGCACTCCTAGAATCACCATGCCACTATGGATTTCCTTGTGCGATGCAGTTCAATAAGGTGTACAACTAATCATAAGTTAACTCCAACGCTTGACCACCTGTGGCTGGATCTAGCAAAATTTTTATATTATGGCCAAGTGCTTCTACAAAAGTATGAGCAAGTACCCCATTGGAGTGATGATGATGTGAAAAGTCCGTAAGAAGTGCCTTGAACCGTTCTCATAAGGCATTTATTTAAAGCTCACAATCTCACTACGATGATTCACAGTCTTACCAGAAGGGAAGAATCTGATGAGTAACTTTTTATCCAAGCCATCCCATGATGTGATTGAAATCACTGGCTTCGAATTCAAACACTTTTTAGCTTTCACAACAAGTGAATAAGAGAAGAGTGTCATCCTCACATAATCAGCATTGTAGACCTAAGGATCTTCATGTAACAGCCCTATAATTTTTCCACTGCTAACTAATAGCTACACCATATTATTGTTGAGCTCGAACCACCCTCCGGCAGCTAGTTTTGAAAACGGTGAGGTGAGATTTGTCAGAAGTGGGATTGCCACTTCTCGAACTGTCCTACGTGTTACTTTTTCTTAATCCATAAGTGCTGGATTTTCTTGTCCTTCTTCAATTTGAGGAATATGAGAGAGAAGGATTGCCTCTACTTCTTTGATAAAAACTTTGCTTGGATTTGGTGTCTGATTCAACAAACTCTCGATCCCTTGCCAACTTACTAGTCTATACCTATTTCCTGCAAATTCACAAACAAAGACCAAGCATAAAAATACCAACAAAATCTAAAAGTAAAACTAAGAGTAAAATATGCCAAATTACAAGTCCCCGGTAACGGCGCCAAAAACTTGACAGCACACACGCAAGTATACGTGGTCTATCAAGTAGTAAAGTGTCCATAAACAAAGTCAAGAATTGATCCCATAAGGACTTGATCTAACAACGATTCTATTCTAGTTCACAATTTAAATTTAATTGATGCTAGAGTAACGAAAAAAGAGTTTGTAAATTGTAATTGAAATTAAAGTAAACAATGCGAAAAATAAAAGTCTTGGAACAATCAATAGGAGAAAATCCATGGTTAAAGCACTTTGAACAATCATACTGTGTTATTGAACTTCATTTGATAACTTTCTTATCTTGGTTGTTGATTCGTAGGGTTAATTGCATGATCATGGTCTTCCAGCCTCTAATCATTTAACTAATATGGACATTACAACTATATTTTTTAGAGTGGATATAACAATTCAATGAATTTCTTTAAGCTATCATCCTATGTTATAATAAAGTAAGGCATCTAAGTACATCCCTGTCCTAGACACTAATTCAAATCTTTTATTTTATAAAGAAATAAGAACCATATTTTGTTTATTCCCATGTTCTATCTCCCTATTACCTCTCCCGAGATTACAAGGGTGACAATAGATGTATTTTCAGGTGATCAATCCATCAAATAGTTAAATTAATAATAAACAAACAACCAAAAATGATAAGAAAATTAAACAAAATCAATTCAAAATAATCGTACTCATGTTCTTGGCTTTAACTCCAAAAAGGGAGTTTTTAGCCATTCATAGCCATAATCAATGCCCAAATAATTGTATGAATGATTAAAACCATAAATACAGATACATTAAAGAAATAAATACCTAAAAATAAGTTGTGGTAGCCTCCAATGTTGTTCCAATCGATCTAGGGGTTCCAAGATATCTAAAACATTATTTAACATGTTTTATTTATGGTAGACAAGTCATAAACCTACTTGGATTGGGTTCCATGTTATTATCCTTCAGATGGAAACTTTTTTTCCATTTTTCATGATCACCGCATTGCGGTAACATACCAATCGCCATAGGACCGTAAAGCTACGTAATCACACCATGATTCTAGAATTTAACAATTACAAATTTGGTTTTCATCACGACACGGTGGTTCCTTCACCGCTATTACCACCGTGATGTGGTGTGTCACTATTTTTTAAGCCTTATAAATCCAATGGTGGGTTTTACACACCAATTAGATGCTCCATGTGCCTGTACTTTCCCAAGACATTTCAAGTGTACAAAATCACTTCAAGTTGTGTATTGTACTTCTGTGATCCAATCCAAGCCTTTTTAACTAATTTCAACTTGATTTGTAGATTGTAAATCCTTTATATATCATCATAGTCCATTCAAAAATCATACTATATCATTAAAAAAATAACTTAGAGCTTAAAATAACACAACATCCTCAACGGTGAACTAGAAACACGAGCTAGGCATAGGCTTTATTCACTTTGATTTCTAACTCGTTGTTTTGACTCTTGTCTTGATCCAATTAACCATTAAACATTATAAATAAGTTTTTTCACATATAAATGCACAATAACAACCTTGGGAACTCTTAAATACATTAGAACCCAAAATGATAGACTAGACAAACACCTAACTCAAGCTAGTCACACTAGTTTTCTTGGTTGAACTCTAAATGATCAATTTGAATAAAAACTTATGTGAAAACACCTTTAAACATTGTAAACACAAACATGGACACTTATATTCATATTTATATCATTATCCACACATTAATCATATGAATCATCCTCAAAATAAGGCTAAAAGGCTAGAATAGTAGCTCTAGAAAGCATAAATACACCCAACATCAACATCCCTATTATCTTTGGAAAGATTTTCCTAGCCATGGGTAGGGATTTGGTTGAAATATAGTTGGGACATATGAAATTAAGGATCAATGATGAACAAGTTACTTTCAAAATGGGGCAATCGATGTGACAGCCAAAAGATATGCATGTGGTATCCATGATAGACACTATTGAGGATGATGTAGTTACTGTGCCTATTAAGAAGAGACTTGAAGTAGAGGCATTATATGAAGTATTTATGAATATTTTCAGTGACAGTATTGATGAATACAATGAGATGGTGAGTCCTATTATTGTTAGAGTTTCTTATTCTTATGTGCCAAAGAAGTAGGTTCTTGACTTGAAGAATTGAGCAACCTCACTAGCTCGAACATCTATTGAGGAGCCACTGATCTTGGAATTAAAGACTCTACCTTCTTACTTGAATAATTTATACTTAGGAGCCAATAATACCCTGTTGATTATTATCATTGTATACTTATTGGATACGTAAATTGAGGCCTTGATCTCTATATTATAGAGGTTTAAATGGGCTATAGATTGGACGATTAAAGATATTGCTAGGGATTTCACCCAAAATTTATAGTCAAAAGATTTAACTAGACCAGATTCTATATTTAGAATTAAGCATCATAGTCATTATATCCACCTATGCAATAGGTGGTAAATAAGGAAATTGTAACGTGGTTAGATATAAGTGTGGTTTACCCTAGTGTTGACATTATGTGGGTGATCCTAGTTTAGTGTCTGCCAAAGAAGGGTGGGATCACTATGGTCCCAAATGAAAAGAATGAGTTAGTGCCCATGAAACTATTTATGGAATGAAGAATGTGTATTGATTATCAAAATTTGAATACTTGGACACGGAAAGGGCACTTTCTTATGCAATTCATGGATCAAATGTTAGACCATCTGGTAGGTCGATGATGATATTATTTTCTTGATGGTTATTCTGACTATAATTTGATTTCTATTGCCCTTAAATACCAAGAGAAAACCACTTTCACATGTCCACATAGTACGTCACATTCAAGAGAATGCCTTCTAGACTTTGTAATTCTCGCACCACCATTCAACATTATATTATGTCTAACTTTTCAAATATAGTAGAGGATACTATACTGCTTATTATGGATGATTTCTTAGTTGTGGATTATTCATTTGATGACTATTTGGGCTACTTGGGTAATGCACTTTAGAGATGTGAGAGATGTAACTTGGTGTTGAATTGGGAGAAGTGCAGTTCATGGTGAAAGATGGAATAGTATTGGGGAACATGATTTTAAAGAAGGGAAAAGAGGTGGACAGGGCTAAAATTAAGGTGATAGAAAAATTGCCTCCACCTTCAGTTAAAGGTATTCGGTGTTTTGGGCCATGTAGGGTTCTATTGGCGGTTCATCAAGCACTTATCTACAATTGGAAATCCATTTTTCAAATTATTAGAGAAGGAGGTAAATTTTATGTTTGATGATATTTGTCTCAAGGCATTTGAGTTCCGAAAAGAAAGGTTGATTTTTGCCCCTATCATTGTGTCTCGATTGGATTCTCTTATTTGAGGTGATGTGAGAAGATAATGGTGTGTCCTTATGCGTTTTACTAGTCCAAATATATGAGAAAATACTTTATCCTATCTACTATACCAGCAAAGCACTCAACCCCACTAGAAAATTTATACGGTGATTGAGCAGGATTTACTTACAATGGTGTTTGGTTTTGAGAAATTTTGATCCTATTTGATTGGCATAAAATTCATTATCCATACTGATCATGCATCTCCACGGTAACTTATGGTAAAGAAAGATGCAAATCATGTACTAATTCAATGGGTACTATTACTACAAGAATTTGACTTTCACATCAAGGACTGAAAAGAGTATAAAAAATCTGGTTGTAGACCATCTATCTTGCATAGAAGATAAGGCAATGCTTAAATTAGGGGATGTTCTTGATATTGATGGTAATTTTCTAGATAAGTAGGTCCTGCCAGTATCATAATACTTTTTCCCCTGATTTTCTAATTTTGCCAATTATTTGGCAAATGACCTTGTCCAAGAAAACTTGTTGTTCCAACTGCGAAAATGATTAATGCATAAGGTACGAAAGTTTTTCTAGGATTAAATTTTCTTATTTTGGGAGTGTGCGGATGGTGTGATTTAGAGGTATATTCCCAAAGTAGAGATGATGCACAATCTTGAGGCCTATCACTGGTCTCCTCTTGGGGGTTACCATGGTGGTACTCGCATGACCCATAAAATCCTGCAGTGTGGTTATTATTGTCCAACTATTTATAAAGACGCACAAGATAATGCTCGGTCCTGTGACCAATGACAGCGCCCAGGAAATATCTCACAAAAGAATGAGCTCCCCCAGACACCTATTCTTAAGTTTGTGTTATTTGATGTGTGCAGAATATATTTCATGGGTATGGTATAAAGTATATATTGGTGGTAGTCAACTATATTTCTAAATAGGTGGAGGTAGTTGCATTCATGAATAGTGAGAGTCAAAGTGTCATTGCATTCTTGAAGAAGAACATATCTTCTTGATTTGGTACTCCATGTGTTATTATTAGTAATGGTGGGTCCCACTTCATCGATTTTCTATCTAAGGTACTGCTTCAAAAATATGATGTGAAAAAATAAGGTGGCAACACCTTACCATCCACAAACTAGTGGGCAGGTTGATCTCTCTAATCATGAGATCAAGTTCATATTAGCAAAGACTGTGAATGAAGACCGAACTAATTGGTCGAGAAATCTATATAATGAACTTTAGGACTACCATATATCTTATCAAACTCCTATTTGTGCCTCTCTGTACTAGCTTGTGTATAGAAAGGCATGCCAATTACTATTTAAACTTGAGCATAAGGCACTAGGGTGTTGAAGAAGCTAAATTTTGAGTGGAGAGATTCTGAAAACTCAAGGATGGGAAAGATGAATGAGTTTGATGAATTTTTCCTCCATGCTTATGAGAGTTCTACCTTGTATATGGAGAAGATGAAGTTGTACTATGAAAAGAAACTTGAGAAAAAATATTCCAGCCTGACGACATGGTCTTGTTGTATAATTTGAGACTTTAGTTATTTCTTGGAAAGTTGAAGTCTAGGTGGTATGGGTCATTAATTATGGCTATAGTATTCCCGCATGGCATAATTGAGCTAAAATGAGAAGGTGGTGCTCTATTCATGGTGAATGGGCATTGTGTGAAACTTTATATGGGAAATAGGGATGATTTTATGAGGTATAAAATTCAAAAATTCTTTAAATAGCCAAAATTGTTTTACAAAATATGTCAACGTTTTTATATTTTAAAAGGGAGAAATTATCTCCTAAAACTATTAATAAAAATTTTTCTACAGGGGAATAATGAGACTGAAAACACCGGGAACAAGGCTGAGGCCTTCATTTTAGCTTTTTTGACCAGAAAAAAAAAGTAATAAACCCTTTAATATAGAAGACAAAAGTCAGAAAATAGATTTTCAGTCCTGGCAGAATTTCCCTCCCTGCCAAAGCCTACCATTCCCCTACTATCAAAAGAATCCATTACCAGTATACCCAGAATGCAACCGCTTAAACAAATATTTAAAGAAGAATACTCCTCAGCTAATAAAAATATTTCCATCCTAACCAAAGATAGTTATATGATGAAACCATCGAAGACATACTCACAAGCAGTCTCCCCAGCCACTCTGCAAAAGAAGGAAGAACAGAGTATTCCTGATAAAAAGCAATTTAAGATAATAGATTTTCAAGTACTGCCAATAATGGCAGTTGATAAAAATATGAAGGATTTCAAGTACCAGAGTAGTTAAAACCTTGTTATACAAATTGGGAATATATGGAGACCGATGATCCCCTTAAGACTCGAAAGTATTATGAGTTCTTATTAACAGATACTGATTTATTGCAAATTGAACATAAGATAGTAGATATAAATGATCCCAACAATATTCAATACTCAAAGTTTACAAGTAATAGGATACTAAACCCATTTGAATGTTATGTAGATCATCTGCATACACCTATTCCTTTGTTAAGAAATTATCAACCTCAAACATATAATTGATATGATTATAAGGTGGTCTAGTATAATTTTATGTACGTTAAGCCTAATACTCACTTCTGGTTCCTCAAATACTTGGAGCAAATGAAGACCACCGTAATTCCCCAATGGTTCTACGATTGGTAAGGCCAATTTAGAGGAAATAAACAGGTATTCTCAACCCAATTTCAAAAGTAAATTGAAAAGTTTCAGGTAGAAAAGAATATCTCTACACTACCGGAGAATGTTAAATAGTGTAAATTTTTTATTGCAAAAAGAATTTCATATATTATCTATTGGTCCTTTGATATTCATGAAATTGAAATGATCTAATAATTAAGTAAACCATCAAGATTAAGGGATGGGTTCCAATGGGAAAACCATCAACAAATTTATCCTCAAAAAAGGAATCATACCTTTCTATAGAAGAATTAAAGAGAAGATTCAAAGAATCCTTGTAAAATCTAGATAAGGAGAATGATTCAAAGCAGTTAATGGAATCATTAGATACTGCATCTTCACATGCCAGTGAACTTAGCAATGATAACATGATAGATCCGCTAGGTATAACACTGGTATACCTCCTTAAATAAAAGAAAGTTGTTAGCACTCCTTCAAAATTTGAAAAGCTACTTGATGTACCCTACAGATAAAATGAAGACTAGAAGACAAATGGCACAAACATTCAAGGAATAAAAAGCCAAAATCTTCACAAAATCATCAAAAAACACATGTTCAATATAAAAAGACAGTCAGAGACACGTGCAGAACAATAAATGATCTTCAGCTACTCCTAAACAGGCACTACATCATATTGCATATATAGTAATAAAATAAGCTGCAGCTAAATATGAAAAATTTTGTAACTAAAAACTTTTGCCATAAATTTTCTTTCTATAGCTTTCATAGCAAGAAGTGGTATAACTAAAAGTTAGCTACAAACTTTACATGATCTGTGGCTAAGGATAAATATTTGCAGCTACAATTTTGTTGATGTAGCTTTGATGATAAAACATTCTTGCTAAGAAATTATGTACCTATAGAAAATTATTTTACTATATTTCCTCGATAAATAAAATGTGTAGCAAATTTTATATTATAGTCATAATGTATTCTAGTGTGGCAAAAGATTTGATCTGTTTGCTATGAAAATTTAAAATTAGTAGTTGTTTTATATTTTAGTCTCCTAATAACAATGCTTGTATTTAGATATGAGTTAGAAAATCTATAGCTATAAATGAAGTAGTTGTCTTAAACATTTTTGTAGATGCCTAAAAATTTATTTATTTTGCACAAACTACATAAATTAAAACTATTTTTTTATTTTCTATGGATATTTATAACTATATTTTTTCATAATAATATACAGGTTTAGCCACAAGTACAAATTGAAGAATATTGTCATAGCATTATCAATGACAATAATTCTTATAATATAGCTAAAATAAAAATAAATTTCAATAATTTTACTACCACAAATTAAAAAAATTTCTACAATCTTTGCAAATAAGAAAAGGTACATAATGTAATTACAAATTACAATTATCAGATTATATGTAATTGCAATTTGTAATTTTAAGAATAGTCACAATAGACAATTTTTTTGAGAGACCATCTTGTTTGAGTTCAAAGCAGCATAAGTTTTCTTCTAGCTCTCCTTCCATGATCTTCAATTGCACCTCAACTTGATCAACATTCGTCCTAATTTATCATTTGTATGCTCTTATTTCATTAATATACCTATTATTAATAAAAAAATATTTAGCACCAAGAAAAATAGAATCAACTAACTATATATGCAAGTGTGTGTATATAAAATTTCAAGAAGGAAAATATATATGTATTAGATAATTTTTTCACTAAATTTTTAAAAAATAAAAACAGGAAAAAAGACAAAGCTTAAATAAACCTGCAAGTCCTTTAAGCTTCATAAAATCTGTAGACATAGATCTCAAATTTAGTACAATAATAATATATTCAGTGTAATTTTACAAGTGAGAATCTCATATTTTAATGTTGATTTTAAAACCCACGAGTAGAAAATAACTTTTATGTCAACAAAAATATATACAAGAAAATATTATAAAACTTATCTCATCTCTTGGAGAATTTCATGTTGTAAAACCTACAAAAAAAAATAATCAGCAAACACCTCACAAAAACTACAAATTGAATCAAATATTGAGACAAAGAGGGATGAAGGGTGGGGGAGGAGGGAGAAGAAATTTAGGTGTTTGTTAAATTAAAAGGAAGAGTAGGTTATTTGATGGGGGTTTTAAAATTTTGCGAGGAATTTTGGTTTATGTAATTTTTAATTTTGGAGGTTTTGATCTAAATTCTAATGGGGAAGATGGATGGAGTTAAAAATTTGAGGGTTTTTTTTTTTTTTTTGGCCATGTAGGCCTTTGTGCTTGCTTTACATATATTATGTATGTATATCTTTTGCTTCCTCTTTTAACAAATGCTCTTATTATTCTTTTTTAGGTTTTCCATCCGGTGTCCAGTACCCGCATTGTAGTCCGACTAATCCGAATTCACGCTGGGTAAGGCCCCATTCGAGGGGGTAGGGCTCCCAACAGAGCTTTCTCCATGCCCAGGGTTGAATACTCAACCTTTGATTAAGGGTGGAGCAGCCCCATCCACTGCACCGCAACCCATGTTGGTAAATACTTTTACTATTTACTTCCTCCATTGAGAATTTCTCACTTATTTTTTAATTAAATTTTTACTTTTACTTATCATTATAAATATACTAAAAAAGAATAATTTTTTTCTTGTTTACCCTTATTATTAATTATTTATTCTCTAAACTAATTTGAAGACACAATATTCATAACCAATTAATAAAGGTATTATGATAAAATAATCATGCTAATAATTATTTTTCGTAATAACTATGTCAAGTCAAAATATGACAAATAAAAGTGTACAGAGAGAGTAAATAACAAATATAACGATTGTATTAAAAACGAAATCTAACAAAGAAAATTATCTAATGAAAATAATAATAAATATATATTTTTATTTAATAATAAATAAAGTTAACTATTAATATGAATAAATATTATTCTAAAATATATATTATTTTCAAATTTTTAGGGTACTCTATGATATTTCTAGTTTTGTTGTCTATTCTTCTATTTTAATAACTTCTTAACTTATAGTGTTTAGTTAAATTTATGATTATTCTTAATTATGAATTACTATTTTTAGTTTAAACAGAATATATAAAAATTATATTAATTTAAAATAATTTCCTCTGTCTTTGAGGGAGGGGTAAGGTCTGTGCATACTTGAATCTCATTGAATATGAATTTAAAATAATTTACATGAATTAAAATGTCAAAGTTAAAATAGACTATTTTGAAATAAAATAAAAATGTCAATATAAGAAATTCTATCTAACCTATCTACAGTCAAACCACTCTATAGTGGCAGCGTTTATTCAGAAATTTCATGACAATTGTAAAGAAGTGTTGTTATATATGTATACTAGCATTTGATGTTCAAAATTCATTTAGTTATTAGAAATAAAAATATAAAAAATTAGAAAGAGAATGAATATACATACGTACACACACACACACACATATAAATATATTTAGGTGTACGCGCCTCGCGCGTGTATCTCACTTTATTGAGTTTAAACGTTACACTAAATAAGATATTTATTTAATTAATAAAAGTGAATACAATATTTAAATTCAACATCTTTTGGAGAATGTAATTAAGACCAACCTTTATAAGAAAAAATTTTCAAAGACGATCGACATTCATCTACCACTTGTAAAATGCAATAAAATAATATGATTGTAGAGATAAAAATATAATTAAATCTAACCTTTACACAAAAATTTTCTCAAAGTTGTCCGACACTCATCTACCATCTGTAAACAATAACAAAATAATATGATAATAGATATATTAGTATAATACAACTAAACTTTACCTTTACACAAAAAAAAATCTCAAAAATAGGAATATAAAAATAATACAATTAAACCTAACATTTACCTAAAAAAAATTCCTCAAAGTGTACCGACATTCATATACCACCTGTAAATTCATTCCCGACATGTAAACTACAATAAAATAATAAAAATAGTGATCACAATGCTTCTGATTAGATGAAAATAATTCTTGTCTAAAAGAAAATTTTGACACTAAAGAATGACTTGAATGAAAACAAAGAAGATACACACACACATCTGTTGAATTCTATTATGTTGAAAAAATAGTAAAGAAGTTGAGGGTCGAAAAAGTAAGCATCTACCAATCTAAACATGCAAACAAATCAAGTTAAATGAGCACCAATCATATTTTCCCAATTAGTAAATCAGTTTCTTCTCTAGCTTAACGTGCATCTCAATATATATAGAAGTATTTTCTTAATAAAGTCCTATTTTAGGAGTATTTTTCTAATTGATTAGTACAAAGGAAAATACTAATTGATTCTCCTTCCATATATTTTAGGAGTCCCATATATTTTATAAGTCTAGTTAATATAATAAAAATAATTAAATAATATAGTGAAAAGACAGATTTTGTCTAAAGGAGAATCTTTTTATGAAGGACAAAAAGTTCAAATCACTTTTCTAAAAGTCTTTCCACTTTTAATATATTGTAGTTGTAGATGTAGATAAGGCAAACATTAGTAGTCTTTTCTCGTGAAATTATGAAATAACGGATGTGTACAATTTGAATATAATTTTTTTCTTTAAATTAGATATTTGTACTTGAAATTTACAGTGGACATGATATTAATGATGATCACCATACATATTTTTGTATTTTATATTATCTATAGTATATTTATTACATAATATTTGAGTATGTTGTTATATAGAGAAGTAATTTTGCAAAAATGTATCTCTATAGGAAGCGTCATTGTTATTATATGTAGAATGTTACTATAGAGAAGTAAAATATAACATGAAAAGTTGATTTCAGAGAAAATCAAGTCGTTATAGTAAAATGTTGTTATAATGAGGTAACGTTATGGAAAGTTCTAATTGTATATAGATCAGAGAAGCAAAATAATATTGCGATAACAAGTGTTAATTACCACAAAATTCAAGTTTGAAAATATTTTAAGATAAAATTTCTATTGTCAATTCAATTTTTTAATATCAATAAGATAAATTCAAATTCATATTGAAATACTCCATCATGGTGGAATCACAATTTCAGAAGATTCGATTACTTCGGTTTGAATTTAACCAAGATTGTGAATTTTAAATTTCTATTATTTTAGTTTTAATTGAAATATAAAAACTATATTAATTAAAAATGAATTATATGAATCTAAACTGTCAAGTTTAAAGTAACCAATTCAAAAAGAAATAAAATCATCAATATTAGAAAATCAATCAAATCTATTTAAATACATCCCACATAATTTTGTAGTGATATTTGAATAAAATATGGTATTATTTTTTTAAAAAAAGGTAAAATCCTCATTTAGATATTATGTTTGAGAAAAATTACAGACTTGGAGATAGATAATGTAAAGATATTATAATTCAAAGAATTTTTTTGAAAATAAAATAAAATAATAAATATAATGTGATATGTTCAAATAAGTCATATAATATTTTGCAACAATTATATTTTTAATATATTTATGCATCGTGAAAATATAAATATAAATATTAATATACATACATAAATAAGGACTTACATATAAAAATATTAAGCATCTATCTTATATTGGTAAAGTACCAAACATACAAAAAAAATATTTACAATTTCAATAAAAAAAATTGAGTATACATTTTTTTTTGTAAAAAGTAACAAATAAAATAACATTTTGCAGGAGGATAAAATATCGGATTGATAAGTTTAAGAAGTTAGTTAATAAGCTTGATCGTTTGTGGTTATAAGTAGGTATATAAACTATCTATTGTTGAAGATTACTTTTTTGTATTTTAATTTTTCAATTTAAAACTTTAATTAATTTTTATATATAAGTTTATTAATACCTATTTATTTAATATATATTTGAAATTTGCAAATATGATCCCATAAAATGGAATCAACTCTAATAATGATCACTTCTAACTACACTGGATTTTCAAAGTAATATTTCAATGTATCATGTTATAATGAATAGCAATTTTGAAAATATTTGATCATGATAAAATTTGAATTAATCTTATTGAATTTTAATTTAGCTAAAATATGATGTGATTAGTTGATTGAAATAACTATAATATCGAGTATTTATTTAAATTATATTTAATACTTAGAAGCTAGAAATTTGATTAAATGATAATTAACACCTCCAACCACATTAAATTGATTAAGATATTATTTCAATTAAATAAGTTTGAGTCAAGAAACACTTCATCAGAATGAAATGTCAGTGAAACTTAGTCAGTTATATTTATGTTTGATATAATTAGTTATTCAAAATTAATTGGATATAATCACATGTTTAGGAAATTCACAAATAGATATGCAGTATGAATCGAATTGAATGATTGACGAACACCCCTAACTACACGAGATTAGTATTGCTACAACAACTTTCAACTCATGATAAAAAATAAAAAATTCAAGATTTTAATAAATTTGTGGCTAAATCATTTCGTAATAACAAATAATTATACTTATTATCAAGCCAACTATATGATTTTTAGTACTCCAAATAATTTTTTTTATTTAACTAAAATATTTTATTTAAAGTAATCTTTCTTATGGCTAAAAGGTCACTATTGCTACAATAATTTTTATACCTGACAAAATTAAAACTTAGTTACAAATTTTATTGTGGAAAAAATCCCGTGGTTATGTCATTTAACAATTGTAACTTTTTTTATAACTTGAAGCAAATATACTTATTTATCCATAATATTTTATTTAAAATTAATTTATTGTGAATGTTATTATTACTATTATAAATTTTAACTCGTGGTAAAAATTAATTATTAGCTACAAAATTTACTATAGCAAAAAAAGGTGTGGCTATATTGTTTATCTATTGCCACAATTTCTTATATCTTAAAGCAAAAGAAATTTATTTAGCCATAGTATTTTGGTCCAAATAGTTTATTGTGACTAATAGGTTACTATTGCTACAATTATTTTTATCGCATGGTAAAAATTTATAGTTAGCTACAAAATTTTATGGTAGCAAAAAATCTATAGTTATTTCAGTTAATTATCGCCACAATGTTTATAACTTGAAGAAAATTATTATATTTAGCTACAATATTTGTTTCAAATAATTTGTTATAGATAAAAGGTTACTGTTTCTACGGTTACTTTTATTGTATGACAAAACTAATAGTTAGCTATAAAATTTTATTGTAGCAGTAAAACTATATCTTTTTAGATAAGTATTGCCACGATTGTTAGCAATTATAACAAAAATGAGGATTTAGCTTTGTCAATTTAATTTTTATGGCTAAGAAAATTTTTATGCCCCTATTCAATTTTTGTGGCTATTACTAAGTAATAGCCATGATTTATAAATTCATAGCTTAGATTCTGTGCCTATAAGTACATTTTCTTGTAATGAGGTGTAGAATAAATATCATATGAACAGATATAAACCAGATAACATTTGTTAGATATTAGTCAGCACTTTTGTGGCCTATTTAATGCTTTCAACTTGTAATAGGGGAAAGCATTCTGAAATATCCCCAACTCAGGAAAAACTATACTATTTTTCATATTTCTTATCTTCCCTTTGTAATCTCTCTTCATTTCCCTAATCAAATTTTTTTTTGGTTAGTATAAATTTCTATCTTTCTCTACTATTTTAATTAATTTTGATTTGCATTTATTTTATTCTTATTTTATTGGTTTAAAGTTAATTCTACTTGAGGGACAGATCGACAAAACGAGAGTAAAATAACAGTTTAAAGTATTTTATATTTTAAAAGTGCTTTAAACTTTAAAATTAACTTTAAAACAACATAATAAGAACAAAATAAATGTAAATAAAAATTAATTAAAAATAGAGAAAGAGAGAAATTTATACTTACAAAAACTTTTTCTTGATTAGGGAAATGAAGAGAGATTATAGAGAAAAGATGGGAAATATGGAAAATTGTAGAGCTTTTTTCTGAGTTGGAAAATTTTCAGAATGCTCTCTGCTATTACAAGTTGAAAGCCTTAAATAGGCCTCAAAAGTGCTGACTAATATCTAACAAACCCTACCTGTTTTACATCTGTTCATATGATATTTATTCTACACCTGTCTCGGAGTAGCAGGCGACTATTGATTTATTCTGCACATATCTCTGAGTGTCTTTTATGTTGAATATGTGTCTTTTGATTATTTTGAGAAGATTTTGGCTTTTTCTTTCTTTAAGATTTGTGCTATTTGTCTTCTAGTCTTCATTTTATCTATGGGATCTATCAAGCAGCTTTTCAAATTTTTAAGAAATGTTGGCACCTTTCTTTTAATTGAGGAAGTATGCATGTGCTATCCCTTACGGATACATCATGTCACCATTGCTAGTTTCACTGGCATATGAAGATGCAGTATCTAATAATTCCATTATCTACTTTGAATCATTCTCCTTATCTAGATTTGATAAGGCTTCTTTGAGTCTTCTCTTTAATTCTTCTTTAGAAGGGTGTGATTCCTTTCGTGAGGATGAACTTATTGCTGGCTTTTGTGTTAGACCCCATCCCTTAATCTTAATGGTCTTACTTACGTATTTGATTCTTTTAATTTTATGAATATCAAAGGACTAATAGATTATATATGAATTTCTTTTTGTAAAAAAAAAATTTACACCATTTAACATTCTATTGTAGTTTAAAGATATTCTGCTCTACCTAAAACTTTTCAAATTGCTTTTGAAATTGGGTTGACAATACCTATTTATTTCCTTCAAATTGCCCTCACCAATCGTAGAACTATCGGGGGATTACAGTGGTCTTCATTTGCTCCGAGTATTTGATGGACAAGAAGTGAATGTTAGGCCTAACATAATAAAATTGTACCAGGCCATCTTATAATCATACCAATTATATGTTTGAGGTCTATAATTTCTTGATAGAGGAATACGTGCATGTAAATGATTTACATACCATTCAAATGGGCTTAATATCCCTTTAACTGTAAACTTTGAGTATTTAATACTGTTGGGATCATTTTTATCTGATAAATTATGCTTAGTTTGCAATGAATAAGTCTCTGTTAATATGAATTCATAATACCTTCGGTCTTGAAGGGATCATCGCTCTCCACATATTACTAATTTGTATAACAATGTTTTAACAACTCTAGTACTCAAAATCCTTCATATTTTTTATCAAGTTCCAATATTGGCAGTACCTGGAAATCTATTATCTCAAATTACTTTTTATCAGGAATACTCTGTTCTTCTTTCTTTGCGGAGTGGCTGGGGAGACTGCTTGTGAGTATGTCTTCGGTGGTGTCATCGTATAACTATTTTTGGTTTGGAGCAATATTTTTATTAGATGAGGAGTATTTTTCTTTAAATATTTGTTTAAGTGGTTGCATTTTGGGTACACTGGTAATTAATTATTTTGATAGTAGGGGAAATGGTAGGCTTTGGCAAGGATGGAAATTCTGCTAGGACTGAAAATCTATTTTTTGACTTTTTATCTTTTTCATTGAAGGGTCTTTTCATTTTTCTTCTCGTTTAAAAGGTGGAAATGGAGACCTCAGCCTTGTTCCTAGTGTTTTAGGTCTCATTATTCCCCTATAGAAATTTTTTTGTTAAAATTTTTGGGAGAAAATTTCTCCCTTTTAAAATATAAAATTGACATCTTTTGTACAACAGTTTTGGTTATTTGAAATTTTTTGAAATTTTATAACTCATAATATCATAAAATTTTCTTCTGTTTGGTAAGTCAGTATTTTCTAATCTTTACTGAAGTAAATTTTTAAAAACCTATCTACTAATAAGAATATAAAATCTACAACGTAGTTGGAAATTTCTAGAACCCTGAGGGATAAATTTTTATTGAAACAAACCTGTCGTTGTATGACCTTTTTATGGAAATTCTAATTTGTTAATGTTTATTTGACTCTTTAGGTGGTTTATACTAAAGACAGTTTGATCTTTTATAAAATCACTTACTTTTTCTGATATACTGTTTAGATAGGAAAAATGATCGTTTTTTCCTAAAATAGTGGTGTAGATGCAATCTAATTCAGCAATATAAGGTTTTATTTGAATTATAAAAGAAAGACCTAATATTATATCTTCATTAATATCTTTAGTTATTAAAAAATCATTAATAAAACAAACTCCATCATTGTAAATATATGTTTTGGAGAGTTTATAATTTATTCTTAAACTTTCTCCTGCTGCGGGGAATAATTGTGTAGCACCTTTGCTAGGTACTCTATAGGAATTAATCTTTCTATAATGCAGTTTTCAGCAGCACCTGTATCAAATAATGCAATCGTACGAATTTTATAATCTTTATTGATAACTATAGCAATTGGTATATGGTAACTTTGTGGTTTGACTACAGTAATTGTATTAATTCCTAATTTATTTATAGGAAGCTTTTTAGTGATTTCATTTTTAGAGACTCTATTTCTTTATTGTCACATGTTACTCCTGATGTTTCACTAAGGTCAAACTGATGTAATTTGGGGTTTTGGTTTGGAGTTAAATTCTTTAATATTTTATTAGCAAATGATTCTGTTTCTTGTTTGTTAAGTCTTTGCTTAACTTTCCTAAGTTCTCCTTTTATGTATAATAGTTCTGTCTGAAGATATTGTATTGTTGTTTCATACTTATGTTCTTTAAATTTATTTAGCACATTTTCCATATTAAAGGGTTCTATAATTTCTTTATTTTCAATCTTTTGATCAAGAATAATATCCTTTAAGTCTATTAAATATTTTCTCCTTAGAGTTGGATCTTCTAGATGATATATCATGCCAAATAAGGCCTCTTTTTATTTATTACTATTGGTGATAACATTTATTGAATGACTACCACAAGTACAAATTGCACTGCTACAATTACAATGGTCTGTTAATTCACTACTATCTGAACTGTAGGGAACATTAAGCTGATTACTAAGACTTTCTTCAACAGAAGAACTATTTTCATTTTCATCAAGAATTGAATATAATTTATTTTTAACATCATTTCCTAATTCTAACATATTTATCTTATCTTTCTTTTTATTTGGAATCCGACAATCTTTAGCCCTATGTCTAGTTCTTTTGCAGTTCCAACATGTCTCATTATTGGTTTTATATTCACCTTTAGAAGCCCTTTAAGATTGTTTAAATCATTTTTTATAATAATGAGATTTTTCAAATTTATCTTTATATTTTTTATGTTGTCTTTTAATCTTCTTGTTAGCTTCCTTTTAAGGGGCTGATAACTTTATATAACCAAAATCTTGACAAAAGTTTCCTAGCTCATTTCGAGTTATTTTATTATCTCTTTTTAGTTGATTTTTAAGTTTAATATCTATACATAATTCTAGTCCCGTGACATTTATAAAACTTATAATATCACCATAAGTTAATTGACTCTAACGATTTTTCCCCTCAAATCTATCTTTTAATTTTGTTCTAACTTTTTCTACAAATAATGTTGGTAAAAAAATTATAAATTTTTCTTTCCAATAATTATGATTACAATCTTCTCTAACCATGACTTTTTTGAGAAAAATATCTTTATACCATCTAAAATCGTCTAAGTTTGGACATGATAGATTTGACAAAACCTCTAAACGTCTATCTTGGAAAAGCTAAGGTTCTCCTATAAAATGTTTAGCTATACTATAAATTAAAGTAGCCGTGGCATCTTCTAATACTTCATTTTCTACTGTTTGCCCTGTTGACTCAGTCTTAATTGTTTGAGTAATAGTTGTAGCATTTAAAATGCTTTGTCTATTATTATCTGTGAGGTAATTATCCCACCAATATTTTATAGTACCTGTAAAACCTGATATAATAATAAATGCTGCTTGTTTATCTGACATTTTGGCAATTTTATATGCCATAATGTTCATTCCCATTTCTTATAGTTTATTATATAGTTGATGTTTTACTATTCCATCAATATTCCATTCTGCGATTTCTTTTCTAGAATGTGAACTATGAGACAAAAATTTATTTTTTTCATACTGCATATCCGAAAATGTGGGCTTTTTATAATAATTCTTTTTAACTGAATATTTAGATCTTAATTTTCTAATTTCATTATCACTTTTTTCTAACAAAGTTCTTATAATCTTATTATTTGAGATGTTTAATTCAAATTATAATCTTTCATTAATTTTTCCTAGAATATCATCTGTTATTTCAAATTTTTCTTCAAATTTATGAAATGTATATTTTGAGAATTCGGGTAATTTAAATATTGGGTGAATTTCTAACTTTTTATCATGATGAGAAAAACTTGGTTTATCTTTAAAAGTTGATTTATTCTCGGTTTCGAGAATTTATTTAGATAATACATGTAATAATTGATTTGTATAATTATTTTGTTGGAGTATCTTATTTATATCCTTATTTGTAGGATCACCTTTAGTATCTACTATATCAAATTTAAAGGATAAGGCAGAAACAACTCTGTCATCTACTAGTAGGCTAATTTCTTCTAACGGAGGAATTATTGATTCTACTGCTTTACCACTAGTATACCATTAATTAACAATCATATTTAATGAATCCTTTTGATCATCTAATTTTCCCATAATTTAAAACCATTTGAAAAATTCAATATTACATTTTTATCTTTTCATATCGTTGCACCATTTTTCTCTAAAAGAATATCTTTCTATTAATGAATATCGTTGTTTATACCATTTTCTTTTAATAGAATTTTCTGGGTTAATCCATAATTTATCTAAATATTCAAAGTCAGGTTCAAATATTACATCTAACCTAATCTTGCATAGAGAATCTTTTACTCCTAGCATTTCACTAGCAGTGGAACTTATTGATTTTTTTAGCTTTTAAATTTGTAGATTCATATTCCACTTTGGGAATATTTTTTGATAAATCTACTCCATTTAATTTTCTTTCAATATCTTCTAATGTCACTTCCCTTTTTTCTTTAGACATGGAGACTAAAGATCTAGAAAAGGGCATTTTTCTACTTGAAGATGCTTGCTTAAAGGATTGGGAAAAACCATTAAGATTAGGGTTACCCATGACCCATGTATTGAACCATAATCAACAAGCACCCAAATATGCAAACCATCACAAAAAAACATGAGAAAATATTATTTAAATTAAGAGTAAACAATACTCAACAATATACATAAAAACCCTCAACATTGGATTTCAAGACCACCATTTAAGAATCAAAATCAATGTTCAAACACATGATATGTTAGAACTAACAATGAGGGAAGAGTTACATGCCGTATACAAGATGATTCACGGAGAGATTCTTGGTTTTCAAGCCTCTTGAAGGACACCTCTTGAAACCCTAGCTTCAATTTTGATAGAGAAGTTTTGGAGAGTGTTTTGGAATGTTTTGATCTTGTATGAGTAGAGAATTATGGGCCAAATGAGGTTATAAGTCGTGGGTTATAAGGGTTCAGGGTGGGAAAAGTCCAAAATGTCCTCAGCTTAAAAGCTGAAAATTGCACCTAAGAGGGTACGAGTTCCACACCCAAACGTGCCCTAGTGTATGAGTGGTACCCTAATTCGTACACTAGCATTGACCATGGACCCCTAAAATGTTCAACATACGACCATGTTAAGCTAACTCGTACCTTAGGGTAATTTTACCCAAAATCGTACCTTAAGTTGTAACTTAGACAGATTCAACTAGGGTAAGCATTTGATATCATACAACTAGGCAACATACGACTTGTACCCCTGCATACGACTTGGGAGAGGCTAAACCGTACCTTGGCAAGAATGTAACCCACACTAAATTCACTAACATATGAGTGAGAGTACCCAAGTTGTATCCTAGGGTATGAATAGTACCCTTGAGTTGTAACTTTCCCAGAAAATTCAACTAAGTGAATTTTTCTAAGGGTCCAAAGCCTAGGTGTTTCAATTCTCCCCTACTTGGATCATTCGTCCTCGAATGATGGACAAGGAAGCACAAGCATGTGTTAAAACATTATTACACATTAGCCGAACCTTTAACCAATTTAGAAAACAAGACATACAACAAGGATAAGACACATGTCATGATCATTATCCTTCAACCATTCGTTTAATTGACTTTGGGACTCAAACCCATAGTCTATAATAAACATATGCTCAATTCACAATTTAGGGACTTGAACACTTTTTCCTATCAAAGACATAATCAAGTTAAGAAGATTAACACATACCTCAAGCACAAGTTTCTCAAACGGAAAACAAATGTGGATACTTAGACTTCATGTCCTCTTCTATCTCCCAAGTAGCTTCCTCGGACTTTTTGTTCCTCTATAGAACCTTCACCAAAGCTACATTTTTTGTTCTCAACCGGCAAACTTTTCAATCCAAAATCCTCACCGGGACCTCCTTATAGGACAAAGAGTCCAAAATACCAACATCTTCTAAGGGAATAACTAACGAAGGGTCACCTATAAATTTCTGCAATATGGACACAAGGAATACTAGATGGATGGAGCTCAAACTAGAGAGAACATTCAACTCATAGGAAACATTACCAACCCTCTTTACAATAACCTATGAACCAACAGAACGGGGTCTAAGCTCTCTCTTCTTACCAAATTGTGTCACACCCTTCATGGGAGATACCTTTAAAAATACCCAATCACCAATATTAAACTCTAAATCCCTATGTCTCACATCCGTATAGGACTTTGGGGACTTTGAGTGCTTTTCAACCAATCACAAATCACTTTCAGCTTATCCAAGGCTTGGTGAACCAAATCAGGGCCAAGAAACTTACCCTCACTAACTTCATATCACCAAATTGGAGAAGACATCTTCTATCATACAATGCCTCAAAAGGAGCCATACCAATGCTAGAATAGAACTGTTGTTATAGGAAAATTCAATAAAAGACAAATAGTCATACCAACTACCACCATAATCAATCACACAAGCACACAAGATATCTTCCAATGTCTAAATGGTCCTCTCCACTTGTCCATCTGTATGTGGGTGGAAAGTGATACAAATACACACATTAGACCCCAAACCATTCTGAAATGACTTCCAAAAGTTAGATGAGAATGGATTACCATGATCTAAAATAATAGAAACCAAAGCACCATGCAACTTTACGATCTTTGTAAGATGCGACTTAGCATAATCCTCCTCTGAATAACTAGTCCTTACCGATAAGAAATGAGTGAATTGGTCATTCTATCCACAATGACCCAAATAGAATCACATTGATTCTGAGACCAAGGAAGATCGGTAATGAAATCCACATTAATCGCCTCCCACTTCCATTCGAGAACTCAATATCTTGATACAAACTTTTGGGTCTAAAGTGATCAACTTACATTTGTTAAAACACCATACACTTAGCCACATGGCTAGCCACATCTCGCTTCATATTATTCTACCAATAAAACTCCCTAAGATCATGATACATCTTCAAAGAATCGGGACGAATAGAATAATGATATCCATGAGCCTCGGCCATAATCCTTTCCCTCAATCCCTCTACATCAGGAACACATAACCTACCTTAGTACCTCAAGATACCATCACCACCAATTGCAAAATCAATAACCTTTTGTTGACCCACACCACTCTTAATCTTCATCAAACTAGTATCTAACATTTTCATTTCCTTTATCTCAACTACAAGAGATAACTGCCATACCTTATGGACGAATACACCACCATTCTCAGAGTCCATGAGATAAACTCTAAGATAAGACAAACGGTGAATGTCCTTCACCAACTCCCACTTATCCTCATCTACATGAGCTAAACTTCCCATGGATAGCCTGCTATGAGCATCAACAACTATGATACCTTTACCTGGATGGTAATAGAGGCTCATATCATAGTCCTTTAGCAACTCAAGCAATCTCTTTTGCCTGCGATTCAATTTCTTTTGAGTGAACACATACTATAGGCTCTTCTGATCATAAAATATGTCAACATGAACCCTATAAAGATAATGATGCAAAATCTTCAATACAAATACCATGACCAATAACTCCAAATCATGAGTACGGTAGCTTTTCTTAGGAACTTTCAATTGCCTAGAAGCATAGGCCACCACCCTACCATGCTACATCAATACATAATAGAGCCAAATATAAGAAGCATTATATTACACTAAAAAACTATCATTACCCTTGGGCAAGGTCAAAACTAGAGCCGATGTCAATTTATCTTTGAACTTCTCAAAACTACCCTCACACGCATCCGACCATAAGAAATTGACCTTCTTCTGGGTTAACTTTGTCAATGGGGAAACTATGATCAAAAATCTCTCCACAAATCTCTAATAGTAATTGGCTAGACCCAAGAAGCTCTAAATATAAGTTACAGTCGTAGGTTTGGGCCACTTCTTAACCACCGTAACCTTTTATGGATCCACCATGATCCCCTCACTAGAGATAACATAACCAATAAATGTCATATCCTTCAACAAAAACTCATACTTAGAGAACTTGGCATACAAATAATGATCTTTCAAGGTTTGCAACACAGCACAGAGGTGATCGACATAATCTTCCTTACTCTTAGAATAGACCAAGATGTCATTAATAAAGACAATGAAAAGAAAATCTAGAAAATAATAGAAAACCCTATCATCAAGTCCATGAATGTCGTCAGGGAATTAGTCAACCCAAAAGACACAACTAGGAACTCATAATGATCGTACTGTGTCCTGAAGACAATCTTAGGGATATCTACTTCCCTAATCTTAAGTTGATGATAACCCAACCTAAGATCAATCTTAGAGAAACACTTCGCACCCTGAATCTTATCAAACAAGTCATCAAACCTAGAAAGAGGAGGCTTATTCTTTATGGTCACCTTATTCAACTAATAATAATCAATGCATATTCGAAGGGAACCATCCTTCTTACGCCCAAACAGCATATGAACACCCTAAGAAGACATGCTAAGATAGATGAACCTTTATCTAAGAGATTCTTTAATTGCTCCTTAAGCTCCTTCAACTATGCCGGAGCCATTCTATAAGGAGGGTTAGAAATTGGATGAGTATCCGGAACAAGATCAATCCCAAAATTAATTTCCCGATTAAGAGAAATACTAGGGAGGTCATCAAGAAAGACCTCGAGAAACTCATTAGTCTCAGGAACAGATTCTAGAGGAGGACCTTCCAAGTTAGAATCTTTAACTCAGACCAAATAATACTAACATCCTTTAGAAATCAACTTTCAGGCTTTAATATATGAAATGAACTTTCTTTTAGGCACTAAAGAGCCCCCTTCCCATAAAATGACCGACTTATTATGAAATCTAAACTTGATCATATGATTTCGACAATCTAAGGTGGCATAGCATGAATGTAACTAATCTATCTCCAGAATAACATCAAAATTATCCATTTCTAACTCTATCAAGTCTATAAGAGTTTCTCTGCCACTAACAGATATCACATACCCAGGAAAAGGAAAAGGAACCGACAGACACTCTAGACTAAAATTAAAATGAATAGCCACAAATAGGGTCACATAGGATAGAGTCGACCCTGGATCAAGTAAACAATACACACCATGGGAGAAAAGTTTCAACATACCCGTAACGACATTGGGAGATGCCTCAGAATCTTGGTGAGACACAAGAGCGCAAAATCAATTCATTAGGGTCGGTACCAGAAATAGAAGAAGATGTAAAAGCAACACCCTTTAGTGTAGTAGTAAATGAAGAGACAATAGGGTCCCTATTAGCCCCGGAATCTATCCTACCAGAACAAGCTCATTGTATATTACCACTCTAACCACGAGAAAAATAATTGTTCTTTCCTTTCGCATAGAACAACCTTCCACAAAATCTACAAGGAGGGCAGGGTAGAGTCAACTAAGCCCCACTAACCTGAAATTAGGCACCCTAAACCCAGAATCCACCAATAGATCACTTGATGGCTTTGGGTAGGGAGAACTAGCCTAGGAGAAAAAACTAGAAATCCCCTACTTTTTCTTTAGCCACTTACCACCATCTCTACTATTAAGCTCAAAAGGCCTAAATCTCTTCTCTGCCTATCACTAAACTCAACCTACCTTTTTTTCTCTTCCTCTACTTATTGCATATACACGACAAACCGAGAGATGTCCATGTCTTTAATTAGCAAAGCTATCTGGCTCTCAAGGAAAAACTCATGGGATAATCTTGAATCAAACTTATGCATTCTATACCTCATGCTAGAAACCATCTTAGGAGCATACCTAGACAACTGATGAAATTTCAAGCCATACACCTTAAAAGACATCCTACGTTACTTTAAATTCACAAACTCTTCCACTTTTACTTTCTCAACTCTTGAGGAAAGAAGCGGTCCAAGAAGGCACTAGAGAAATCCCCCCATACAACAACACTAGCATCGTTACCACTTTACTATTCCCAACTTTTCATAACATTGGTATGCCACATCTTTATATTTGTAGGAAGCAAACTCAAAATATTCACCTTCGTAGCATCTATAATTTAGAAAATCTTCTCCATTTCATTAACAAGACTTTGAGGGTCCTCTTCAACCTTGGTATCAGTAAAAATAAGAGAATGCATCCTTTAGAACTGGACAACCCTCATGGCCTTAGAAGATAGAGCGACTGGAGAACCATGCTCAAGCTGTGAAGCCACCAACTATGTTAATAGAGTCATACAATGACGGGACTCATTATTGGTAGCATCCTCTTTAGGTGACTGAGGAAAAAGACTAGAGAGAACTAGTGGAACTCTCAGATCATTAGGTACCAGACCTCTATACCAAGTATAGACTCTATAACTAGAGCGAGTCGCATCAACACCATCCCCAGTCAAGACAGAAGGGTTTGTAGGAACTTCAGATCTTCTTAGAGGCATAATCTGAAATACGAGCAAATAGAAATCAGAAAGATCCAAGGCCTTAAACTCTATAGCATGAAATAAGACAACCAGAAGGTGAAACATTCCTAAATGCCTCGTAGCTTCTCTCTTAGAAGTATGGCATGTTACACACCCATAAATGAAACTCTACTTGACATGGCTTTATGGACACCCAACTGACCATGAACCTAGGCTCTAATACCAACTAGACACGACCCAAATTGAGGTCATGTCTTAACAAGAATCTTAAGGCCAACACGGACCAAAGATTACCTCATTAGCCTAACTTAACTATCAAAACAAACCACAAGTGTCAGATAAACATTGAACATAGAATAATATACCGTAAACAAGACTAAAAAACATAACTTAAAAATGTATATTTCTTCCATTTATATCTACATAGAAAATCCAACCTACCATAGTCCACAGGCATCCACAAAGTCTCTATAAATCCGAGGTCAACAATATGTCAAGTCAAGCCCCCGATAATAGACCAAAACCAAAACCAAAGAAGTCAATAACATAAGGTAAGAAGACCATGAAATGTGTGCCTTCCAAAGTATGGAAGCTCACCACTTAAATGTCACACTTGAACAACTCGAACACCTGATCATTACATAAAAAGAGAAGAAGAATCTCCGATGCCTATGTCATGTGGGGACATAATGTTTGGAGATGGTTAGCGGTTTAAATGCTAGCATGTAAATCAAGGATAAGGATAAAATAATACCAACAGTTTAAGACCACTCAATCAATACATATAACCCATGTAATAGATAAATATACATACCATGTCGGGATAGGGAATAATATTAGTATTAAATTTGAAATCATTAACCTAGGATGTGTTACCTTATCATTCCAAATTCACCCATAGGCTATATGGGGTTAGCGTTACTTGTTGAAAGGGCCGTAACGTATGTTTACCATATGAGCCAGAGAGAATATGAGATGACTAGTACATCTACAAAAGTATAAGTATGACATCATACAGACAGTCACCATGACAAACCTTACACCAACAAATCGTGAGTTTCTAGCCTTGGTCTCTCTCGAGACCTCTACCTTCCATATCTTGGCTAAACATCCCACTTTAAGTCCCAAATAAAAACCATTCACACACAATCAACCATTTAGACCATTTAATACCAAAGGCACTTCGTTGGAATCATCAAACCAATACTACTTTCAAGTATACACATGATAATATCCTTATCAATTAATCATTCATTTGATTTTGGGAGTCTAAACTATCGTCCAACAAAGATAATCATATTGTCCAATAGGGACACTCTTTAACCCCAAGAATTAGGTGCTCAAACCTATTTTAATCAATAAAACTGCCAAGGTTTCTATTTAAACCATTTCCTGTCAAATGAGGTCTTTACAAAACTATTTGCAAACCATTCCAAATGATTAAGCCATTGTCTTAGTTCAAAACAGCATTAATATGTGACTAGTAATTTATTGTAGAAGTTTTCACAAACACCTTTAACAAGACCAAAACCAAGGTAAAAACCATTAAGATTAGGGTTACCTATGACCCATGTATTAAACCACAATCAACAACCACCCACATATGAAAACCATCACCAAACAATATATGAGAACATTATTTAAATCAAGAGTAAATAATACTCAACAATATACATTAAAACCCTCAACATTGGATTTCTAGACCACCATTTAAGAATCAAAATCAATGTTCAAATATATGATATTTTCTAACTAGCAAAGAGGGAAGAGTTACATGCCTTATAAAAGATGATTAATGGAGAGATTCTTGGTCTTTAAGCCTCTTGAAGGACACCTCTTGAAACCCTAGCTTCAATATTGATAGAGAAGTCTTAGAGAGTATTTTGAAATATTTTGATCTTGTATGAGTGGAGAATGAAGGGGAAAATGAGGTTATAAGTCATGGGTTATAACAGTTTAGGGGTGGGAAATGTCTAAAATATCCTCATCTTGAAAGCTAAAAATTACACCCAGGATGGTATGAGTTCCAAACCCAAACCGTACCCTAGGGTATAAGTAGTACCCTAATTCGTACCTTAGTATTCACCATGGTCCCCTAAACTATTCAATATATGGCCATGCTAAGGTAAATTGTACCTTAGGGTACGAATGTTACCCTAAATCGTGCCTTTAGTCGTACCTTGGATAGATTCAACTAGGCTAAGCATATGGCATCATACCACTATAGAACATATGACTCGTACCCTAACATACGACTTAGGAGAGGCTAAACTGTACCTTGGAATATAATCTGTACTACATGCCTAACATATGAGTGAGAGGACCCCAAGTCATATCCTAGGGTACGACTATTACCCTTGAATCATACCTTGCCCTTAAAGTTCAACTAAGGAATTTTTCTAAGGGTCCAAAGCTTAGGGTTTTTAGAGAGTTGCTCTAAAAGTGTTACATCTAGTAACTGATCCAGCAGTGGAGGTTTTCAATTGCTTGTAAAAGATAGTGAAGAGAGCAATGATGGTGAGTCTAGTGATAGAGTACCAGTGGATATTCCTCATCTGCCACCAGTATAGTCTATGCCACAAATTTATCCTGCCTCAATGCCCATCTTTAATCGGTGAGGGTAACCCAAAATGTATGAACTATATAATTGGGACAATGCCATTATTCCTAACACAGGGAAAGCTAAGAGAGGATTCATTCTTAAAACCAAGTTGAGCATAGAAGGCATGTTTGATATTCTTAAGTTTGAGGCCTGATTCAAGAAGTACCACTTTGGTTGGATGATGAGAGCCTCAGGTGGATACAAATAAGCACTAGGTTGGAAATTTTATGACGCGTACTAGATAAAGTTGAGGTGAATGTATCCACAGGGTTGTCACGAAAGCGAGGTTATCACCTACGCTTACTGATGATTCAAGGTGTTTGGGTGAACATCTTCTTGTAAACCATCTCTAGATTTCTACACAGAGTAGAATTTTATCTCCCCCCAGTTACATTAGAGATTGACCACAGAATTGAGGAAATAAGAAAGGTGAAGACAAAGCATATTAGGACAAATAATAAGTATATGCATTTAATGGATCATAGGGATTATTACTAATGAATAGGAGGAGGCACCTTGGTTGATGAAACATCTACAAATATTACTAAAGACAAACAAAGTTTTGTGGCTAAGGCATGATGGACTTTGGTTTAACATCAATTGAGTTGGACTATTGGAAACATTGTGCTAAGCCTCACTAGGATTGCTTTGGTCGTCAGTGTTATGGAAGCTACGAGATTGATATAGCCAAGATCCTTAAAAGAGAGATTCACAATCGTGTTGTAAGTACAGATACCAACTTATCCTTCCCATATTTATTGGTACAAATTAGTTTGGATGAGCAATTACCGGTAATCTTAGAGGTTGGTTATTTTTTGATGGACTATTAGGCCAATAACTTGGGGTTGATCTGAGATCATGCCAACCCAATCTCAATGGCCAAGGATTGAGATTCACCTTTTTAGGCAGCTTTCAAAGCCAGTGGGCACATAAATATTAACACTCTGGGTTTTGGAGACTTTGGAGACGCTTTCACTGAAACATACGACCTCGATACCATCCACCATCTACCTCCAGGCAGATATGTTTTTTCTGTAGGAGTTTCTAACAGTGCGCTAAAGAGATTAGGCACTCTCGAGTGACAGTGACTAATATCGAGGAGGAGGTATAGCCATGGGTAAAGAAGGAGATAAAGAGCAAGATTTAGGGTATGCAAACCTAATTTGATAGCTTTGAGCAATGAATTAGATAGAATATGGTGAGATTTTAGACCCCATATCTAGGAGGCGTGCATAAAGTGTTGGCCGTACTCCAGGCTGCTATTGATGACATAGTTATAAGGCTATTCCCTAATTTTTAAATTATTGAGTAGATCTCTATTGAGGACGTATTGGATATTTAGGGCATAAAAGGTCAAGAAAAATCTATTGATGAGAAAGGTAGAGAGAGATTGAGAAAGAGAAGAAAGAGGAAAAGAGAAAGATGATGTGCCAACAACATAAGTAGTTAACTTGTAGAACTCTCAGGACCATATGATTGAGGTCCACAAGATTTGAGTGAGAGCTGCTAGCTCATGAATAGGTTATATTATAGCTTCTGCTACAATAAATATGAGTTGGAGAATAATTATATCACCGAAGAGCCAACCACCATTGAGCGCACTAACCACCATTGGCTCCATTATTGATTTGACTACTTGGTCACCATTATAATCATTGTTGATAAGAGTGGGGTTGCATACTAAAAGGTCTTGATTTGGCGCCTAGTGTTCCTGGATATGTCTTTATCCTTTATTTTCATATTATAGTTATGCACTAGGGATGGTGCATACACTTTATTAGGAGGTGGGGGTTAACCCAACCGAGGGTTTTTCTTGTCATGTTTTTTTCCCCATAGGTTGTGTTATCCTAGTAGAACCGACATGTTTTTGTTCATATTATGTTTTATGTCTTGTGTTTTGTGTTATATATATATAAGCTCGAGAAAAATAAGTAACCTAAGTGCAGTTGACAAATATTTTGTGTGTTTGAATTATTTTGATAAAGATTATACTCCTAAAATTTTATGAACTATGTGATATGGATATCTTTGTCACCATCATTTGAAACTTGTAATGGTGTTAGCATTAGGGATAGAATACTTTTAGTTTAGTGTTGCATGAACTGTATAGGTAGTAGTTGGTGATATAACCCTGTACCATATGTGTGATAGGTACTTACCTTGTTCCCTATAGGCATTTAATCTAGAAGTTACCCGGTTAGTCTTGCCTAGTTTGTAGGATCATTGGTTAGGACATGATCATAGGGCATTTTTGACTTAGACCACTCTTAGCCTAAATAATTGTCCAGAAATGAATAATTATCTCTTGATCCCTAATTCGAGCGTACATAGACCTATTTTCATGGTTCCACCTTTTAATCTTCCTAAATTTATTATATTAAACTTGTTTTCGCCTTGGTCCCTCCTTGAACAACGTGCATCTCAACTAAGACAAATTGCCTATGATGAGGGTGGCTATCATAGGGGTGAGTAGTTATAGTTGGGTATGCAAAAGAATGTAATGTAAAAGAAAAAGAAAGTAAGGTTGGGAGTGATAGAAAAAAATAAAAAGAAGTAGAAAACTTTAAGAGAAAAAGAAAAAAGAAAAAAATGAATAAATAAAAAACCATGAAAAAAACCACACCTAATAAAAAAATCAATAAAGGAGAAAAAGGGGTAATAAATGGAAAATGATTGAGAAGTGGAACAAAAATTTATGTGTAGTGTAAATGAGGGTGAGTCTCTATATCTCAAATGTACCATAACTGCCCTAAACCTAAATTACAAGATGAGCAATGTCCTAAAATGATCCTAGTCAATTGTCCAAAAGACTAAGGTATAGAAAATAAGGGCGAGTCTATGGTATTCTATGCACATTGATTAGAATTTATTTTGTGAGCGTGAGTGTATTAAGATAGTCCCTTGCAGTGAAATGCATGATGACATTGTGAGAGCTAGGAATTCTTTTCCATGAGGGTACATGTGTTGCTAACTGCTTATCTGTTCGGGTAGTGTAAATTGCATATTTGCTTGGTTGTTTGTTGCTAATGTAATCCCAGTACTCGATTCCTTTATGTCACATTTTTGTGAGACATGTATCCATGTAGTGGTTTTTAAAAGTTTGAAATAAGAGGGGGTAAAAGTTATTGAGATGAAATAGAGTTGACTGCCCAGGTACCTTATGGTTCTTTTATTTAATCATCGTGTGTTTTTTGTTATGTGTTAGCTGCCTGAGGACATGCAAACTGAAATGACCTGAACCAGGGCCTAGTTATGTCGGGTATCTCATGTCCAACCAAGACCAGAGACCACCCCTAATACCCAAACCATTAACCACCCTACCCCTCATGTCAGATGAGTTTCAAACATTTAACAAGATAAGATAATATTAAATTAAAGACTTGATAATGAGACCAAAATCAAAACCGAAAGCTACAACCGATTAACCATCCAATATGAATCCCAATAAAAATACCACTACCTATAATATCTACATATTGCCGCCGCCCATGCCCATAGTAGTCCAAAAAGCCTTTAACTAAAATCAAAGAATATCCAATCAGTACATACCTCCAACCATAGCCAAAGCCAAAACCAAATAAATTGAATTGATATAATGAAGTCCATAGAATAAAATGGGGTCTTGCGGAGTATGAAAGCTCACCACTTCAGTCTGACCAAAGGTTGTCCCCGAATAATCAAATCACTGAGTAGGAGGAGTGAAAGTATGGCCTGTTCCTAAATCGTGTGGGGATACAATAGTTGAAGATGGTTAGCAGAGTGAACATTAGCATGTAACTTAGGCATAATGATAAAATAATGCCATCAATTCAAAACCAGGTCAAATCACCATATGCAATCACATATTTACATATATACCGTGTCGGGATAGGGAACAAGGTTTAGCATGCATTTAAATCCTTAACCTAGGTCGTGTAGCTTTACTGTCATAAGTCCACCTAGGGGTTATATGGGTCCAGTGTTACCCCCTGAACGACACTAATGCATGTATCCGCACAAAGTGGAAATATCATAAAAGGCTGGAGATTCCTATGTATCGTTCTCCATCCAAGATATATATATATATATATACATATATAGACTTGGGGTATTCCCTTGTACTCCACAAGCACATGTTCATCATTACCAACCTTTATATCGGCCAATATAAGTTTCCAGTGTCCATCCATCAGACTAACACCTTTACGGCTAGATATCACAACCCCTATTATTGATCAATTAAAACATTTAGCATATAAACAACCAACAATTCTAGGAGTCAATTATTAAGGAAGTCATTCCGACTATAGCTTGCAAGAAATGTCATTAGCCAACATTTAGGGGATTCCCATGTACCCCGTAAATCCATTATTAAAATAAGTTAGGGGATTCACGTGTACCCCAAAAGGTTTTCATTATATAATTACTTAGGGGATTCTCATGTACCCCACAAAGTTTTCAAAACCATCCATAACCATTTAGCCATTTAAACCATGCATTATTTTTATGAAATAAGTCAAACTAAGCACTTTGGGGTCATATCCACTTCAAAAGTCACATGTTCAGAGAAAGTTACCATTATCTAGTTCCACCACCATACCTATGAACCCACATGTTCAAAACCATTTTTTAAACATGGGAAAATCTTAATTAAACCATGGAAAAACATCATTCAACTTTAAACATTCAAAGACCCCCAACCTTTATTTGAAATCCATAACAATACCATGAAAGCCATACATTAAAAATTTTGCTTTAAGTAAAATAACAATGAGGGAGAAGTAGCATGCCTGAAATACCAAGGAATTTGGAAGAGATTGCACCCTTAGAACCCTAGCTGACCACTTTTTTTGAAACCCTAGCCTTAGCTTGAACAACGAGTTTGAGAGAGAATTTAAGAGTGTTTTATTGGGAATGATGTGTTAATGAAGTCACAAAGAAGGTTTTAAGATATGATATCAAATCAGCTTAAAGTGGGAAATGTCCAAAATACCCTTAAATTAAAAGATGTAAAAAATTGTCTTTAGTTATGAGTCAATCCATTAACTCATCCCCACATCATATGACTCATAGCCTTGAGTCGTATCCTAGACTGTGAGTTAGACACCCATACACTTTCCACCTTACGACTCTATGATCCCACTCGTAACCTGACCCAATAACTAGTAGGGTCTAGTCATAACCAACACAATACCTAAATAGGTATGACAGACAACCTATGATTTTACATTATAACTCATAACCTATCTTCACGGCTCTTAGTGTGCCACTTGTATGCATAGAAAAGTCAAGCCACTAAGTTACTGATTTGGTTAAGGTTTGTCCTAACGACTCATCACCAACCTTAACAACTCGTATCACCAAGTCATAACCAAGATAGAAACCCAACCACCATCCACTGGACACCTTACGACTAAGGTCACCTGACCCGTCAAAATACCATACGAATCATTTGGTCAAGTCATAATAAAGGAAGTGAGCTCAAAGCTCAAGAAATTTCCAAGGTTCAAAATCCGAGGCGTTTCAATTCTCCCCCACTTGGATCATTCGTCCTCAAATGATGGGACAAGGCATTGACTAGCAGGATTAAATCCCAAATATCTCTACTCTTACATTTAACTAAGTTACAAAATAAAGATGCCAAGGAAATCAATCTTTTCTTTAGAAAAGTCAAAAAATAAAGACTTCAAGAATAACACATATCTTATGCACGATTTTCCAACTTGGAAAACAAGAGTGGATACTTTGACTTTGTGTTCTCTTTGGCTTCCCAAGTAGCCTCTTCAACCTTGTGGTTCATTCACATAACCTTCACAGAAGCTACGTCCTTCGTCTGAAACCGATAAAAAAGAAGGACCAAAATTACAATAGGGACTTCTTCATAAGAAAAGGAATCCGAAATACCAATATCCTTGATAGG
This sequence comes from Capsicum annuum, assembly GCF_002878395.1. NCBI lineage: Eukaryota > Viridiplantae > Streptophyta > Magnoliopsida > Solanales > Solanaceae > Capsicum > Capsicum annuum. The sequence continues at coordinate 92,242,633 of NC_061119.1, forward strand.
CACAATCAACTACGGATCACCCACACAGTTCCTCATCATAGACACATGGACATCGGGTTAATAAAGATCATACTAGAGGGTAACTCCAATTCATACTCAACATTACCAACCCTCTTCGACATCAAGCATGGGCGGACATACCAAGGACTGAGCTTTTCCTTCTTCCTAAACCGCATTACCCCCTTCATAAGAGATACCCTTAAGAACACCCTATCCCCAACCTCAAACTCTAACTTCTTACATCTTATATACACATAGGACATTTGGTTACTTTGGGCGTGTTTGAGTCTATCCCGAATCACCTTCACCTTCTCCATGGCTTGGTGAACTACCTTACCAATGTCAAACCACCTAATAGGAGACCTACACCTTCTACCATATAAGGCCTCAAATGAAGCCATCACAATACTAGAGTTATAGCTATTATTATATGCAAACTCTATACGATGCAAATGTTTAACCCAACTACCACCATAGGCAATCACGCAAGCTCGAAGCATATCCTCCAATGTTTGAGTTATTCTTTCCGCTTGCCTATCTGAATATGGGTGGAAACCCGTACCAAGACTCACTTTATTCCCCAAATATTTTTGAAATGACTGGAGAAAGTGTGATGAGAGCTGAGTACCACAGTCGGACATGATAGAAACAGGCACCCTATGCAACTTCACAATTTCCTTAATAAATAACTTGGCATAATCCTCCATCGAGAAGTTAGTCCTTACTAGCACAAAGTGAGAAGACTTAGTTATCTTATCCACGATGACCCAAATCGAGTCAAACTGATCCGAAGACCGAGGAAGACCGATAATGAAATCCATATTGGTCACTTTACACTTCTACACAGGCAACTAAATTTCATAAGACAATCCCCCGGGCAAGTGCTCAACTTTCACTTGCTTACACACCAGCTACTTAGCCACAAAACTAGCTATATCCTACTTCGTATTATTCCACCAATAGATTTCCTTAAGACCATGATACATTTTTATCAAACCAGTATGAATAGAGCAACAAACTTATGCGTCTTGGCCAAGATCCTCTCTCGCAATCTATTTACATCAGGAATACATAATCTTCCTTCATACTGTAAGGTACCATCACTACTTTCTTCAAAGGCCATCACTTTCTACCTACATACATTACCCTTGATTTGCATTAAGATAGGATCCAATACTTACTTTTCTTTTACCTCAACACCACGAGATGATTTTTCCACCCCCTAAACAATCACAACACCATCATCCAAATTTAAGAGGCAAACTCCAAGGTTAGCCAAACAGTGAATATCTTTCACTAATTCTCGCTTTCTCTCATCCACATAAGCTAGAGTCTTCATGGATAACCTACTAAGTGCATTAGCAACCATATTATAGTTACCAGAAAGGTAGTGAAGACTCATGTCATAATCCTTGAGCAACTCAAGCCATCTCCTTTGCATGATTTTAAGCCTTTTTAGGGGGAAACACATATAGTAGGTTCTTATGAATAGAAAAGACATCCACATGCATGCCATACATATATTGATGCCAGATTTTTAATACGCACACCACACCCAATAATTCTAAGTCATGAATATAACAATTCTTCTCATGAATATTTAACTGTCTAGAGGTATAAGCTATCACCATACAATGCTGTATCAAATCGCAACCATGCCCTACATGAGATACATTACAATAGACCATAAAACTACCAGTGTCTTTAGGCAAGGTCAAGATTAGAGCCGAAGTTACCTTATCCTCAGCTTGTCAAAACTACCCTCACAAGTATCAAACTATAAGAATTTTACCTTCTTCAGATTTAACTTAGTCAATGGGGAATTATAGTTGAAAAACTATCCATAAATCTACTGTAGTAATTGGATAAACCCAAGAAGCTTTGAATATTGGTTGAATCATGAGTATATGCCACTTCTTAACCACTGTAACTTTTTATGGATCCACCAAGATCCCTTTATTAGAAATGACATGACCCAAAAAAGTAACAGAGTTCAACTAAAATTTGCAATTTGAAAATTTGGCATGCAACTGCTGATCCTTTAAGGTATGATTTATAAGACCCACAAAATTTCTATCTTAATTCAGTTCTTTAAGCTTGTCAGGGGGTCCCAGACTTAGAATATTTAGCTAAGTATTCTGACTTAGTTGTATTTTTAGCCTTCAAAAGTTGGTGCACTTACTTCGTGACCTTAATGTCCTTTAAAATGTCTATATTTGAGTTAATTCATGATAAGAAAGGTCAAAAGATGGACCCGAGTAGGTTTTAGCTTTTTCAGACTTTGTTTGAAGCTCCTTTAGAATCCTAAAACAGTGAGCCAACGCGATCTTGGTGCGTCGCGTCGACTATAACATTGGTTAATATTTTTCTCAGTTACCAGCGTCAAATTATAGTGAGTCGATGCTAACTTGGTACGATGCACTGGAAATTACGTCGATGCCATCGACGCGGCTCGTCGACCTATGTGTCAGTAACCCAACTTTCAGTCATTTTATAAACCGCATCTCAATGGGTAATTGGGTCTTTTTCCAACGCCCTTCAGCCCCTTTAACATGAAATTTAGCCCCTTTAGAGACATAATACAATCATTATTTATAAAATCCTCAAGGACAAAACCCTAGGGCTATCAATCCAAGAATCAATGTCAAGAGATTTCACCATTAATCTTTCCAAATTAAAATAATAAGGTATGTAAAGTGTTCATCCAAGGGCCCCTTCCACCCTTGGAGTTCAACAAACTTATTTTAAAAACATAAATTCTGATGCCCATGTTGTGGGTTGAATGTAATCATGTTGATGTTTGATACGCCTAAATTATAACTTTCTTACGAAAGCATAAGCGGTCGTTGTCAAATATACAACCCAACTAGGTTGGGGTCGAATCCCACAGAGAATATGGTGCTAATTAAGTTGTGTGCAGATTAGTTGAATTTTAATCGTTCGTTTTCATAAAATAAATAGGGGGATTTGATTCAGTTCACAAATTAATGGTTTTAGTTAAACAAGATGAAATATGTGTAGTAGTATTCAAATTCAGAGAAATAGCAAGCTAGGGTTATGTCCACCTTGTAGTTTTTAAAATTTTCTAACCATGGGCTTTATGAATTCATACATGGATCGTGCTTACATAGAAACGTATTGTATTTAATAACATAATCCTAGTGTTTCTCAACCATCAAGGACTAATTCACTTAAGTTCTCTCGAATCAAAAGTGTTTACAAAAAACAATATGAAATCTCCAAGTATTTAATCTTGCTAAGGAATTAACATAAGAAATAGGGGTTGGGAATCTTATTTTCTTATCACTGCTCTATTTTTCGAACATCAACCTTTGTTTTGAACAAGTTGCATTTTAAGGCATAACCTCTGTGTTTGTAACCATGAGAATTCAAGATAAGCGAAGAGAGTATGATGTAAACAAATCAATGCATAATGAATTCAAAACCCAAAGTGATAGATTGTATGCTACAAGGCATCCATAACCATAACTAATAAACTTAGCCACTCATGGGTAAAACAGAAATAACAATAAAAATATTCATCATACCAAAAACTAGAAGATGATCTTGGTGGAGAAGATGAATAGCGTTTCTCCCTTGGTGTAAGCCGCCACTCTCCTCTTTCAAAATAATACAGAATAATCAATAATGAATAAAAATTCAGCATTAATCCTTTTAATAATCTTATTTCTCATAATTTCCTTCTAAGTCCCTGAACTAATTATAAATGACAAACTAGTCTTGCACATAGTTTCTAGGCGCCACATTTTGGTCCAAACTGCTACTCTCTCTTGTGTCATATGCCATCCTCATTCCATGGTTCCATTATGTCTTCATCTACTTCATTAATGCCTAAAATTATTCTAATCACATTGGTTAGCTCAATTACATAGAAGAAGAGTAAAAACATAAGAAACTAGGCACATTGTTCTCTAAACTTAGCTAAAATATGGATAAGTTATGGTGCTTAGGCGTATAAATACTCCCAAGATCACTACCCCACACTTAAAGCTTTCTTCGTCCTCGAACAACATATCCATTTATGCATACTACACAAGACTTAGCACCCACAGAGGAAGACAAGGTGCTCAAAGAGGCTCACATAACAATTATGAACAAGAAGTAGATTCAGGAATCATTACTAGTGACAACCTACCCTCAAGAATAGACTCATTAAGTTGGCAATTTCATGCATACCATTTAAGAAAAGAAATCATATAAATTACCCAACCTTCATCAACTATGTGAACTAACAACAAGAAAGTTACCCATAATCACTCATAATCATAAAATTTCTACCAAAATGGGTACAAGAATTAAGTTGCGCTCACTCTCACAAAGAATTCTCAAATTACAATTGATGACCATATGCTTGACCTTAGTGTAATACTCCACTAATATCAGAATGCTAAGATTAGGATCAAATAGGTCTTTTACAGGTTGTAATGCAGGCTAAAGGATGGGTAGAAACTATTTTGGCCATAAATAGTGACTATCTTCCCTAAGCACTTTAATACACTACATTATGCAATTAAGACCAATCTCTAACAACCAATTTCTACTTCTGCTATCTTCACAAATTTGCTTTTCACCCTAACTCGTTAAGCTCAATTAATAACACTATAGTGGGAGTAAGCAACCCTTTTAATTTTTTTAGACCCTTTTCACAGTTACGCACCCATGTAATTGCCACCCTCAACTTAAGAAATTTCCCTTAGTAAAGGTGCACAATGTCCAAGATAGACCAAGGCCAAAAAAAGTTCATTGTAACATATCCGGGATAAAATTTTAGATCTTTTTTTAACAATTTTAGCTACTCCCAACCACAACAATTTCACATGCCAATAACTAGACTTTGGGGCATCAATTTCTCCTTTTTCCTCTTATTGTTAATCTCTTAACTCAAATTGATTTAACATTAAAGCGCTTAGGAGTTTTTGGATCAAATTAAGGTCTACAAAAGAACGGATAAGGCTACATATGAGTCTAACAAAAGTACAAGCTAAAAGATCAATGGGGCTAGCTAAGATAATGTACAAAGGTAGGTCAAAAGTAGGTAGGAACAATGGCTATCAAAGAAATGCCTAAATTATCTCCTAAACTCACAATCTTTATTTCAGTTTGCACACATATCATGCAAGTTCTAGCATTAGTTGCAACAAGGAATATACTACAGTTTTACACACTTATGGCATGTGGTCAACTCAATTAGAAGCATTATAGATTCTCGACCCAACAATTACATGAATTCAAATAAAACCAACAATCACAACAAGAGTCACAGCTAGAGCCTAGGTGTTTCAAATGTAATGATCTATCACATACTTATGTTATAATGTCATATGATCCATAAGAATGATTACATGCAATTAAATTACTAATTTTCTCTTAAGACAATCGTCATCCATCCATCATCGGGAAAAACATCTAATTATGACTAAATAGAATAAATATCTAACAAGAAACAAAATAAAAGAAATATATAACCCAACTAGGTAAGGGTCGAATCCCACAGGGAATATGGTGCTAATTAAGTTGTGTGCAGATTAGTTTACTTTTAATCGTTCGTTTCCATAAAATAAATAGGGTGATTTGATTCAGTTCACAAATTAATGGTTTCAGTTAAACAAGATGAAATATGTGTAGTAGAATTTGAATTCAGAGAAATAGCAAGCTAGGATTATGTTAACCTTGAAGTTTTCAATACTTTCTAAATATGGGCTTTATGAATTAATACATGCATCGTGCTTACAGAGAAATGTATTGTATTTAATAAGATAATCCTAGTATTTCTCAACCATCAAGGACGAATTTACTTTATTTCGCTCGACTTAAAAGCGTTTACCAAAAAAAATATGAAATCTCCAAGTAGTTAATCCTGCTAAGGCATTAACATAAGAAATAGGGGCTGAGAATCCTATTTTCTTGTCACTACTCCCTTTTTCAAACATCAACC
>NC_061119.1:92251588-92260791 GCF_002878395.1 Capsicum annuum
AACAAGTTGCATTTTAAGACATATCCTCTATGTTTGCAACCACGAGAATTCAAGATAAGCGAAGAGACTATGATGTAAACAAATCAATGCATAATGAATTCAAAATCCAAAGTGATAGATTTTATGCTACAAGTCTTCCATAACGTAACTAATAAACTTAGCCACTCATGGGTAAATCGAAAATCAAAATAGAAATATTTATCATACCAAAAACTAGAAGACGATCTTGGTGGAGAAGATGAATAACGTTTCTCCCTTGGTGTAAGCCGCCTCTCTCCTCACTCAAAATAATAAAGAATAATCAATAATGAATAAAAAATTAGCATTAAGCCTTTTAATAATCTTTTCTCTCAAAATTGCCTTCTAAGTTCCTGAACTAATTATAAATGACAAACTAATCTTGGACGTAGTTTCTAGGCGCCACATTTGGTCAAGACTGCTACTCTCTCTTGTGTCATATTCCATCCACATTCCATAGTCCCATTAGGTCTTCATCTACTTCATTAATACCTAAAATCATGCTAATCACATCGGTTAGCTCAATTACATAGAAGTAGAGAAACAACACAAGAAACTAGGCACGTTGTTCTGTAAACTTAGCTAAAATATGGATAAGTTTTGGTTCTTAGGAGTATAAATACACCCAATATCACTACCCCACACTTAAAGCTTTGTTTTTCCTCGAACAACATATCCATTTATGTATACTACACAAGCCTTAGCACCCACAGAGGAAGACAAGATGCTCAAACAGAATAATTATGAACAAGAAGTAGATTCAGGAATCATTAGTAGAGACAAGATACCCTCAAGAATAGAATCATTAAGTTGGCAATTTCATGCATACCGTTTAAGCGAAGAAATCATATAAATTACCCAACCTTTATCAACCATGTGCCCTCACAACAAGAAAGTTACCCATAATCACTCATAATCATGCAATTTATAACAAAATGGGTACAAGAATCAAGTTGCGCTCACTCTCACAAAGAATTCTCAAATTACAACTGAGGACCATATGCTTGCGATTAGTGATATACTCCACTACTATCAGAATGCTATGATTAGGATCAAATAGGTCTTTTACGAGTTGAAATGCAGGCTAAAAGATGGGTAGATACTATTTTGGCTAGGAGTAGTGACTATCTTTCCTAAGTGCTTTAACATACTATATTATGCAATTAAGACCAATTTTTAGCTACCAATTTCCACTTCTGCTATCTTCACAGATTTTCTTTTCACCCAAACTCGTTAAGCTCAATTAATAACACTATGGTGGGAATATGCAACCCTTTAAATTTTTTTTATTTTTAGACCCTTTTCTCGTTACGAACCCCTATAATAGTCACCCTCAACTTAAGTGATTTTCCTAAGTTGAAGTGCACCATGTCCAAGAACTACCAGGTTCAAAATAGGTTCATGGTAACATGTTCGAGATAAAATTTAGAACTTTTTAAAAAATTTTTGCTACTCCCAACCACATCAATTTCACACGCCAATAACTAGACTTTACGGCATCAATTTCACCTTTTTCCTCTTATTGTCAAACTCCTAACTCAAATTGATTTTACATTAAAGTTCTTAGGTGATTTTGGATCAAATTACGGTCTATTAAAGAATGGATAAAACTTACAAAAGAACAAGCTAAAGGCTCAATGGGGCTAGCTAAGATAATGTTCAAAGGTAGGCCAAAAGAAGGTATGAACAATGGCTATCAGAGAAATGCCTAAATCATCTCCTAAACTCACAATCATTATTTCGCTTTACACACACTCTAGGCAAGTTTTAGCATCAGTTGCAATAAGGAATATACAACAGTCTTACACACTCATGGGACATGGTCAACTCAATTAGGAGCATTATAGATTCTCGACCCAATAATTAAATGAATTCAAATAAAACCAACAATCACAACAAGAGTCACAACTAGAGCCTAGGTGTTTCAAACGTAATGATCCATCACATACTTATGTTATAATGTCATGTGATCCATAAGAACAGTTACATACAATTAAATGACTAATTTTCTCATAAGACGGTCATCATGCATCCATCATCGAGAAAAGCACCTAATTATGACTAAATAGAATAAACATCTAACAAGAAAAAAAATAAACAAAATAACTAATCGTATCGTAGAAGAATGCTAAGGAGAAGGTACTATTTTTTTACAAAACAAGTAGCTAAGTAACCAGCCACCCCATACATAGGCTAAGCACTGTCCCTAGTGCAAATAATAAGATAAAGAACTTGGCTAGTAGTACTCCTCATCCACATTAGGAGTTATGCCACCTGCATTGAGATCATCTTCAGAGCCATTTTTCATATGTTCATCATATCAATCACGTCAGCCATACATAATGAAACTAACTATAATTAAGATAAGGGTGGTAAAGTCTCCATCCCACACTTAATTTGTTAGTATCAACCAATTAAGTGTTATTGCCGGGTACTCAGACTTCACCGACATACACTTTGAAATGGTGCATCAATATTAGTCACAATATAATTTACTCACTTTAATTCCCCTAATTATATTTCAATGAAGCACTTTTAAAACAAAATCATGCTCTACACTTTCAACCACATCAAAATATACAAAACACCATCACTTTCACAACATTACCTTGGCAAGAATTTAATTCGCAATCCTTTAAAAATCAATTAGCTATAACATAGAGTCACAATAATTAAGGATTTAGAAAGTTAAACTTTCCTTGAAGATGGAAGATTAGTGAAGGACAAAGAGAATGGTGGGAGCTCAATATTATATGGATTAAGAGTGAAATTCGAATCGGATTGACCCAATTAGAAGTCGGGTACTAAGCTAAATTGGGAAGGGTATGCGACACACAAGGGAAGGCAAATGTTTAAGTATGCTCCACACAAGGTATCTCACACATTAAGGTGAGCGGCACATTGGGTATTGCACAGGTGAGGCAGTGGGCATGTGCATTTAAGTGTGCATCTCACATGTTATTGCACAAGGGTAAGTGTGCGTCGCACAAATTAGGTTGTGCACAGTATTAGTTATCGTACAAGTGAAACAGTGAGGGTGTGCGGTTAGGTGTGCGACGTACAAGCCATTACTAAAGTTAAGGTGTGCGATGCATAAGCTATAGCATATATGAGGGTGATCTTAGGCTATGTCTTAGGCGACGCATTTTCCATGGCCTATGTAATCTTGGGCACAACACACCCTGTAGTACACTTAAACTTGGATGGCATGCACCTCATTCCTTATATAAAGCATTGAGAAAGGTCCATACTATGGGGGCTTCGCCCCCACACCCCCATCAAGGTCAGTGGTGGGCTTCGGGTTTGGGCCTATTGGCCCGATCCGTACGCTACCACCAGATACCTTATTGAAGATCAGAAAATAAAGTCACACCACAAAACTTTTTGGGTTGGATTATCATAAATTGAGGCACAACTCTAATATGAATCATACTTAAGCCTTACACATTTAACCACTCCAACTTACCTGCAATGTTTCATCACTCATAAACTTACCACCATTGACATGGCTCAATTCCAAACCAAATTTGGTACTAATATCCTCCTTAGTACTTCATGCATCTACACTTAATCAAAAACAAAAAAAATGATTAGAAGGATGGGTCGCCTCCCACTAAGCGTCGTACTTTTGGTCATGGCTCGACTCTTATTTTTGAATTTTTGTTTAACATGATAAAATAAAAATAAAATCATGGGTTAACTCTCATGCAATGCCTGATTTAACATCATGGCACAAATCGATTATCTTGACTACTCAAAATTCTTCAAGATACATCGATGATACCATTTGTACCTTATTTGCTGGATCAAGAAAATGCTTCATTCCTAGTCTAACCACTTTGAAGTCACTCGCATCCTTTCTTGCAAGTTCAACCAAACCAGCTATGATCTCCACTACGTACCTATCCTTAACTGGTACATCTCGCTCATCTTCATAGAATACATCAACAATTGAGAAGACACTCATCTCCTTTTGTTGTTTCATAAACCGACATACTTCAAAACTAACTTTTTTCTCATTGAGCCTAAATTTCAGCTCATTTAGCTCCATAACAACTAACACTCTCCCAGTTGATAAGAATAGCCTACCCAAAATTATGGGTACTTCAAAGTCCACTTTGCAATCAAGAATTACAAAGTCGGCAGGAAATATAAAATCTACAACTTTTATAAGTACATCATGTAGAATCCCAATCAGCCTTTTTACTGATCTTTCTGCCATTAGAAGCTGCATATTGGTGGGCATAGGATTTCCCAAACCTAGTTTCTTGAAAACCATCAATGGCATAAGATTTATACTTTCCCCAAGATCACAAAGTGCCTTTTCAAACTTTAGCAATCCAATCGTACATGGAATAGTAAATGCTCCTGGACTAGCTTTCTTTTGGACAATAGATCTTGTAGAAATAGCACTACAATAATTAAGATTGTCTACTATTTCATAGCTCACAGTCCTTTTCTTCATCAATAGGTCTTTCATAAACTTAGCATATCCAGGCATCTGTTCCAGTGCTTCAACTAAAGGCATATTCACTGTCAACTGCTTCAACATAGACATGAATTTGCTAAACTTTCCATTATCTTCTTTCTTCTTTAATCGTTATGAAAATGGGGGTGGTGACCTTGGGATTTTAGTTGGAATAGCATTTACCTCCTTTTTATGCCTTGCTCCACATCACTAATATGCTTCGGCTAAGGTGGTTGTTCCACTTTTGTGCTTTTTTTTTCAAACTTCCCAACTCCACAGGGACCACTGAAGATTCATCAACTATCTCCTAAATCCATTTCAACAGCATCAGTATGAGAGGATGCTCCCAATGCTGTACTAGACAACATCTTACTGCTCCTAGTGGTAATGGCCATACATAATCTATCATTCCTCAAATTTTGAACTGTATCACTTGGTATAGTCTCATTCTATCTTTGGTTGAATTCTATGGATAATTGGCTTATCTGTTGCTCCAGTTGTTTAATAGCAATTGAGTGCGAGTTTACTAGTTGACTCATTGAAGATATGTCCCTCTTCATAGTAGTCACCTAATAACGCTTAACTTACACCTTAATTTAGTGAAAGGCGGTCATCGTCAATATATTTACACAACTTTGGAGTCAGGGTCAAATCCATAGGAAGTAATGTGAGTGACGATTAAGCTAATTTAAAACTACAACTACAAGTTCATTTGGCAATTAAGCTAATTTAAAACTACAACTACAAGTTCAATTCAAATAAATGGTACAAAAATATAAAAGTAATATGGGGGTTTTTATGAGTCAAACAAAAGTTAACAGCTTAACTTGCTTCAGAACTCAAATCTAAGATTTAAATTGTTCAAATCAATGATAGAGAGAACCTAGGATCATGATCACTATGACTATTAATCTCAATTGAATAATAATTGCTCAAGATTCTCGTGGTAGGTAGGAACAGCAGATTATCTCTGCCGATGATTCTATCTGAATTATCTCTTGACCTCTCTAGACAATTTACTATCTAATTCTTTCGAACTTAGATAACTTATCTATTTCGAACCGGATGTTATCTCAGGTAGATTAATCCAGTTACGACATCAATTATTAAACAGAAGGATGGTAGCTTTCGAGTCCCTGTTGATAATTCGCTTCCTCTAGTTTATTTCTCTGTTTAAGTAAACAAACCTAAGGCATAACCTATTGTTTGCAACCAATGGATTAAAGTTAAAATAATGGAATTTTAAGACGTTCCCACAATCACTCAAACCCTAACCAACTACTAAATCAATAAAAAAATAGTCATAGATCCCACAACCCTAGTTGTGGATTTTAGTTGCTCATGAGATAGAAAAAGATAACAAAGATTGAATTCATAATTTAAAGCAATTAAACTTACAAAAGATGAAATCCAAAGTTGATTCCCCTCCAAGTACAATAAGAATTTCCCACAACTCAATCAAAGGATTGAAAATTCAATTCTAAGTTAAGAGGGTCAAAAACTACAGAGAAAAAGTGACCAAGTACGTGAAGTTCAAGGTCTGTCCCCTAAGAGAATTAAAGACCCCCTTTTATAAGTTCCTGGATGCAATAAAACCTAAAAACTATTCCTTAAGTAGAAAAGGCTATTTATGGAAGCAAATCTCAAGTTTTAGCTTTTTCTCAGAATAGACGATGCCATTTTTGACGGCTTGTCAGACACGTGATGGCTTTTGCAGAATATCATCAAAGTTTCCAGTATAATAGCATCTTCTGCTTCTCCTGACGACAACTCTTGATGGTGTGTCAAATATGTTATGATGTTTCAAAAATGTAATCACATCCATATCATAATGTTCTGCCTTGAATTGATGGCAATTTTGATGCCTTATCACAGTTGTGACGGTGCTTCAAAAATGTCATCACACTTCACTTCAATTCTTCAGCTTCTGTCTATGCTTGACGATAACTTTGATAGCCTTTCACATGTCTGACAATGCTTCAGAAATGTCGTCATCTTTACTTCAGCTTATTTGCACCAAATTTCAACTGATTTGTTTTTCTTTCCTTTTACTTCCTCCCCTATCACTTACATCTGCATTAACATAATAAAAACAATCAAAAATAACAAAAGTTGCTTAAGACTTTGCAATTATTCACTGTTAACAACCTCAAATGTGTTAGCATATGCTCACACTTCAACACCCTCAACTTAAAACAATTATTTGTCCTCAATCAACCAAAACACAACACTATGATGCTTAACCAAGAGATACATAAGATACCCATGATAGTTGATTTTCAATTTTAGCTCAAAACACATGGCACTCTCTAAGTTCAATTACTTATAAACCCAACTATGTATATAAATTAAGATCCATAATGTGACACAAAGAAATCAAGATTTTGCATCAAGTTAGCAACAACAAACATGCATATATACAAGTTACACTACCCAAATAAGTAGGCAGGTAGTAATTCCATCGCTGTGCCCTTACAACAAAGAAGTCCCTCCTCATTCATATAGAGAATCAAGCATGATAATGTAGGGATGGTCAAGATACACTCACTCTCAGAAAGAAATTCCAATTAATGTATGTCAAATATCATATGCTTTCCCTTATTTTCATTACCAAGGCTTTTAGACAGGTCTTTTAGGATCACTATAGGACTTCTCTTAGGCTTGTAATGTAGGCTAGGGGATGGTAGGATACTCGATGGTCTTTAAAGTGACTAAGCCTCCTTGACACTACACTAGCTTTTTGGGGTTACACTTATTAGCCTTTTTTGCTCTTATCTATCCTCGATCACACTTATTTAGGCTGGGTATAATCTTTTTTCAATTACTTATTCTTTTCCACAATATTTTTTTTCTTTTTCTTGTTCTTTCTTATGCACCCAGTTTTTTATTATTTTCTTGTATGATACCTTTTTTCATACTCATTCTTCATCATGCACCCCTATGATAGCCACCCTCAACTTAGGCCATTTGCTTAAGTTAAGGTGTATAGTATCCAAGGAAGATCAGGGCCAAAACAGGTTCATTATGATACAAGTGGGAGGGTGATAGGTATAATAAAAAGAATAGATATTCAGTCTCAAAATCAGGATTAGGGGATATTATTCACACATGGAAGGTCATTTAGGATAATAGTAGACTAATATCAATAATGGCCTATGATCCTTTCCTAACCGCTATCCTACAACCAAGGCAAGACAAACCGGGCAAGTTCTGGATTTAACACCCAACGGGAACTAGGTAGTATCTCACAAACACATGGCATAAAGGTACATCACAAGCTACTACCCATTCAGTTCATGCAATTGTTAGCAGTGATTATCATGTCCCTAGTACTAATTCTATAAAAAGATTCACAGTAGTCGCATGTAGGTGTATGTCACACAGTACTAAATAGACCATTAGAGAGGTATTTTCAGAAATTAGCAAAACATATCAACTGCCCTAGATACTTATTTTTCTCCCAGTTAACTATAACACATCCTAAAATAAAACACAATACGCCTAAATATATCAGCTCTACTAGGAACAAGACTCGGGGGAAAATAGGCACGGCGACAAAAACTGCAAGAGGACATCAACACCCACAAGTATCCCCACCCTCAACTTAAAATTATACAATGTCCCCAATGCATAAAACTAAAACAACAGAGTTAAAAGCATACCTGTGGCACCACAGGTGCTAAGATCTGATGTCAATCACATAATATGAATATAAACAACAAAATACCTTGGGTTGCCTCCCAAGAAGTGCCTAATTTAGTGTCGCGGAATAACCCAACTCAGTTTTTTCTTCCACCTTGAAGATATGAATTTCACCCCCAACTTATTATCCATCTTATTACCTCGATCATAGGGGGGTGGTATAGAGATTAAGAAGCCGAGTAATGGATGATGCATGGTAAACAACTCGGTCTTAAAGTGAGGTGTGTTTTTATGTTGCTTATTGAGTGTAAAATAAAGAATATAGGATTTTTGTTCCTGATCTTCACACTCTTCCACTATTTTAGATGATTTCACAGACAAGATATCATCTAAACATAATGTGGAAAAATTCTTCGAGTGAGGCCAAATAATTCCACTTCAAAATTTACACAATCTATTGCACACTCACTTTTATTCACCTTCTCAATGTCAATCTCAAGATCAAGATGACAATCGAGTGTTTGTGATTGTTGAGTTTTCTACACAAATTGGCTAATGTCCTCCTCATATTCTTCTTTGTTTAGCCATTATAAATATGAGGGGAGTGGTAAATCCTTTAGCTCTACCCACAGCTGTCCTAGATTCTCTAAAATTCATTTCATCAATTTATTCGATTGAATCATGATAGACACATATCTTTAGTATGATCACTTTGATCACAAGCCAAACACCAAGTTACAGTAAGTAGGAAAGTATCCACATCATATTGTGAAGGTCCTATCCATGCACTTTCAGATAAATCTAGACAGCAACCCTCAAAATATGGTCCCCCACAATAATCACAAGAATCATCATAAGAATCATCATTACTCAAAAAACCATCCATCCAGGCTGACATCTCAAGAAAGGTGTGAGAAAAATAAAAACAAATAAAACATAAAAATAAAAAATATAAATATTTACAAGTTTGAATTCAAGAAAGTAGATTAAAATTACAAACCAACTCAATACACCAAATTATTTCTCAAAAACAGTGCCATTTTTTATAACGCTCAACTTACACCTCAATTTAGTG
>NC_061119.1:92263791-92277331 GCF_002878395.1 Capsicum annuum
ACAACCTCATAATAAAACATCAAAGGATCATTTATAGATACAAAATAAACTTGTCCTAAATAGTATAGGAAAATTGGATCGATGACTACCCTCGACTCATGGGTTGGGTCATAGATCTGACCCATAAGCATGGCTTCAATCATAGGAATTAGAGATTTTATACAACTTTTATAAATTTAACTAATGACTTCAACTCATGTGGTTTGGGTTAGATTCGTGGCCTATAGATTGCCCTTGTAGAACTCAGACATGGCCATATTCTGTAGAACTCGACTGACATCTACAACTAATAAGGCATAGGTTGCATCCACAAATTCTGGGTGGACTTATGGAACTCAGACTCTGGAACTTGTCTTTACAACTTTAAGTCATGGGCCTATATATGGGGTGTAGGTCCTACCCATAAGTCGTGGCTTGACTTATGGGTCCCTAATCCAACAACTATTCATCATTTTTTCTTAGTTTTTGCTCTAAAACCTATTTTTCTACAATATTAACACAAACACACGTCATTTCTATTAATAATACTTAAGTTTCTACATAATTTCCTTATTTTAAGAACCAAAATTTCCATGAAACCATTGAAAATTAGTATGATCAATTATTTAGGTTGTGGCATCCTCCTCCTTGTTCTTTTATCATTCTCATACTTCTCCTTCTTTTCCTTATTCTACTCTTCTCCTTGTAGTTCTCCTTCTTCCCCCTTCTACTTATTTTTCTTATTCTTCTCTCCTTTTCCTTCCCTCTCTTTGGTTTTTTCTTCTGCATCTTTTTCTTTTTTTTATTTTTTTCTCCCGTCCTCTTTTTTTGTCCTCTAATTTTTTATCCTTATCCTTCTCATCCTAGTTTTTCTCATCCTCCTTGGTATCTTCCCCCTTCTTCTTTCTCTTTTTCTTTTTTTTATCTTTCCACCTCTTTTTTTTTCTTTTTTTTCTTCTTCTTACTCTTCTTCTCCTCATTATTTTATCTATTTCTCCCTTATTTTTTCTTCTACTTCTTCTTTGTTCTCTACTTATTTCTTCATCTATTTATTTGTTTCTTCTATTCGACGCCAAGGAGTGGATGACTCTATGTGTAATGACTTGTATTTTGTAATTTTTGTGAAGTATTTATTTCTATATTATTTAAGCATTTAACCCCTCCTTATGGTTGCTTTAGTGTATTTTAGGGTGTTGGGATAATTGACACAGTTCCCATGGATTTTGGTGTGATTTATGTGAGATTGTAGTTTTTAGTAATTATAAAGGGTTATTAGTATACTTCAGTCTATTATTGATCTGTGCATTGAATAGCCAAAGGGACTGTACCAACAGATCTAAAATGTCGATTTGATATTTGCTACAGGGTTATTATGGTTTTTTTATTTCTATATATCATTTCAACACTTAGTTTGAAAATTTGTGAAATATGATTTCAGGGGTTAACTTTGTGAAAATTAAGTTTTTTGCAAATATGATATGTCCATTGAGTCTGGAGCATTGAATTTGATAGGGTAGCATAGTTTGTTTGTGTTCTTAGGATTTTGGATGAAGCTCGAGGGGTCCATAGAGAGTTGGAATTCTCCAGCGGGTGCACCACTTAAGTGACATTTCAGTCACTAAAGTAACCTAACATATAGCTGAGGATGTCGCTAAAGCAACTAACCCATCACATAAACTACTATCTTTTAAGCGACAATCGAGTTGATTATGCAACATTTGGTGATTGCTTAAGCGATGCCTGGATGATATAAATCCCTCATTTTTGTTATTTTTCACTATTTTCAAGACTTGGAGTTGGGGTTTTGAGTTTTTGGGAGATTTCTTTCAATTTTAAGCTTGGGTTAGCTCCAAACTCCTTTTTCAATTGCTTTTCTTTAATTTGTATCATTTAAATCCTTTTAAAACTTGGATTCAAAGGTGGAATTTGGGGGTTTTGGTCTGCAAGGCCTAACTTAGTAATTTTGCAATTTCAACCCATTTAACTTTGGTTTTTTCTATAAGTTCCTTTAATCATGGAAAATATATTCTTCATCTAAAATTTTGATTGTATCCTTATTTTTCTAAAACCCATTTCGCAGGTCCATTTTTACCCCAACCTAGAAATGGGCAATATGGGTATTGCCGACTTTTTATATGCATAGATTCTATATTACATATTTTAGCTGATTTTGGGTCCATTCATAAAGTGAAAGCTCGGTGTTGATGGGTTGTTTTCATTGATTTTTAGTATTTGAGGTAGCTTATGGCTTAACTTTCTTTAAACTAGTCTGGGTAGTTAATATGGATATAAAATCATATTAAGGGTGCAGGAACCAATCATGAAAATGACTATACTATTGTGTTATGCCTGTGAGGGATCCTATATTGTCGTGAATTGGTTATTTTGAGACATTACTTGCTATGAGTGATCGTGTGGGGTCTTATCTGTGTTGTTAGAACTGTGTATATATATTTGATTATATTTTTTTTTGATGAAAAATCATAAATTGGAGTTTATGTGGTATTAATAACATATTATTGGGTATTTTACTTTATTGGCCTATGGATTACATTGGATCTAGGGATGGATTATTATGGGTTATAGCTTACATGATTGGTATATTGGTTGGATTCACAAATCCTTGTTTTGTTTGTTAGGATCATTACATGCTCATATCATATACATTCATGAAACATTGGTACCACCATGGAAATACTGGTAATACTTACTTTTTCTGATAGAAAATCTGACACCTTTAAAAATCCTCTATTGATGGATGTGCCAAAGAGTAGTTATGGATATTGGTGTTAGATATAGGATATTGGATTGTATATGGGTTGCAAACCCCTAATGGTACCTACCTGGAAGTACAACTCAATAGGTGTATACAAAGTTTGTGCGACAACCTTAAGCATTAGGTCATCATCTTCATTGCATTTCATATAAATATTGTTCTCATTCTATCTTGTGTTATTATCTTTGATGTGATATCTATCATTTTGTACTTATTTCTTATAATTGTATTTGGTATGCATGTATGTTTGTACTTTTTTTTCTCATATTTATGTATGGTATATTTTTATATTGTAGAACTACTAGAGAAGACGACATGGGATACAATTTGAGACATTTTTTAGTTGTACGTGATGTGTCCATAGTATGTATTTTATATGCTTTATTTTTTACTATTCTTAGTTAGCCTGTGATACTTATTCTGTACAAGTGGATCATACTCATCCCTACTGTGCCCTTTTAGTGCAAATCTTTGATAATGCTCAACTTATTCCATTATTTTGGTGCAAGGTGGTCGTTATAAATATAATAACACTTCTTGAGTTGGGGTCGAATCCATGAGAAGTGTGACTAGTTTTTGAATCTATGTATGTTTAAAGTTACTAAGTATTAACCTGGAATGTAAATTTAAAGCAAGACGTAAATTAAATTTGGGGGGAGGGGGTATGATTTGAAATGTGTTTGAGCAAAATTATCTTGTGAAACTAAATGAGAGCAACAATTGTTGATTACAATCCAATGAGAGAAGAATCTTAAGGTTATACTTATCCTAGGAGTTATACATAGATGAGTAATTGAGAGTTAGTTCTTTTCTTAGTCAAAGATGTGGGTAGGCAAGATTTTGACTCTTAATGTGAGCCTTTCAACAACACACCAAGTTACACTCATGGATTCTTTCAATACCTCACGAGTGTGCCAATTTCACCAATCCAAAACCTCAAAATTCCTTGTTTCTAGGATGATGCCAATCAATATTTCAACACATATAACATACTTATTTCTAAGATAATGTTAAATACATAACTAGTATCAAATAGTTCCTCACTACTACTCATCACCCATATCCCTCTTTCAAGAATGATGTCGGATCCAAGACAAATTGGGGTTTTCACCATCAACTATTAATTAAAGCAAGACTAGTAGTGAAATCCAACATCAATAACTACTAGTTAGGTCTAACAATCAACACCCATACATTTTAACACCTTAATCAAGCATAAGGAAAAAATAATTATTTAGCTATACATGAGATTAGAGAAAGGAAATATACCCACGTTAGCACCCAATGTTTCCATTTATAACAAAACAAGATTAATTTCAAAGATTTAATGTCAATTCACAACAAAAATCATTTGGAAAATTTAGCAACAATTGTCTTTTACCAATTAGTAGGGTTTCTCTCTACACAAAAATTTAATTCTAGTTGAAAGATGCCTCAAATGTGTATGGGTTTTACCCTTTTGAGAATTGGGTTCAGCTACTAGAAATTATGAATATGCCCTTTAAACTTCAACCGCGTCATCGTGATCGCCATTAGCTGATCGTGATTGTGACTCCCATAATCATGGTGATCCCCTTGCGATTGACAAGGACTTATCGAGCGTTGACTAGTTGCGATCGCAACCTCAAACTGTAATTTTAGTAATGGAGGGTCACTCCCTACTCCAAGATTTCCAGCATTTGCAGTAACTTTGCCCTTTTTGTTCCCTTTTAGTCTTACATCACTTGTTTTCTTCCAATTACTTATAAACCTGCAAACCATGGGAATTAATGCATTTAAATGGAGAATTTGCCTCATTTACACAATTTAACCATAGTAGTGTGCACAAATTTGGATGTCAATAAGTGGTAAATTTAACACTCATCAAAACCCTCAATTTTAACCTTTGGTTGTCCTCAAGCAACACTACTTCTTACTCAATGAGACTATGCAATTAGAAGTCCATTCAAGTAACCAAATGATCACACTGATTTCGAACTCCATTAGCACCAACAATTAGCCTTCAAGATTTGGAAAATCTATTCTCACATCTCCCCTCAAACTAAATCACACTTTCAAGGATACAAAGACTTTAAAGAACAACTAAGCAAAAATTACTAATTCTCTAGAAGTGGCACTCCATCGATAGCGACTCAACCATACTCCTCTACCTTATATTTGGAAAATGACAATTTCACCCACCTTAATTAGTCTACATGCCTCCTCACGAAATAAAATCTTACACACTAAAGTATCTATCATGCAACAGCAACTTTAAGTGCAAGCACTCACTCTCACAAAGAATCTCTTAATGAGATCAAGTATCATACCATATGATTTCCCTTATTTTTAATCGCCACTAACTTGAATACACATGATTGGAGATCTCAAAGGAATTTTTCTAGCATTTAATGTAGGCTCGGGAAAGGGTATGATATCATTTGGGAACAAAGTGACTACACCCGACTTGAACATTTACATCATACAATTCAATCAAACTTTGGACCATCCACCACTTCATTTGTTTCCAACTTCACACATGTGCCTACTTTCATTACCTTGATTCACCCATTTATTTGAAAGCATTTTCTTCTCAGTTATTTCTTTTGTACAGTCTATGTTTTTCTATCTTTTGATGATTCCTTTCTTTTTCCCCTTTTTACTTTCTCTCTTGTATTAGATTTTAGGCATCCATTTATAATACCATAGTCCAAGGTCAACTCTTCCAAGATATACCATCCCCCAACTTAGTCTTTTGGCCTCAAGTTTCATTTTAACGTTCAAGGAGGGTAGGGTTCAAAAGAGGGGTAAATTTCAAATTGTTCAAGGCTTGTAATGTGGCTGCCAAAGAAAGGTTTGAAGGCTCAAAATGGGTGACTAGGGATACGATTCTATGTACGGGTTGGATCTTTAAGATAAAGTGGGTTCCTATGTTCTTAAAGAAGGCCTAAGATCATTTCACCACCAAAGCACAATCATATTTAGCCCTGAGAGACTAACGAGGCATTTTTTACATGATTCAAATAAGCATGAGAGTTACATAACTATGCTAACCGCACATGACATACAAACTTTTTAAGGAGGCTCAATTGCATTTCCTACTAGAGACAAAAGGAGGTATTTACCATATAATACCAACTAAGGACTTTGGAGTCATAAAAAGAGGTAAAGCATTGTTACAAAATTCTTCACATTCATGCCCTTGATTTCAAAAAAAAAATTTGATGGAGGGGGGTTGTTTGCTTCATATTTTGACCACGTAAGAGTGGTTATTAATGGCACCAAACGAAGCTGTAGACTCATATTTTGTCTCTCCTAAGGGAAAACCATATGGCTACTCAAACTTCACCATATGTATAAGGGCGATCCAAAAACTCCAATGCTACATGTACTTAGACTTCCCCTACATCTATGGCCTTAAACCCAAACATGACAATTTTTCTAAAGAATGTCGTCACTCAATCTATCATAAGGAAAGGCTCATCTGATATCATCATAAAAAAGCAGAAACCAAAAAATAAAGATAAATCTAAAATAGAAAATAAACAACTAATCCATGATATGTAGCACCATCAAAGTTCCCAAATATTAAAACCTAGAATAAAAATATGATCATCTAAATCATCCAAAAATAAAATAAAAACACCCAAACAAATATCCAAATAATACAGACAATTCAAATAACTATAGCTACAAAGGTGATAGGCACCCCCAACTAAAATATTTCAGTGGCCTCACTACATAATCATGAAAGCATAAGAAAAAGTAAAGGTGCTCCCTGTAATCGTATTAAGCACTATCGCCTGTCTTTGTCTCGACATCATTCCTAACATTCTCAGAGTCAAGCCATGATGCTGGGACCTCATCATTTCTCTCAACCCTGGGAGAAGGAAGTCTCTCTTTGGGTTTTTAGGACTTTCCAAAGGCCTTTCACCCCTTTCCATATCTTCATGAAGAATTTGTCCCTTTTTTATCCCTCTTTCTCATCTTATCATGCGAATCCTTGAGCTTTCTATGCAACTGTACTAAGGACGAGTAGGCCCTCTCTAATCAATAAATAGTATCACCTTGCTTCTTATGGTCCTCAAGATACCTCTCATAGTTGGACTGAGCACTGTAGGAGTGGCGGGTGGTAAAAGGCTCACATGACCCCTGAGGGATCTTGGACACAAGATCCCCGATTGTCTTTATCTCAACTGAGATCTCATCAAATGGACCTATTATGTATGGGATGCATAAATCAATATCATCCTCCACTGACCTCCCTAAGTCAAGCTTCCTCTTCTTACTCTTTCCAATTGCTCCCTCTTCTGAAATCATCAATGGGTAATAGGAGTATAAACCATTTACCAGGTTTAGCCATCATATCACCAAAAGCATAATCTAGGCATTTATCATGTATCTAGGTCACTAATCAAGTTGCATAGTTCATGCTTAAGGCTGGTCAAGTTTTCATTCTAGTAATCCCCCAAATTTTCTTCTACAAGTCTATCTTCTACCTGAAATTAGGCTATGTTATCTAAATCATATCTCAAAGGTTTATTAGTTCACACTAGTTCTATAGTATAATTCTTCCTCAATTATTACTCTTAAGTCATCCAAGCACCTAAAGTCAATTTACAACTTACAAACTAGACCAACATACTAATAAGATGAGTGAAAAAAGCACTCACATCAAACTAGAGCAACTAGAGCATTCTCTTGCTATTTATGAGACAAGTAAAACTAGCCAAGGTTGTAGACTAAGAGTCAAATATCACACTTAAAAAGCTTCATATCCTAAATGTTTCAACTAATCCCAATCTTTACTATTTACCATTTCAACATCTAATACTCTGCCCAATCTTATCGAGATATGACAATTATACTACAATAAAGCTCAATCTAACAAAAAGTAAGCCTAACCTACCTTGAGTCCAAATATCTCACGAACCAACAATCTTCGCTTTCTCTATCTTTGAAGCTTCTTCCACGAGCCAAGATATCAATAACATAATTTATGCATTATTATGAGAACAACAACACCCATATTGCACTATTATGCTTAGGGTCCAAAATGACTCCAAAAACTCCTAAGTGGGTCCCACATACAAAAAATGAGTTTCTGAGACTAGCCCATTGTTCAAATACCATTAGGGAGTTATAACCCTCAAGAACTTTGTGAAAAACAACCTTATTTGGAGTAAAAATCAAGCCTCAAGCCATTTGGGGTTTTAGGTCTAGAATTCAAGAAGTTTAACACAAGAATCAATGAAATCTTACCTTAGATTTGATGCTAATCATGAAAATATAAGTTATTTAAGCTCCCAGTCAACACCCAACACACACTTTGTAGACTACTCTCTGCATTAGGGTTTTAGAGGCTCAAGACATTGAGAAAATGATAAAATTTTGGCCAAAAGAGGGCTTTTATAGACCTTGCCCTGCTCTTAGCAGCAGCGATCGTGCACCTCCACTAGACCACGATCACAGCCATCGCAATTGCATCGATCCTCATGAAATCATGGTACCTTGGCATTAGACGATGGATAAAACATAGAATTTGATTCCATGTTTCGGCCAAAGCCTTGGGATACATCCGGAGTCCAATATGCGCAAACAAGATATGCAACCATATAGATTTTGATGTTTTGGATGCATTGCCGAAGTTAAATTTCTCATCCAATATTATATTATTAATGTTTTTGCTTAGTGGTCATGGGGAACCAAAAAAGACTTCTAAATAGAGAAAAAGTTCTAACAACTAAATGAACCTCTATGTAACCGAACTATTGGTTATAACAAGTCATAAGTAACTTGGGGTAGCTATTGGAAAGCTCTAATGACGAAAATAAGTAGGAACACGGAAAATGACTTGAAGGTTCTTTACACTTTCACTTGAACCAGATCATAAAGACACCCCTTAGATATCAACTTTCGTGCTCTAACATAGGAAGTAAATCTTTCCTTAGAAACTAGGGAACTTCCTTTCCATTTGATTATCGATTCATTGGGAATTGGAAACTAAACCGTTGGGTCCTATAATTTAGATAATCATAGCATTAATAGAGCCAATCCATCCCCAAAATAACATCAAAATCTATCATATCCAATTCAATAAGATCCATAAATGTCTCTCTATCACCAATAGATACCATACAACCTCTATAGACCCTTCTAGCCACAACAAAATTACCCACCTCAGTAGATACAAAGAAGGGATTGGAAATACACTAAGGAACAAAACCAAAATAAACAACCACATAAGGGGTCACATAAGAAAGGGTAGAAACTAGGACAAGTAGACAATAGACATCATGAGAGAAAAGTCTCAATATATGACTGATGATATCAGAAGATAGCTCAGATTCCTAATGGGTGGCAAGAGCATAAAGATGATTCCAGCCAGTGTCGGTACCTGAAGTAGCATTATGTGGAGACAGAGCTGAGAAGTAGAAATAAAAGCCTTTTTATCTCCAGAAGCAACCTTAGCTGGACAATATCGCTATAGATGCCCCAGATGAACACAATTATAGAACCTATTCCTCCCCTCGTGAAACTGACCATAATGAATCTGTGTATAAAATTTGCAAAAAAGATATGATGGAGTTAACTGAGCTGCACTAGCCATGGTCTAGGCACCCTGGGTCTTAAATCCACTATTATTCTGAAAGTGATGATTGCCCAGCGACTTAGGATAAGGAGCATTATTCATAGAATACAAACCTGAATTTCCCTAAGTCCTATTCTTACCTCACTACCTATCGTCTCTACCACTATTCTGGTGACCTCTATCTTGCTCTAAATATCTAAACTTCTTACTCTGCCTTTATCCCATTTTTTCTTGTTTATACTTTTTATCATCAATCTGATGCATATATACAACAAACCTAAAGATATCCATGTCATTATTGCCTTACACTCTAGTACCAAGTCCCGAGACAAACCCAAAGAAAAGTTCCTTATTTTTTGTTTTATACTGGACACAATATCCAGGGCATAATGAGACAACTGGTGGAACTTCAAAGCATACTCCTTCACATTCATCTTTCCCTGCTTTAAGTTCACAAACTCCTCAGCTTTAGCCTCTCTCAACTCCTAAGGAAAGAAATGATCAAGGAAAGCACCAAAAAATTTCTCCTACATAGCCTACTCAGCATCATCACCCCTCGACTGCTCTCATTCCTAATACCACTGATATTCTATATCCTTTAACTAATATGCGGCAGAATCCATACGCTCCACATTAGTAGCATGAATCACCCAATATATCTTCTCCATTTCATTAACAGAACCTTTAGAATCCTCCTCAACCCTATAGTCAGTAGAGATCGGAGGATTTCACCTTATAAATTGGCCAACTTTAGTCACCTTAGAAGATACAGAAATAGAACCAACACAGTCAGGCTGATGAGACTAAGAAGTCACCAACTGAGTCAGCAAATAAATAGATCGACAAAATTCAGCATTAGAAATGTCTCCTTAGGATAATGGGGCATGAATATCATTAGCTCGAGTAGCTTGAAGAGGACTGGTAAAGACCGATGAAACTCCATATAGGTAGTCAGGAGCAGGGACCCTAGATTGGGTCTATACTTTATAACTAGAATGAGTTTGATCCATATTGTCCTCAGATAGTATAAAGAAGTTTTCATGAGCATTAGATCTTCAAGGAGGCATGATCTAATATGCAAACAAAAACAATTAGAAGAGATTTAAATAATACCTTAGACTCTATAGCCTAAAAAATAGATCACAAGAAATGAAAACATTCCTAAATGCCTCGTAGCCTCTCCCTTATAAGTGTAGCGCCCTACATACCCATAAAAGAGACTCTACTTTACATGGCTTTATGGACACCCAATGACCATGAACCTAGGCTCTGATATCAAGAATGTCACAACCTAAACCAAGGACTAGTCTTGTTAGGTATCTCTAGTCTGCCAAGGACCGGAGACCACCCCCTTTAACGTAGCTAACTAGAGCATAATACAACTAGTCCCAGATGAGTTTTGAACATATAACAAGATAGAGATGAGTTCCAAACATATAATAAGATAGAGCTGAGTTTCAAACTATATAACATAGATAAATCAACTAGCTCAAAAAAGAATCTAAGAATTTCAATGATTATTCCAATCTACAGTAATCCACAAAGCATCTAATAACTAAGAACAACCTAAGTCGGGACTTGCCCTTGACAATGCCCAGAGTGAGTCCAAAAAGAATAGTCTAAAACATAATGAAAAAATGCCTTAAAATGATAGGGATTTCGAATAAGAAAGT
Organism: Capsicum annuum; assembly: GCF_002878395.1. NCBI lineage: Eukaryota > Viridiplantae > Streptophyta > Magnoliopsida > Solanales > Solanaceae > Capsicum > Capsicum annuum. The sequence continues at coordinate 92,274,791 of NC_061119.1, forward strand.
TCACCACATAATGGCAGACCAACAAATGAATCAGAATCACCTATCCCTGTGCATGGAAACAAAAATATCTCCAGATCCCATATCACATAGGGATACAACTCTGGGGAGAGTTAGAGAGGTGAGCGCTAACATGTAACACAAGAAAGTGATAAAGTAATGTTATGATCAAATCAGTCCAAAACCATTCAAAATCAATGAACACAATAATGTGCATACATACGCACACACACACATATATAATATGATGGGGTAGGGAACAAGATTTTGCATAAGAGTTAAAACATTAGCCTAAAATGTATAGCTTCAACTATTATAAAAGGCACCAATAGGCTATATGGGTTTGGCTCTCCCTACTGGAAGGGCCTCAGCGTGTGTTAGCCAGATGAACCAAAGGTATCAAGGAAGTCTTGGGAATCTACGACCCTTTACCAATCCTTGATAAATATATATAAAGTGTGGCACAAGAACACAATCATCAAGATCAACCCCAATGACGGCAAACACCAGTTGCTAGTAGTGACGTCCAAGCTACACCTCCTCTTAAAAGATGATACAGTCGCTTCCAAATATAGTAACCTTATAGAGGTTAGGGTTAAAGCCTAAGATAATACATGGAAGCGTAGATCTCAGTTGTTGTAATCAACAGTTAGAACTAAAAAAGTAAATAGAAGGTTTTGAGTAGCAATATCAAATAAGTGACGAGTATTAATTTCATTTGTAATCAGTCATAAGTAAACACTAGGATTGTGTTCCCCCTAGCTTCTCAACTCCATTGGCTTATCGTACTTTGTTGAACAAACCCGATACCTTGTATGAAGAATCGATAAGTTATGTATCTTCTACAGTCTTTTGGATGAGCAGAAGGATTTCATACTTTACTTTTTGAGTCGCAGTATGTTGCCTTACTAACCCTTATCTTGATCCCAGTTAACTATGACCTTTTGAGTCTCTAGTTATTAGATGAAATCTAACCATGTTACATAGATAAAACCTAGAAGTGTATACTGATAGCTAAACTAGGCGATATCCTAATGTGTGCACTCTTTACAAAACTATTATACTAAATATAAAGCAATGAATACATGGGTATCAGTTCAGAATAACAATAGAACTTTCCCTACTTGGTTAATCTGTCAGGGTTTCCACAACACTAGCTATGGGTTTTTAGCTACTCATGCTTGTGCAGTAAGCAACAATATTAATGATTGAAAGCATAAGAGGAATTCACTATAAGAAGAAGTAAAAACCCAAAGCCGTAACTGAATTAATCAACCAAAGTCAATACAAAAGAACTCTAAGACCAAAATAAAATCTCAAATCAAAATATGTTTGTACATATCAAGAGTGTGTAACTTCCTCTAAAAACATATAATGGGCATTTATTGTACATGAGAAAATTCTAAAACCAATGCCCAAAAGAAATAAGGGAAAAAAGGGTCAGTAGCTATTCGTGGTCCCTACATGCACCCTATCCTTGGGCACAGGTAACATATGTGGCTTGCAGGGAGGGCGCACGTAGTGACCGCATGTGCCAGACCAAAACTTCCTGTAGGTTCGTTCTTGGGATTTTGAACTTCTGAGATATGCTTTGTCCATATTTGGTCCATATGTACTACATGCACTCCATATGTTGACTTGGCATGTGCTAGAAGTTATTTTTTTCATCCTTTCTTCAATTCACACATATGCTTTGATCATGATCAATTCGAAAAGTGTCCCAAACATCTATAATTGCTACCTTAAGTAGCCAAAAACACCTTTGCCATCTTTTTCAATAACTTCTATTCAAAACATACTAAAAATACATCATATTTAACAAAACAACCATAGAAACTTGCATATTTTCCTTGTTTTTAGCATTAAAAGTGCTATATTTCTGTAGTACATCAACACCATCCACTTATAACATTTGCATGTCCTTAGGGAAAAAATACAACAAAACAAAAATGACACTTAACTAGGAGAATCTAAGCTATTCAAGCTAGTCAATTAACACTTTAAGCTCAAAACACATCACACCCTCCAACCTCACTTTACAAAACCAACTGTGTATAAACATAAGCACAACAATGTGAAATAATGTGATCAAGGTATGGCATTATACTACCAATAGACGAACACATATATGTACATGTTACACTACCTGAAATAAGCAAATAGCTATAGTATGACTCTGTGCGCTTATAACAAAGATGTCTCAATCACTTATATAAAATAACGCATGTCAGTATGGGGATGGTCAAGAGACACTCACACTCATAAGAGAAGTTTCATTCAATATGTATCAAATATTATAGGCTTGCCCTTATTTTCTTTACCTTACCATTCAGACAGTCAAGTTAATATCACTATAGGACTTTTCTCATCTTGTAATGTAGGCTTGGGGCTGGTATGGTACATATAGTCAAATCATAGGACTAAACCTCCTTGGCACTACACTAAACTTGGGGTCTCACTTACTAGCCAATTTTTTTTATTCCACCCTTATTTCTCCCATTTTATTCTTTGTTACATGTTCAGGTTGGGTGTGGTCTTTTATTT
>NC_061119.1:92280331-92326733 GCF_002878395.1 Capsicum annuum
CTCTTTTCTTTTGCTACCACACCAAACCTTACTTTATTTTTCTTTTATTTTACCCTTCTGTGTATCCACTTTACACTACACACCCCTATGATAGCCACCCTTAACTTAGGCATTTTACCTGAGTTGAGGTGCACGATGTCTAAGAAGGATCAGGGTCAAAACTGGTTCATTGTAGCACAAATGGAAAGGTGAAAGGTGAAAACAAAGAAATAACTAAGACTCAAAATAGGGATTAAGGGACACTATTTTACATATGGAAGGTCATTTAGTTTAAAGTTGGACTAATATAAAAAAAATGCTCTATTATCTTTTCCAAATAGACTATCCTTCACACTATGCAAGAATTACTAGGCAAATTCTGAATTCCACACACAAAGGAAACTAAGTAGCATCTCACATATACAAGGTTCAGATTAATTATTACAAACTACAACTTTTTGTTTCATGCAATTATTAGCAAATGATTATCATATCCCTAATACTAATTCCATAACAAGATCTATAATGTTCACACAATATACATTCACACAATTTGAAAACATAAAATTTGAAGGGGTACCATTTTTATAGAACATCAATAAAAACATGACTATTGTCCTAAATAATTAAAAATCTCCTAATTACATAAAAACCCAACACAATATGAAACAAACCACAATACGACACAAATTAACCTAGACATGCCAGTTCTACAACCATATCACAACTGATAGGAAAATATGCATGGCAACAAAAAGCCACAGTGGCTACAGTATACCTTATCCCAACAAAACCATGCACTATCCTCAATGCGTGTAAATAATATAAAACAAAGGGAAGTGAGAATATACTTAGGACTCACTGGGCGCCCATGTCATGAGCATCCCTAGATAAGGGTGTATTAACTGGCGGAGGCGACGGTGGTGGTGGTGCACTACTAGAGGATGCAGCTATTTTTATCTCTATATGCCTCTGCCAATCAATGACTACACTCTCCAACAAATTATGTTTTTCTATGTTAATGTCCTGGTCATACAATATATTAGGATCCTGTAGGTATCTGATGTGACCTCTCTTAGCCTAAACTACCAAGACCTTCTCATTATCCTTTGCAAAAAAATAAAACTATCTGGGTGCACGTGGAGGTAATATCTACACCAATGGAGGTATAACTAAGGGAGTGGTTTCTACACGGCCCTCTATAAAAAAACATACCTCTGCTTGTAATATATACAAAAACCCCTTCATCTGGTCTAGATTCAGTGCCTCTTTCTCTGTAAATAAGGACTTAACCCATCTCTGAAACTCATCAAAAAATGCTTGGAAGTTAGAATGTAGCTTAGATAATATAGCTCTCGGTGTGTCCTCCCATTTGGCCTCTGTCTCCTTAAATCTAGTTCAAAACTCTCATCATATCTGCCTTTATAGGGTAGTCATCTCGGTCTCAATAACCCTCAATCTAGCATAATTGTCCATCTGACTATCCACTAAGCTTTATAAATCTAGAGATATAATAATAATACCTATAGAAGGAGCTATAATGGATGGGCAAGTAGGCTGTAAAGATACGCCAACCGGCTTTGCAATCGAAGTCAGGGCTAATGAAAAAAAGGTTGGTATCTCCTCACCCTGAGTACTCTTATCCAGGGAGTCTCTTTACTTCCCTATCTCCTATCAAAAATAACTTCCATGTTTACTCCAAGTGTATCACCAGGTTGTATAGAGACTGATGGACCTCTATCTAGGCCTGAGGTACTGTGACATGATCTCTAAATCTCTTGGAAAGGCCTAGATGTGCCAAATCCTTCATACTCTTCATTTGTACAGTAGTCATCACAAGTAACCTCTCATCTACTCTTAGTATCTTAGGTACACCGGCCCCATTACAAAGTGTTAGAATCATATAAGGGAATGGAAGATTAGTCATCTCCCCAAATGCTTTATCATGGATCTCATGCTAGAGAATGGCTACAAAATCAATATCATATTCGGCTATCATACTAGCAACCAAGGCTTCTCCCTTCCACATCAACGTATTATCTGAAGCTGTGTGAAATAGTCAGTATCTGATGAGCAACCACCAAAACATGACCTAAAAAGTCAATTGGCCCTTTTGTTCACATGATGACCCTCGATACATGGGGTCGCATCACCCAAAGGTCAAATATAGCTTGCTATCCACCTAGTTATCTTAACTCTCTATCCTGTATGCTCAGCCTTCTGCATAATATGTTGATCACTTGTGACTCTTAATCTATAGTACCACTCAATTATAGATGTAGGAGTGATATAATATAGATTAAAAATGACTTAGTAGATAGTCTTTACTGAAAGATCTACTCTGACCCCTCTCACAAGTGTATAATCAAGTTGTGGTTACTCCATATGTCTTATTGGGCTTATAAATATGCATATGGTAAGATATAATGTAGCTCGGTACGATGCATAAAACTCAAACATTATAGCCAAGCTATAATAAATGAGTGGTCTAGTTATCCACTCTAACCGATATTAATTAAACATAGACTGTAACGTTGGTACTCACCTCAGTCCTAATAGATCAATCTGATGATCCTCATAAATACGCTTCTTAGCCCAGCCTATATCTTATATATGATTTTCTATATCATAAACTACCCATATATTCTCCACATACTACCTCGGATGTGCCTCCCAGGCATGTGTGGGTGCAGGAATCTGTACCCTCCTTATACTGGGATACATCTGATTGCTATACATGTGTGGTGAAACCCTTCTCATACTAGGGTACCACTCATGACTCCTCTTACTCATCATCCTAGAATGAATCCTTGGACCCCTCCTCAGACTAAGGGTCCTAAGCTGTAACCTATGGAGTAGTCTTAGAATCTGCATTATTCTTCTCCTCCTCATCATCAAGAAGAGGGGTGTGTGGGGGTCACATCAACCAGAATTCATCTTTGGTTGGGCTACAACATTCTGAGTAGCCTAACTTATTTTCCCTCTAGTAACTCTATATGTCACCCTACCTACTATCTTTCTACTCCGCTGAATCAAGTACTTCTCCATTGAACCACTGGGCTTAGGGGAATCATCATGTCTCCTATATATCTTGCCCTTATTCTTCTTAGTATCTTTAAGTTCCATATGTACCTGAAAAACCAGTCATTAGTTTCCAACAAAAATAAGGGATAGTAAAAGTTGATGAAAAACTCAAAATTCAAAAAGTTTAAATTTTTCCTCAATTTTCATACACCTATAACCTGTTTGAAATCCCAACAAGCCCAATGTGCACACACCTATCAAGAATCATGATTTTCATAGCAAACTAAACATGCCCAACTTATGGCATTACTCTACTTATTCAAGTTAAACTTTCGATTAGAGCCTTACTTTAGAATTTAATTCAAAACAAGGCCCTACATTGAGATTATAGGCTACTTCAAGGATCCTACATACAAGCATGATAGATTTTATATATTTTGAATAGAAGAACATATTTCAACTTGTTTATTCAATAAATATATCAATACTTAACCATTTGGAGCTGATAAAGTTACACCTTTTACACAAATCTGGGAGTGAATATAGAAGAAATTAAGCAAACCCAAAGTTGAAACTTGTTTTTAGTGTGTTGGGACAAGTTGGTATCTCAAACAAGTTTAATTTTAGCCTTTACTTAAGTGTGGGGTTAGTTTATGTTTTAAGAGAGAAGTTTACATTTAATGAGAAAAGTTAAAGTTTTGAGGATTTGAATGAGTTGGAATAATGTTAAGGATGTTTAAATATAGATGGGGGGGCTATTTTAGGTCTTATTATAAGTGTTGGTGGGCCTAAAATTATAATTAAGTTTTGGCTCAATCATGACCTAGCCACGATGCTACATGCTCCTACCACATGTGGCCAGGCATAAGGAATATGTGCAACATGCAACCAGGCATGAGGTGCATGAGCCATATATAGCTAGCATATGTAGGGCCAAAATTTTAGCCTACTTCCTGCAATCCAGACTTGGTATTTTGATATTTTTCCAGCTACTCATGGTTCAAAACTTAAGTTTATGGTCCTAAAAGTATAAATATGTACCAAAGTCCACAACTTTCCATTCTCATCCTAAAAAATTAACTTTTTAATTATTTCTAAACTTACCTGGCTTGTGTGGGACTTGTGACCATGATGGGTTAATCATAGAGTCCCCTTACCAGGAAATCGATGAATGTAATAATTTTACCATATCCGATAAGTCCAAAAGATAAAACTTGTAAAAGAAAAATAACAAAAAATGTGAACACTAAAACAATTGGTTACCTCCCACTCATTACTTGATTTAATGTCGCGGTACGATGTGGCTATGTTGGTTACTAGAACTTCACCAACAAGCCCATGGGCTTCCTCCCACACAGTGCGTCATTTAATATCATAACACGATGTGGGAATCCTGATTACTCATAATTCATCAAGATACCTATAAGAGTACCCTCCAAGGTCATCAATACAATAAATCGCCAACACCACCCTCATGTTGGTAGGCTTCTTCACTGATATTTTGATGATGAATATGGCCTCTTCACTGTTGACTCTAAATTTTATCTCTCTTTTCTCTATGTCAAACATCGCTCTACCTGTACCCATAAATGGTCTTCTAAATATAATGGGCATCTCGGTGTCGACTTCACAATCTAAAATGACAAAGTAAGTCGGGAAGATGAAATTGTCTGCTCTTACAATCACATTGAGCGAAATTCCTATAGGTTTATTCATAGTGCGGTCAGCCATCAATAACCGCATTGAAGTTGATTCAGGAAGGTTCAAACCCAATTTCTTGAATATAACCATCGACATAAAAATTATGTTGGCTCCTAAGTCACATAAGGCTTTGAAAAATTAGGATGACCCAATAGTACATGGTATAGCGAATATTCAGGGGTTACCCTTTTCTGAGCCAAAGATCTTGTAGTGACTGAACTATAGTGGTGCAACCCATCAACATCATAAACCGTTGCTCCTTTCTTCTTTGTGACCAATAGCTTCATAAACCTAGAATATAAAGGCATTTTTTCCAATGCCTTAAGAATAGGAATATTCAACCTCAACTCTTTTAGTATCTCAATAAATCACTTGAATTTTCCTTCCTCTCTTTTCTACTTCAATCATTGAGGAAAAGGTTGGGGCAGTCTCAAAATTTAACTTATTTCCTGCTCAACAACCAAGCCCTTACCTCTTTCCTTATAAACTACATTACACCACCTATTGTATTTTCTAACTCCACGAAAAGTATCTCATCAACAACAGCTTCCGCAGCAGGTAGCAGGGGATCCATAATAGACATACTAATTCTCATGGTAATAGTAAGAACATGATTGTCATTTTTTATTTTGTATAGTTTTTCTAGGAAGGGTACTTGGCTGTCTATGATTAAGAATTGTTGAAATCTGCCTGAACTGGTGGTCCAACTACTTAATAGCAGTGGCATAAGATTCGATCTTTTGGGTCAAACCTGAAATGTCAGCCTTAATCTCCTTAAGGCTGATCTCCTAATTTTCTTAACCCTTTACCAACTTCGTCAGCATCTCTTCCATTCTCGATTCTGCATCGAGTCCTCTAAGAAGAAAATACCTATCTCCCTTCTCTCTGTAGTCATTTTTTTTACTCCAGTCACCATCTTGATCTCTACGATGGTCTCTATATCTGTCATAGTAGTTCTGGCCTAAGTTTCCTTGACCTTAGGCTCGAAAAGCTGCCAACTAATAATCCAAATAGTTTTCTTCCTTCTCCAATTCTAACTTATAAGCTTTGGAAGATGACCACTGTGCTGCTATTGTATTCACATTCATAGAAGTCGCTGTTGTAAGTTTCTTTGCTAGTACCCCTAGATCAGTTCTTAGAAACTTAATTTCTTGCTCTACTGAATCATAATCTACCTTCTGGTCACATAAGGTACCAATAGCATACATGCCAGATCCCTTCTCAGCATCCCAAGTTTACCACCCTCTATTTGTGTGAGAGATCTGATCTAGCATCTTTGAAGTTGCCTCTAAGTATAGTCTTATAGAATCTCCTCCAGATATGGTTTCTTCCATGGCTCTAGAATAGATGGTTAAGGCTCGGTAAAATATCTCTAATAAGCTCTTCCCTGACATTCAATGGTTGGGCACCATACTCAGCTTTTTCTAAAACTTGAACTATGCCTCGTACATAGATTCTGACTGCAGCTATATGAAATTATAGATCTCATCCTTAAGATGCAAACATCCTAGATTGATGAAAGAATCGGTTCAATTATTTCCCGTGCAACACGTTCCATGTAGCGATAGAGCCTCTTGGTAGTTCCCCTAACTATAAAGATGCTTCTTCTGTAAATGAGAAAGGGAGCAACCTCGATCTAAGTGCTTCCAAATTTACCCATGGAATGGTGTATAGACTACAAATCCCAATAAAATTGCTAGGTGCATATTTTCATCATAAGTAGATAAACCCACAAATACACCCTTTAGATTTATGAGAGGGGTTATTACGCTCGTGATGTCAAACTTGATGCTTGGGGGTAAAACAGGAGGAAAAATGGCTCCAATCTTTGTAGGCTCAACATATCTCAGATCTTCTTCATCATCTTTATATGGTTTCACATGATGATATGACAGAATCACTTGAACCCGAGCACCTCTAGCTCTATTCTGATTTCCACCGAGTGCTACTTGATGGCACTCAGTGGTATGTTTCTTGTCTTTGCTCAGCTAACTCTTCCTCCCTAGCTACCCACTTAGATTTTTTTCTATCCCTCCTTTAATTTTTAGCTTGATATAAAATCTCACTAGTATACTAATCAAAAATATCCTGAACATCTTCGAGAGGAGGGGGAGGTACAACATCACGAACCCCTTCTGGATTATCATCTCTTTTCTGTTCCACCATCTTACTAGGTGTTTTGTAGGATCCTCTCTGGATTAATATTCACTGGGAATAAAGGATTTTCTGTACTCCATGTGCTAGTCAAACATCGTTGTTTACCTAACTAAGAACAAAAAGAAACAAAAAAGAAAACCCAAAAACTACAACTTCAATTCACAAATCAACATCATATTCCCCGGCAATGACACAAAAATTTGGTGACATCCAAGATACACCTCCTCTCAGAATATGATATAGTCATAGCAAAATATAGTAACCCAACAAAAGTTGGGGTTGAATTCCAAGGGAATACATGGAATCATGGATCTCAGCTATTGTAATCACTAGGGAAAACTGGAAAAGTAAATGAGGGTTTTCAGTAGCAATATTCAATAAGTGGTGAGTATCAATTTTGGTTTTAACCAGTCATGAGTAAACACTAGGATTGTGTCCCCCCTGGATTCTCAACACCATAGGCTTATTGTTCTTTGTTAAGCCAACCTTATACCTTGCATGAAGAATCAATAAGTTATGTACCTTCTACAATCTTATTGATGAGCAGACGAATGTCAGTCTTTACCTTTAAGTCTCAGGATGTCTCGTTACTAACCCTTATCCTAGATCCTAGTTGACTATTAACTTTTGAGTCTATAGTTATTATATGAAATCTAACCATCTTACGTAGATAAAACCTAGAAGAGTGGATCGATAGTCAAACTCTAAATTATTATTGTCATTATATTTTCCTAGTCACTACTTCTATTTTAGAGTAAGTATCAATAATCTAGGAAAGATCCTAACGTGATCACCCATTAAGAAAACAATTATATTTAAGATAAAGTAATTCATGAATGGGTATCAGTTCATAACAATAATACACTTCCCCTACTTCGTCAATCAGTCAGGGAGTCCACAACCCTAGCTATGTGTTTTTAGCCACTCATGCTTATGAAGTAATCAATACCATTCATGATTGAAAGCATTAGATGAAATCACAATAAGAATAAGTAAAAACCCAAATTCATAACTGAATTAATCAACCAAAGTCAATACAAGAGAATTCAAAGACCAAAATCTAATCTCCAAATCAAAATATGTTTGTAAATATCAAAAGTGCGTAGCTTCTACTAAAACACATAAGGGATATTTATAGTACATGAGGAAACCCTAAAACCAAAGGATGAATGAAATAGGATAAAAAAAGGTCGGTGGCCACTTGTGGTCCCTACATACGCCTTTTCCTTGGGCTTCAGTAACACATATGGCCTATAAGAAGAGCGCATATAGTGACCGCATGTACCAGACCAAAATTTCCTACAGGTTAGCTCTCAGGATTTTGGACTTCTAACACATGATTTTCCCATATGCGCTCCACATATGCTACATGCGGTCCACATATTGACTTGGATATGGTGGAAGTTATTTTCTAAGATTTTCTTCAATTTTCACACATGATTTGATCACGATCAATCCAGAAAGTTTCCCGAACATCCATAATTGCTCCAATGAGTAGCCAAAAACTCCTCTTTTCATCCTTTTCAGGAACTTAGCAATCAAAACATGATTTCATGCAAAAAAATTCCAAAAATGCATCATATCTAACAAAACAACCTCAGAAACTTGCATATATTACATATTTTAAGCATCGAAAGTGCTATATTTCTATGGCACATCATGTAGTAACGGTCCTTTGGGACCTCAGCCTTCATGGCCAGCTATATAACCCACTTTATCCCAATTAAAATATTTACATATTCCCATTCATTGAACCAAGGTCTTTTCTTTAAGTCAAATATTATTGGTATCGCCATATGAATTAAACTTTCGAGCTATTATCATTATGCCATTTTCATTTACCATAAACTTAGGGGAATCCATGACCCCCATGGTCCAATTATTCTTTAAATTGGGGGAATCCACGACCCCCATGGTCTAACTATTCATCAACTTGGGGGAATCCACGATCTCCAAGGTTCAATAAAAATCAAGTCAAAGCCATAAAGGACATTCAAAAGCCATTTGCACTCCATTAGCCTATTATGCAATGCAATAGTTTAATTTCTTTTTCAATATGCATTTATCCATGTTTTAAAGCCAATTTCATGAGGTTGGGTTGAGGTCACTACCAATTCAATTACTAAAATCAATTAAGTTTGAGAAATCCGCGACCTCAGTAAGTTTATCAAATCAATTTGGGTGAATCCATGACCCCCATGCTCTAATTACTATACCCATGCACCCAATTTATTTAACTATCAATTCAAAGCATGAATGATCAATAGAAAACATGGGAAAAGAAATTCAACCAATAACATAAAAAATTCTTAAACCTAAATTCAAAACCAACAATTAATCACATGGACAAGAGGTTTAAACACACGACTTTAGCAAAATAAGTTTTGGGGAAGAGATGTATAGTCGAGATAACAAGAGTTTTGGAGAAGAAACCAAATTAGAGCCCTAGATTATCCACCTTGATAAACCCTAGTTATTCTTGACTTGGGGGAATTTGAGAAAGTAGAGAGTAATTTATGGTAGTTAAAGTGATGAAAACAACCCTATTTAGGTGTTTTATGGTCATAGGTTTTAACTAGGGAAAAAGGGAAATGACAAGAATGCCCTTACTTAAGGGTACACAAAAAGATGCGAAGTCATTATGGGTCACATCATGACACACGATGATTGGGTACGAGTCTTATATAGGACTCATAGTATGGGTAGATTATTTGGAACCCTTCACTAGTTTGGTCATGAGTTACACCCTATGACTCATGAAGAGACCTTAAGACTCGTAGAGTCCAAGTCGTAGTCACCACAGAAAAAAGAACCACCATACTGGTGGGACTGCGAGTCCCACCTTACGACTAGTAATGTATCACCATGACTTATGGGGTTCTTTTCATAATCAAGATAGTAACAATGGCCAACTTTACTAGTTTGGTTATAGATTACATTATACAACTCATATATTATCTTCACAACTCATTACTAAAGTTGTACCCTCGGCAGTAAGTTCAAAACTCAGAAATTTCAGAGGCAAAAATTTTAGGGTATTACGAAAAACGATCGCCAAAGTTCTTCAAAGCATATTTCATTGGCCTACAATATATAAAGATGCTCTTGACTTTGTAAAACTTGTGCTTAATGAAAAGTGAAAAAAGGCATGAGATGCTCTCGAAGTCCAATATCGAAGTGGACTTGTTTAATATATTAGATATTGACTTCATGAATTTAATACCCCAAGTTTCAATATCTAAGTCCATAAAAAATATGCTATAAAATTAGTTTTCCAAGGTCGCAAATCTCTCCTTAATCCAATGTCATGGAAAAAAGTTATGGGAATTTTCAAAGGGCCAGTCAAAATACAGTGATGATGACTCTGCTAATAAGTCATTACTAGATGTAATGAGTCATTGCCACTCTAGTCAAGATCTCAAACTTATCCTATGGATAACAATTAAAGCTAATGAATCATTATCAGTGACAATGATTCATTAGTTGGTCTCATCACCTTAGTTAAACAGAGCCTAGAAATTGAGTTATAGGCTATGACTACTTCTAGCGACTCATAGTCAGAACTTACGAGTTGTTAGAAGAGGGATTCGTTACCTTAGAAGTGAAGAGACCAGACCTTACAACCTTAGGTCATGACTGAGACCATAGATCGTAACCAGAGGGTATGAGTTGTAGGGTGAGCCGTACTAACTGCAACAAAAATTCATGAACATTTTTAATAGGGGCTCTTTAGTAAATTCCACCCTCTTTAAACCGAACCTATATTGTGTTGGCCCCTAAAAACATCAGTTTTCAATACTGAACATTACCCTAACCTCTCATAACTTAAAAATCAGTCAAAACATAGAAAAAAAGTGATTCTTTTCTCTCCCAAAGCCATACTAGGAATCATCAAGAAAGTTTAAGTTTCAAGATGATCTCATAAAGGGGTTTACTTTTAGGTATGCGGGTTTTCATTAGTGAGTTCCTACCACCCACTGATTCCCAAGAACTCCCTAAATTTACAAGTATAATTTCTTTTCCCATTAATTAGGTTCCAGGGCAAATATGAGATTTTTTTCTAGCATTAGTTTATTTGTGTAATCAAACCATGAATATACATTTTCCCTGAGATTATTGACTCCTCACATTTCAAATTTATAAATTTACCTCATCAGGATAGATTATTGAGCTATTAGTTTTAAATTGTGAAACTTTACTATCATGCTTTAAAAGTATTATCATGTCCAACTACATTAGACAGAGTTGGCGAGTTATGAACACCCGATACATAGGAGTATAAGCATATATCAATTTATATGCTCAAGGTTACATCATATTATGCATGCATTGTACTTTCAAAATACCATGACTTGAGCATATGAGTTATTAGTTCATATTTCAGTTATACTTAAGTGTCATTTCATTGGGAGTAATACCTAGCACCGAGTGAACACAGGGATAATAGATCCCCCACCAGTTAGGCAGAGACCATTAGTAGCAGTACTCGAGTTCCAAATCTATGTTGCCACCGTAGATTATAAAGAGTTACCCACCACTTTAGTCTTAAAACTTTAGTCCTTTAGGATTTATATTAGTGAATCCATGCAAACCAGTGTTGGTACCCTTGGAAAGGCACTAGCACCCTTTTAAATAAGGTTATAGGTTAGTCTCAGAACTCAGAATAGGGCATATTGATCTAATGTTAGCCCCCACGGTCCTCAGTTGAGTATTTAGATTATATTCAGTTTAGGTTTGCATGAACAAGAGTTTAGTCTTCAGTCATTTAGTTATTCAGATACACAATATATATTTATACTTTGTCTTGCATTCAAAATTTTTATTTTCATGTAATCATGCTCAGTATATATCTATAAGAACTAGATTTTTATCTCGCATACTCAATACATTCAAAGTACTGATCGCATACTTCTTTGTGCTATATAGTCTCATAATATATATTCGGAAGCTCTATACTCGGACTTATCTTAGCACATTTACACGCCACTTAGTTGCAACCTTTGTGATTCCTCATTAGCTGAGAACTAGTTATCCTATTAGCTATTCATTTCATCACTTTATTTTATTTTAGTTAGTGAGACTTAGTTAGGGATCCTTTTAAATAACTCATTAGGTTTAGAGGCTTTTAGACAGTCAAACAGTTAGACATGTTTCCTTTTAGTTTCATAGAGTATCTTCAGAAAATATTAGTTTGATTTTATAATTATTCCTTTCAGTTTATTTTAGTCATCTTTTGTCCAATATTTTATTACATTCCTTTAATATTTATTTCTTATTCCAGGCCATAGGTTAGCTTGGGGTCACTTGTGACTCTAAGCATTGTATTATGACTATGGGGTAGTCTCGATTTGTGACAAAATTTGTATGAAATAAAATGGTTTATAGGTTTGGGTGTCTGAAAGCTATGTTGAGTAGAGCCTTATTCATGGGTGTGAAGTGCACCACACTTATGGACGAGATGCTATAAAACATTCTAGGAAAATCTCCCTGTGATGGAGAACATGCTCAGTTAAATTTCTTTTTCTAACTCATTATCTACTATTTATAGAAAACACCTCCTAGAAGGGTTAACAGAAAAAGAAATAGGGAGTAGCCAACACCACCTCCTATTCCTGAAGACCCTCTAAATAAGCAAGTCTCTCATGCTAAATTTAGGGCTTCCTTCATGGAATTAGACCAATCCATGGTTGTTCAAAATAACCAGGTAGCCTTTACCCCATCTAACCTAGTGGTGAGTATGGAAGCAACCTGAATCTAGGATTTCACTCGCATGAATCCTTGAGCGTTCTTCGGATCTACGTCGGAGAAGTATCCATAGGATTTCCCACATAGTGTTCAAAAGGAGATCGATGTCATTGGTATTACTTTAAGTAAAAGTGTTGATTTAGTTGCCTATCAATTGCAAGAGGCAACCCATACTTGGTTTAAGTAGTAGAAAGAGGATTGAGGTATTTAAGCAGGGCCCATAGAGTAGGACGAGTTTTCTAATTCTTTTATAGATAGGTTCTTCCCACTCAAAATGAGAGAGGCCAAGGTGCAATAGTTCATTAATTTGAAATAAGGTAGCATGAGTGTGAAGGAGTATTCACTCAAGTTCACCCAGTTAGCAAGATATGCTTTGACTATAGTGGTTGATTCAAGGGTCTGAATGAGTAAGTTTGTGTTTGGTGTTTCTTAGGATGTAGTCAATGAGTGTAGAACAACCATGTTGATGAAAGTTTGTGTTTGGTATTTCTTAGGATGTAGTCAAGGAGTGCAGAAGAAATATGTTGATGAAAGAGATGAACATCTCTTTATTGATGGTCCATACTCAACAGATTGAGGAAGATAACCTTAGGGAGAAGGAAAAAGAAAATAAGAGGGCCAGGATTGGCAGGTTCAATTTCTCTAAATAGAAGTAAGATGGTGGGAATCGCTCCCAGTTCTACCATAAGTTATCAGCCCTAGTCCCATTATCTGCTAGACCTCTAGTGCCTAAGTTCAAATAGGATGCTCGTGATAAAACACCAATCTCTAAGTCCCAGGGGAGCATAAATAGTGGTTGCACCAACCCAGTTTGTAGTAAATATGGTAAGAACCACAAAGGTGAGTCTATGGAAGGTAATGGTGTTTGTTTCGAATATGGAAAGTCAGCTCACCGGATAAGGGAGTACACAACAGTTTTGAAGAGGGGTAGAAATGATCTCCAGTATGGTCAGGCGAACTCCTCATCAACTCCAACAAGTCACCCTACCTAATAAGGTACTACTTCTAGTGCAACCATACAAAGCCAGAATCAACTTAACACCCTTCATATTTGATAGGATCAAGAGGGTTCACCTGATGTGGTTATTTGTATGTTGTAGGTCATTTATATTCATGAGTATCTATTATTAGATCACAGAGCTACACTTTTTTTAAAACCCCTATATAGTCGTATTCTTTGGTGTCATCCCCCAAATCTTAGTAGAACCCTTCTCAGTTTCTATTCTAGTTGGTAGTTCAGTCATAGCAAGATGGGATACAAAAATTGGTCCTAGAAAGTTACCTCAGGCAACCTTATATAATTAGAGATGATTTATTTTGATCTTATTCATGTATTAGCTCTACTCTTGTTGTTCCGAAGTTTATCATAGAAATGAAATAGTCCAATTTTAGTTTCCTAATGAGCCAGCTATAGAATGAATGAGTAGTACCTCAATGCATATAGGTTAACTCGTCCACTACCTTGAGGCAAAGAAGATGATCTCCAAGGGATGCATCTATGATCTTGTTTGATTCAAGGACTCAGAGTCTAAAATTATGAGCCTTGGGTTAGTCCCAGTAGTAAATGAGTTTTTAGAAGTATTTCCTGAAGATCTGCCTGGAGTCTTCCCAAGAGGGAAATCGACTTTGAAATAGATCTCCCTCTAGATACCCAGTCTATTTCAATTCAAACTTATATAATGGCTATTGTCGATCTTGTGTAATTGAAAGATAAGTTGAAATATCTCCTTGATAAGGGTTTTATTAGACATAATGTCGCTCAATTTGCTGCTCCAGTTCTTTTTGTGCAAAACAAAGTCGTGTTTTTTAGAATGTGTATTGAATATCGCTAGTTGACTAAGGTCATAATCAATAATAAGTATCCACTCCCCAAGATTATGACTTGTTAGACCAACTTTAGGGTGCGAATTGTTTCTCTAAGATAGACCTCATATTCGACTATCGCCAACTTAGAGCCCGAAAGTGTGACATCCCAAAGACAACTTTAAAAACTCGGTATAGTCACTTTGAATTTGTAGTTATGTCTTTTGGACTAACTAATGCTCCTACAACTTTTATGGACTTGATGAACAGGGTGTTTAAGTAGTATTCAGACATGTTCATTATAGTCTCTATAGACGATATTCTCAACAATTGTTGTAGTAATGGTGAACATGCAAACCAATTAAGGATTGTTTTATAAACTCTCAAAGATTACCAATTATTTTCAAAGTTCTGCAAGTGTGAATTCTGATTAAAATTATTATCCTTTCTTGGTCATATTATTTCTGGTGAGGGCATTCAAGTTGACCCTCAAAAGACCAAAGCTGAGAAGAATTGGCCTAGACCTATCTCTCCCTATGATATTAGTAGTTTATTGGGTTTAGCCGGTTACTACAGATGGTTTATTGAGGGGTTCTATTTTATAGCTTCTCCTATGTTCATACTGACTCAAAATAAAGTCAAATTTAAGTGGTACAATTCTTTCAAGAAGAGTTTTCAAGAGTTGAAGACTCGACTCACCTCCGCTAAAGTTTTGTCTCTACTAGAGGGTTTAGACAGTTTTATGGTGTATTATAACACTTCTAGAGTTTGTATAGGATGTGTGTTGACACAATAGGGTAAGGTTATAGTATATTCCTTTAGAAAACTCAAACCTCATGAGAAGAACTACCCAATTCATGATCTTGAGTTGGAAGAAGTTGTCTTTGCCTTAAAGATTTAGAGGAATTACCTTTATGGGGTCCATGTTGATGTGTTTACTGATCAGAAGAGTTTACAGTACGTGTTCACTCAGAAAGACCTAAATCTTCATTAGAGAAGATGGCTAGAATATTAAAAGACTATAATATGAGTGTGTTGTATCACCCCGGTAAGGAAAATATTATGGCCATTGCCCTTAGTAAGTTGTCTATTAGGAGTGTTGCTCATGTGGAGGATGATAAGAAAGAGTTATTCCATGAGGTTAATCGGCTTGCTAGATTGGGAGTTAGGTCGGTGGATTGGATTGAATGTAGTGCTTGGGTTCAGAATGGTTAGGAATCTTCCTTGGTTTTAGAGGTAAAGGTAAAGTAAGAGAGATCCTATTTTTTTAAGTTGAAGGATGTAGGCCGAAATTAGAGGGTTGAGGTTTTCTCCCAAGGGAATGATCATCTTGTTTGTTGTTAGGGAAAGTTATGTGTCGATAATGCCCAAGATACACCTTTAATTTTAAGATTATGCAATCATTATCAAATATAGTAACCCAAAAATGGTTGGGGCAAAATCCTAAGAGAATACATGAAATCATGGCTCTTAGCTGTTGTAATCAATGGGGAAAACTGGAAAAGTAAATAGGGGGATTGTAGTGTCAATATTGAAAAATTAGCTATTATCAACTTTAGTTGTAATAAGTTATCGGTGGACACTAGTATTGTGTTCCTCCTGGCTTCTCCACTCCATAGTCTTATTGTGCTTTACTGAACCAACTCGGTACCTTGCCTTTAAAATCTAATAAATTATGTACCACAAATCGTCCTTTGGACTAGCTGAAAGATTTCACCCATTACCTTTTTAGTCTAAGGAGGTCGCCTTACTAACCCTTATCATAAATCGCAGTTAACTATTACATTTTGAGTCTCTAGTTATTAGATGATAGCTAATCAACTTACTTAGATAATACCTAGTAGCGTTGCTCGAGAGTTAAACTTCAAAATACTAATGTAATTATTATTTTTGAGTCACTACTCCTCTCTTAGAGTAAGTTGCAATAATTTTGTCGAGATCCTAATGCTTGTAACCGCTAAGATAGCTATTAAAGTCATATAATACTATGCATGCATCGGTAAAAGTTAAGTATAATAATAGCACTTCCCCTACTTTATCAATCCTCTAGGGTTTCCACAACCCTAGTTATCGGTTTTTAGCTTCTCATGCTTGTGAAGTAATCAACAACATTCATAATTGAAACCATAAGATATAATCAAAATAATTACAACTAGAAAATCCAAAACCGTAACTAAATTAATCAACCAAAATCAATATGAGATAATTCCATGACTGAAATTGAATTTCAGAATGAAAATATGTTTGTTAGAATCAACAGTTCATTCCTTCTACCAAAAAACACATAAAGGGTATTTATAGTATATGTGGAAACCCTAAAATCAAAGACCAGACGAAAAAGAACAAAAAAGGGTAGGTGGCCACTTACCTTTGTCTACATGCGGTTTGGCCTTTGGCGCACGCGCCGCATGTGGCCTCACCCTAGGATCATGTAGACATAGGTAAGTGCCAAAAAAATTTCTCGCATCTTATGCTATCTGAACTTTGGATTTCTGGCACTTACCTTATCCATATGTGGTCCACATGTGTCATCCAGTTCGCATGTTGACATAGGTAAGTGTCGGAAGTTCATTTTCAGCTATTTTACCCTCTCAAACGTTAATTTTGGTACTTACATTATCTTATTTAGACCACCTGTGCTATATTTAGCCCACATGTAGACATAGGTAAGTGCCAAGCCTTCCAATTCTTGTAGCTAAGCTTCCAAACTTCAGGTTTCAACACATACTTTGATCATGTACATCTGACAATGTCACAAATACCCAAAAAATGATTAAGTAGCCAAAAACTACAATTTTCATCTTTTTCTTGAACTTCGTATCCAAAACCTAGTTTCTTGCAGAACATACCCAAAACACATCATATCTAACAAAACAACCTAGAAAACATACATATTTTAATGGTTTTAAGCATCGAAAGTGCTATATTTCTATAGCACATCAACACCCTCAACTTAGAAAGTCTACATATCCTCAGGCAACACACCATATTAAAATAAAACACGATGCTTAACTAGGAGAATCTAAGCTATTCAAGGAATTAATCAATTCTTTAAGCTCAAACCACAATACCCTTTCCTATTTCATCCTTTCAAAATTAATTATGTGTAACCATGAAGCACAACAATGTGACACAATGGGATCAAGGTATGGCATTGCATTAGCAATAGACAAACATACATATGTACAAGTTACACCACCCAAACACATAAGTAGCTAGAAATATGGCTCATGTGTCTTCACAACAAAGATATCCCACTCACTCATATGAAATAATGTATATCAATGCAAGGAAAGTCAAGATACACTCACACCCAGAAGAGAATTTCTAATAAATATGCATCAAATAGCATAAGCTTGCTTTTATTTTCTTTACCTTAGTTTTAGATAGTCAGATTAGGATCACTATAGGACTTTATTCGGCTTGTAATGTAGGCTTCGGGAGCTGGTATGGTACATATGGATATTAGTTAACTAAGCCTCGACACTACACTAACTTTGGGATCCACTCATTAACTATCTTTCTTTTTTATTCCACCCTTATTTCTTCCTTTTTATTCCTTATTGCACCTTCAGGTTGGGTCTGGTCTTTTATTCTTTCTTTTTCTTTCCTTTTTTGTTTTCTTTTTCTACAACAACCAACCCTACTAACTTTTTCTGTCATTTTACCCTCTTACATATCCATTTTACATCACAAACCCCTATGATATCTACCCTCAACTTAGGAGACTTACCTAAGTTGAGGTGCAAAATGTTTAAGGAGGAATGGGCCAAAACAATTTACTGCAACACAAATGGGAATGTGAAAGGTAAAATAAGAAAAGCAAGCTATAAGGCTCAAAACAGGGATCAAGGGATACTATTTCACATAGGGAAGGTCATTTAGGCTAAATGGACTAAAAGAAAAAATTTCCTATGATCCTTTCTTAGCCGACTATCCTACAACCTAGGCAAGACTATCCACTCAAGTTCAAAATTAAAAACACAAAGGGAACTAAGTGAATCTCTCACACATATGGGATAGAGTCAATATTACAATCTACTACTTATCTGGTTTATGCAATTGTTAGAAAGTGATTATCATGTCTCTAATACTAATGCTATAACATTATCCACAATGTTCACACAAATATACATTCACACAGTTCTAAAATAAAATTTTAGAGAGATATCATTTTTCTCAAAAATCAATCAAAAACTTGACAATTGCCCTAAATATTAAAAATTCTCCTAATAACACAAAAACACGACACAATACAAAAAAACACAATACGAAATAAATTTTAACCCTAGACATGTCTATTCTAAAACTATACCGTGACCGACCGGAAAAGAAGTACTACCACAAAAAACCACAGTGGCTATGGTATACCCCACCCACAACTAAAAACTACACACTGTCCCTAATACATGAAAATATAAAACAAAGGGAATGCAGACATAACTAGGACATACTAAGCATTCATGTACCTTGGGTTGCCTCCCAAGCAGCTCCTGATTTACTATTGTGGTATGACTCAGTTCCCTTGGCTACTCAGACTTTGCCAATGTCTATATTAATAAAAATTACTTCTTCTAGGTTTCCCATGTAGTGATTCACCCACTGCCCGTTCACCTTGAATGAGATTTTACCATCACGCTTTATTTCTATAAAACTATGTTGTAATACCTTAACCATAGTTAATGGTCCAGTCCACCTATATTTCAGCTTACTAGGAAACATACAGATACTTGAATTATACAAAAAGACCAATTCACCTAGTTAAAATACTCTTTTCTCAATTCCTATCATGATACAACTTCCTTAGTTCTTTATATATGGATGATCTCTCGTAATAACAGGGCCAAAATTCTTCCAACTTATTCACCTTGCTCAACCTCATATTTGCTACATCACGCCACTCAAAATTTAGCCTTTTGAATGCCTATAGTGCCTTATGCTTAAGCTCAAATGGTAAATGGCATGCCTTATCATATAAGGGATAATATGGTGAGGTACCTATAGGGGTATTATAGGCTATCCAATAGGCCCACAATGCATCATCTAATTTTCTAGACCAGTTAGTCCTGTTGGCATTCACAATTTTTGCTAATTAGACTTTATCTCTCTATTAGAGACCTCAACTTGCTCACTTTTTTGAGGATGGTAAGGTATGGACACCTTATGCCTTACAACATATATATCAGGCAAGGCTTTGAATATGCAGTTATAAAATTGGGACCCACCGTCACTGATAATTGCACGTGGAGAGCTAAATCAAGAAAAGATTGTTTTCTTCAAAAAGGTGGTGACATTTCTACGTTCATTATCTGGAAGGGCAAGTGCCTCCACCCATTTTTACACATATTAAACCACTACCAGAATATATCCCATGCTAAAGAAGCTCATGAATGGGCCCATAAAATCAATCCCCCACATATCAAATAACTACAACTCTAGAATAAGTGTTATGGGGAGTTCATGGCACAGTGAAATATTTCCTTGACACTGATATTGGTCATAGTCTTGTGCAAAATCATGAGAATCCTTGTAGATTTTAGGCTAGTAAAACCCACACTACAAAATTTTATGGGCAGTGCGAATACCACTATGGTGACCCTCAATTGGTAATGAATGATAAGCTTCCAGAATGCTCATAATCTCCACCTCTGGATGCATCTCCTAATCATACGATCATCATAAATTCTAAATAGATACGACTCATCCCAAAAGAACTTTCTTACCTCATGTATAAATTTTCTTTACTGCTGGAAAAATAGATCTTCTGGGACAAGGTTGCTTTCCAAATAGTTGGAAAAATTAGCAAAATAGGGAATTAAATCTTGAGATGCCTCTAAGACCCACTCATTTGGAAAAGCACCATCAATATCAAGATTATCCCATATTTTTTGCATTGCCTCATCCTTAAATATAGATAAGTGATCTGTAACCTGATTTTCATTCCCTTTCTGATCTTTTACTTCAAAATCAAACTCTTGTAGTAAGAGAACCAAATAAATCCATCTTGGTTTGGCATATTTTTTTGACATCAAGTAACTCAAGGCTGTATGGTCAGTGTGAACTATGACCTTAGTCCATGTCAAATAAGACTGCAATTTTTCTAAGGTAAAAACCACCACAAGTAATTCTTTCTCTATAACTATAAAAATTTTATGTGCAAGGTTTAAAGCCTTAATGGCAAGATTGATGGGATGAAAGATCTTTTATTTCTTTGTCCTAGGACAACACCCAAGGCCACTTCACTTATACCACATATGACCTCAAAAAGTTTGGACCAGTAGGAGATACAATAATAGATACCACGATCAACCACTCTTTCAGGCATTTAAAATCCTTGAGACATGTATCATCAAACACAAATTTCACCTCTTTCTCTAAAATCTTGCATAGATGGTTTGAAATTTTATAAAAGTCCTTTATGAACCTTATATAAAAGCCTATATGACCTAGGAAGCTTTGTATAGCTCTAACTGACACTAGCGGTGGCAATTTTTAAATTACCTCAATCTTAGCTTTGTCCACCTCAATACCATGTTTGGAGATCTTGTTCCCTAGAACTACACCTTGTTTCACCATGTAGTGGGAATTTTTCCAATTTAGCACCAAATTGCACTTTTTACATCTCTACAGCACATTGACCAAATGGGAAAAATAATCATCGAATGAGTCCCTAACAATTGAAAAGTCATCCATGAATTCTCCAATAATGTCCTCCACCATATCAGAGAATATGGACATCATGCATCTGTAAAAAGTGGCAGGTGCATTACATAACTCATATGGCAATTTCTTATACGCAAATATCCCATAGGGACAAGTGAAAGTAGTCATCTCTTTGTCCCCATGAGCAATCATGATTTGATTGTAACCTGATACCCATCAAGAAAATAATACCAATCCTTACCTGCTAGTCTATCAAACATCTGATCCATGAAAGGGATAAGGAAACAGTCCTTATACATCCCAATGTTCAACTTTCTGTAATCCATGCAGACTCTCTAACCGATCACTGGCCTCATGACTACTAATTCATTTTTTTCATTAGGAACCACTGTGATTCCCCTTTCTTTGGAACATATTAAACCAAACTTACCCACTTGTTATTTGCAGTGGGGAAAACTACTCCAGCATCTAACCACTTGATTATTCCTTTTTTATTACCTTCTGCATAAGAGGGTCTAGTGCCTATTATGCTCAATACTGAGAATTCTATCTAGCTCAATTTGTATCTTGTGTGTACATATGTCTGGTTGAACCCCACTGTGTTTTTAATAGTCCACCTAATAGCTCTCTAGAATTTTTGCACCACCAATTAAAAGCTTCCACCTATGATCATGTTTAATCTTCTGTAATAATTACCAGTAGTGTATTGTTGGCCCCCATGAATGCATACTCCAAAAGAGGTGGGAGGGCCTTTAATTATAATATTGGTGGCTCCTCAATGAAGGGTTTTGCAGGAGGTGTGGTTCTATTTTTAAATCATGATCCAAATTTTTAGGGGCATATTTGTAAGAACCTACACTATGTAATTAATAACCAGTTCTCCATATCCTTCTATCCCATCACTCTGAAAATTCATGATCACGACTGTTAATGTTTCTACCCCTAATCTTTTATCAATAGGCATATTTTCTACAACCATGTCATCATCCATAACTTTTATCACTACCATCACTCTTATATCTTTTGACTATTGGACTATCATGTACACATTCAAAACTATTTGCTCATCATTCAGTTTGAAAGTGATCTCCTTTAAGTGCATACCAATCAACACCCAACCAGTGGATAAGACAGGTCTGCCTAAGATAATTGGAGCTTGGGCATCAACTTCATAGTCTAAGATCATGAAATCTACTGGATATGTGAAGGATGCTACCCTTACTTCTACATCACATAAAATACCCACTGGCTTCTTTATAGACGAGTCAGCCAATAGCAGCCGTACAGACATAGGCTTGATTTCTCCGAACTCCAACACCTTGTATATCACTAGCGGCATTAAATTTATCTTTTCCCAAATCACATAAAGCCTGATTGATATTAAAACCCTCAATAGAACATGGGATGGTGACTATACATGGGTCCCTCTTCTTTTCTACTAGTGGTCTAGGAAAATCCATTCTACCATGTTAAACCTCATCTTTCGGCTCATCTGCGACCTATTCGTCATCGTCTTCACTCTCATATTCATTATCACTATAAGTCAAATTTTTAAACTCAGCTTTAGGTGGCTCATCAACAATAATATTATCCTTTTTTGACTCATTAGTAGTAGGCACACAATGATCATCAGGTTGGGCACCCCTCCTAGTGTTAATAGTTAGACAATGAACAAGTGTTGGAGGATTTTGCATCATGTCATTAGGAAGGGCACCTAGATATCTGTGAGTCAAAATGGTAGAGATCAACCGATACTGCTTCTCCAACTACTTTATAGTGGTACTATGTGTCTTAAATTCTCTTGACCCTTCATCAGTCTAGACAATATTTCTTCTAATCTTATTTTTGCATCTCGTCTGTTGGATGAAATGTATTTATCTCCCTTCTCTATTTAATAATCTCTTTGCCTCCCATCACCATCTCTATCTTTATTATCGTAATATTTTCAACTTAGTTTCCTTGCCCTTGAGCTCAAAAACCCATGAATTGTTGATCCAGATACTTTGCTTCTTTCTCTAACTCAGACTCATGAGGCTGCACCCTGTGCCTCTATTTCATTAACCTTTTCTGAATTCATTATTGCAAACAACTTTACCAACACACCAATATCAATCATTAATAGTAAAATCTCCTAAGCTACAACATCCTCCGTTACTCTCTGCTTACCAGAAGCTCTAATGGTATAAATGTTAGAACCTCTCTCAACCTCCTGAGTTTGCCACCCTTGGTTAGTTAATGAGCTCTGATCTATAGTAATAGAAGCTATCTCTCATTGCAATCTTATAAAGTCTCCTTCGAAGATAGTGTCTACTATTGCTATAGAACTAATGGTTAGGGCTCTATAAAATATCTCCAACAAACTTGTTCGTGAGATCCAATGGTTGGGAACCATGCCAAGATTCTTCTTGAACCTGAACCATGCCTCATAAATAAATTCTGTTTGTAGTTGCATAAAATTATAAATATCACCCTTCAGCTACAACACCTAGATTGAGGAATGTACCTATTAAAAAATTATCTGTGTAACTTATTCAACATAGTGATACATCCTCTTGAAAGTTCCCCTAGACATAAAGATGCTTCACTTATAAGTATGATGGGGAACAACCCTAGTCGAAGTAACAAATTGATCTACCCCAGTAATGGATATAAAGTGAATATCCTAGTAAATTTGGCCAAATACATGTTTGCATTATCTATAGGAAGCCTCGGAAACACACCATTTAATAATAAGAGCTGGATCGTAGCACTAGAGATATTGAACTTTAAATTAGGGGAAAAGATAGAAGGAATAATGGATCCAGTCTTTATTGGATAAACTTATACCAAGTCCTCTTTATTATCCTTATATGGCTACAAATATTGATACGCTTGGATCACTTGAGAATGTCCACCTCTAACGCTATTCTAATTTCCACCGAGTATTGCTCAGCAGTATAATTCCTGCCTCTACATAACTAATCTTCCCCCTGAACTATCCACTGATCATCTTATTCCATCCTTTGATTAGTTTTTTATGCTAACAACACCCTTGTCTGCTGGTCAATAATGTCTAAAACCCCTTCAGGAGGAGGGGTAGGCATATCATCACAAGCCACTTTAGGAATATCGTCTTTTTTTAGTTCCGTCATCCTACTAGGTGTTTGTAGGATCCTCTATACATTTGGTTTCACTAGGAGAAAGAGATTCCTCTACAGCATATTCTAGAAAAAATTAGTGTTTACGTAAATAAAAACAAAAACAAAAAGACTCAAAAAGTGCAACAACCTTAATTTATACCTCAACACTGTATTCCCCGGTACCAGTGCCAAAATTTTATAATGCCTAAGCTACACCTTCAATATAAATATTATATGATCACTATCAAATATAGTAACCCAACAAAGGTTAGGGTCGAATCCCTAAGGAATACATCAAATCGTGGTTATCTCCTATTGTAATTAATGGGTAAAATTGGAAAAGTACATAGGGGATTGTAGTGTCAATATCTTACAAGTAGAAAATATCAACTTTGGTTGTAATCAGCTATATGTGAACAATATGATTGTGTTACCCCAGGATTTTCAACTTCGTAGGCTTATCATTCTTTATTAAACCAACCTAATACCTTACATATAGAATCTTATAAGTTATGTACCACCAACCATCTTTTGGACTAGCTAAAAATTTCACCTTTACTTTTTGAGTCTTAGGATGTCTCCTTACTACCAGTTCCTAGATCCTAGTTAACTATTACCTTTTGAGTCCCTAGTTATAAGATGACAGCTAACCATGTTACTTAGATAATAACTAGTAGCATGGCTCGATAGTTTAACTTCAAATTACTATGGTAATTATCTTTTCTTAGTCACTACTCCTTTTTTAAAGTAAGTTGCAATAATCAAGGTGGGATCCTAATATTTACAAGAGCTAAGATATAAATTAAATTAAATATAATACCATTCATGCATGGGTAGCAGTTAAGAACAACAACAACACTTCCCCTAATTTGCCAATCTGCTATGGTTTCCACAGCTCTAGCTAAGGGTTTGTATCCACTCATGCTTGTAAAGTAATCAACAACATTCATAATTAAAAGCATAAGATGTAGTCATAATAATCACAGCTAGAAAACCCAAAACTTTTCCGGAATTAATCTACCAAAATCAATACAAAAGAATTCTAAGACTAAAATTGATTCTCAAAATCAAAATATGTTTGTAAATATCAAGAGTGTGTTATTTCTGCTAAAAACACATAAAGGGTATTTACGTTAAATGTGGAAACCCTAAAATCAAAGCTTTGATGAAAAAAGACAAAAAAGGGTTGGGGGCACTTGCCTATGTCTGCATGCGGTCTGACCTTGGGAATATGTGTCACATGTGGCCTGACCTTGGGCTCATGTTGACATCGGTAAGTGCCTGAAAAATTTCCTACACCTTTTGTTCTCTAGACTTTGGACTTCTAGCACTTACCTTACTCACATGTGGTCCACCTGTTCAATATGTGGTCCGTATGTTGACATAGGTAAGTCCTAGAAGTTCAGTTTGAGCTTTTTCACCCTCTAGATCTTAAATTTTAGTACTCACCTTAGTCTCATAAAGACCACAAGTTCTACATATAGTACTTATATAGACATAGGTGAGTGTCAGGCCTTCCTATTCTTTTAACCAAGCTTCCAAACTTTAAGTTTCAACACATGGTTTAATCACGTACATCTAAAAAGTGTCACAAATACTCAAAAAATGATAAAGTAAGTAGCCAAGAACCCCAATTTTCATCTTGATCTTGAACTTCGCATCCAAAACCTAGTTTCTTGCAAAACAAAACCAAAACACTTCATATCAAAGAAAACAACCTATGAAACTTATATATTTTCAAGGTTTTAACCATCAAATATGCTATATTTCTATTGGACATCATGTGTTCCAAATGTGGGTGATTTAAAAAAGCAAATGTTAGCAAACGCTCATGGTTCGTGATATTCTATTTATCCCAGGACCATTAAGATGTACTACGATTTGTGGGAAGTCTACTACTAGAATGGTATGAAGAAAGATATTGCAAAATTCATGCTAAGTATCCAAACTGCCAGTAGGTTAAGGTTTAGTATCATAGATGCAGTAGTACTCTTTAGGAATTTAGCAAACCTACTTAGAAGTGGGAAGTGGTGATTATGGATTTTGTCATAGGGTTTCCTTATACTCATCTTTAGCATAATTCTATTTGGGTCATTATGGACCGGATGAACAAGTCATTTTATTTCTTGCTAGTTAATACCTCAGACTCAGTCGAAAATTATGCTAGACTTTATCTTTGGGAGTTAGTAAAGTTGCATGGAGCCCCTTTGATCATTATTTCAGATAGGGGTACCAAGTTGACTTTTTAAAAATGTCTCGGTACCCAAGTTTATATCAGTATAAGTTTTTACCCGTAGATAGATGGCCAAGAAGAGAGGTCCATTCAGACTTTTGAGGATATGTTGAGGGATTGTGTTATCGAGTTCAAAGGTAATTGGGATGATCACTTGCCTCTAATTGAATTTGGCTACAATAATAGCTATCACTCTAGTATTTAGATGGCCCCGTTTGAGGGTTTTTATGGTAAGAGATGTAGATCTCATATTATTTTACTTATGGTCGGTGAAGCTGCTTTGAAGGGATAGACACAGTGCATGAGATAATGGAGAAGGTCCAGTTAATTCAAGAAAGGCTTATAACATCCTAGATCCATCTAAAATCCTATGCAAATATGACGAGGAGGGAGCTTGAGTTTTATATTTGTGATTTTGAATACTTGAAAATTTCTCCAATGAAAGGGGTAAAGTGGTTTGGTAAGAAAGGGAAGATCATTCCTTGCTATGTTAGCCCTTATAAGATTTTGAGCTAGTATGGGAAGCTAGCTTATGAGTTGGAGTTACCTGTAGAGTTAGTATCAATGCACTCGGTGTTTCATGTCTCCTTCTTGAAGAAGTGCCTTGGTGACCCAACATCAGTAGTCCCATCAGAATAGATTGGCGTGGAAGGTGGACTCTCATATGAAGAAGTCCAATTGAGATCCTTTACCGTCAGTTCCTTATGTTAAGGAATAAAGAGGTTTCCTTAGGTAAAGTTCTATGGAGAAACTAATCAATTAAGGGAGATACTTAGGAAGCAGAAACAGATATAATTATTAAGTTCCCCCATATCTTCTCTTTGAAAGCAGTCCTAATTTAAGGTAATAGTTTCCTTGATTAATTAATTATTTTATTTCTATCTCAATAGTTTAGACATTTCATGTTATATCATACATTTATGAATCAGTCATAAGTTCAGGTGTCAGTTCACTATTCAGCTCACAAACATTCAGTGAGAGATTTTGATTTTTCCCTAGCCTCTAAGCTTAGTAAATTTCATTCAAGGATAAATTATCCCAAAGGGGGATATTCTAATACTTCAAGTTTTTGAGATCTAATACTACCAAATAATTGGCCAAAAAATTAGGTTTTCAAGGCCACAAGTCTCTCCTTAATCTGATCTCATGGAAAAAAGTTGTGAAAATTTTCCTAAGGGCATGTAACACTATAGTGATGACGACTCAGATAATTAGTCATTACCAGACATAATGAGTCATTACCTATGAGTCGTTTCCACTCTAATAAAGATCTTAAACTTAGCCCCGAGGTAATGGCTAGACCGTATAACTTGTTATCTGTGACAACGAGTCGTTAGGTAGTTTCATCACCTTAGAAAAAAGAAACCTAGACTTCAGACTATGACTACTCCTAACGGCTTCTATTCATACCTTATGAGACGTTAGGAGCGATAGTCCTTACTTTAGTAGTGAAGAGCCCAGACCTTAAAACTTTAGGTTATGACTCAGACCATGACTCATGACCAGAGGGTATGAGTCATAAGGTGAGTCGTGATAACTGAAACCAAAATTCTTGAATACTGTTAACAGGGGCTCTTTGGTAAATTCCACCCCTTTTAACCCAATCCACATCTTTTAGGCCCCTAAAAACATCATTTATCAAGGGTGAACAATGCCTTAACCTCTCAAAACTCATAAATAAGTCAACACATAGAAAAAAAGCAAATCTTTTTTTCCTAAAGCCAAACTAGGGTTCATCAAGCAAGTTCAAGTTTCAAGAAGATCTCTTCAAGGGGTTTGCTTTTAGGTATATGGGATTTTATCAGTGGGTTCCGTCCACCCACTAAGTTCCAAGAACTTCCTAAACTTACAAATATAATTTCTTTTCTCTTTAATTATATTCCAGGTTAAATATGAGATTTTCTACTATCATTAGTTTATGTGTGTAATCATACAATGAAGATGTGTTTTCCTTGAGATTATAGATTCCCCACGTTTCAAAATCATGAATTTTCCCCCATCATGACCTACTAATAAGTTTTTAGTTTTAAATTGTAAAACCTCATTATCATTCTCCAAAATTATTACCATGTCCAACTACATTAGATAGAGCTAGCAGGTTATGAACACCCAACACCTAGGAGTATAAATAGATATTACATGCTTAAATTAATTCAGATTATGCATGAATTGTACTTATAGAATACCATGATAAGGAATACCATGACTTAAGCATTATTATTTATCAATTCATGTTTGGTTATACTTTAGTGTCATTCAGTTAGGAGTAATACCTAGCACTGAGTGAATGTAGGGATGGCGGCTCCCCTGTGTTTTAAGCAAAGACCTGTTAGCAGCAGTCCCTGAGTTCCAGAACTACATTGCCATCATAAGTTATAAGGGATCACCCATTAGTTTATGATTTACACCCTATTCCTTCGAGTCATCAAACTAGTGGATCCACACCATCCAGTATTGGTACCTTTGGTAAGGTACTAGCACCCTTCCAATTGGGTTTATAGGTTGGACACCGATTAGCTCATATTAGGGTATGTCGATTGAATCTAAGCTCCTACAGTACTCAGTTAAGTATTCAGATTATGTTCAATTGAGGTTTGCATAACCGAGTGTTTAGTATTCAGTCATTCAGTACATTCAAGGTATTAACCGCATACTTCTTTGTGCTATATTCTCTCATAATATAGGTTTAGAAGCTCAATACCTGGACCACTTCTAGCACATTTACACGTCACTCAGCTGCAAGCTTGGTGAGTCCTTATCAGCTGAGGACTAGTTTTCTTATCATCTATTCATTTCATCACATTATTTTATTTTAGTTTTTTAGAGTTATTTGGGGACCTGTCCTAACAATTCATTAGGTTTAGAGGATTTCAGACAGTCAAAGAGTTAGACATATTTCCTTTAGTCAGCTTCTATCGAGTTTTTTGTTACATACCTTCAGTATTTATTTGTTATGCTAGGCCAGGGGATAGCTTGGGGTCACTTGTGACTCTAAACACCGTGTTACGACTAAGGGTGGTCTCAAGTTGTAACAATGAGGACATTTATTAGTTTGAATAGGAATAAATACATATTGATAGCCATCTATTATGTATCGAATTGGGTGGAAGCAATTTCTTTTCCAAACAATAAGAGATAGAGTAATATATTCCTCTTAAAGAAGCATATATTCACAAGTTTTAGGACTCATCAGGTAATTCTTAGTGATGGAGCCACTCATTTTTGTAATTTTGATGTTTGGTGTATTGTTCAAAAGGTATGGGATAAAGCATAAGGTAGCTACATCATGCCATCCTCAATAGAAGTTTTATATCAAGAAATCAAAGAAATCTAGGATAAAATTGGGATTATGGGATCGACTAATTGGTGTACGTAATTGGACGATACCCTTTGGGGTTACCGAATAGCTTTTAAAATTCAAATTGGTATGTCTCTCTATAAACTTGTTTTTAGAAAGGCTTATCACCTACCGATAGAGTTTGAACATGATGCAATGGATTTAAATAATCTTACCATGGATTTGGTGAAGGATTCCATGTCTAGAGTAGAGCAAATACAAGAATTGGAGGAATTTCATCTTAGG
The DNA here is from genome assembly GCF_002878395.1 of Capsicum annuum. Taxonomy (NCBI): domain Eukaryota; kingdom Viridiplantae; phylum Streptophyta; class Magnoliopsida; order Solanales; family Solanaceae; genus Capsicum; species Capsicum annuum. The sequence continues at coordinate 92,310,339 of NC_061119.1, forward strand.
GCATGTGAGAGCTCCATTTTATACAAAAAGTGAATAAAAGGTGGCATGATGCTAAAATATTAAAGAGAGTTTCAATCGGGATATTAGGTGTTGCTTTTCCAATTAAAAGTTGAAACTATTTGCAAGGAAACCCAAGTCCAAATAGTTAGGTCTTTTCACGATGGTAAATATATATGTAAGTGGTTCAATTAAATTAAAGATCGTGAGAAGAGAAGGTTTTTGGTGAATGGTCAAAGGTTGAAAAATTTTCTATATTGGAGACACCAGAGATGCTAAAGTGGAGGCACTAAACTTTAAAGATGTTTCTTCATGAGGAACAAAATTGCACCATGCTGATAACTATGGTGCTTCTTGGGAGGCAACCCAAGTCTTTCTTTTTGTTATTTTGAATAATTATTTTTGTATGGTGCAAGTGTGTGATAGGGTTCAAATATGGAAAATGTATCATTAAAAAAATTGGAGTAGAAAATATGGGAAATATTTTTCAAAGATCTAGGGAAGAGGTTTTGGTAAATCGCCAAACTCATCAATGAATCACCAAAGCCCTTTGCCAAAAATAAATCTTCCAAGGTTTATCAAATATACGATTTGGCAATGTTTTACAATATTTAAAGGATTGTTAAAGGCTTTGGTAATGAAACATCCATCTATGAATTGGTGTGCCATAAAGGAAGTTCTAGGTGTTACAACTTTCACATTTGGTTATCGTTTAGCAATTTGGCGGATCACCAATCTCTTATGTGATGCTATATCCATCACCGAACTATGTCATTCACAGGATTACATTTTGACTTTTGAGTTTTAATCTTTTGACTCTTAGGTTTATTTAAATATCTTCTCATTCCCTATTTCCCTTATTCTATCACTTATCTTATACATACATACTTAAATTTTTTTAAGTCATCACTACTGAACACACCCACGATCACCAGTTTCTCTACCGACACCGCTACTTTTTTTCTCCTTACTCAATTTCATCTTCAAATCTATAGGTTATATTTTAAATTTTAATCATATTTTATTGTTCATATTTTTTATTATGTGTTCATGGTGTGTACCCGTGTTGCTTGTTCCATATGTTTCAATTGGTATAACTGATTAACTTAAATTTTTGAGTTTACTATTTTGGGGTTTCATGAAATTATGATTCAAAACTATTAAGGTTGAGGAAATGATTTTTAAAATTTTTAATATTTTATATTTGTGATGAATTTTAAGTTTATTGGGTCAAGCTTTGTTGGTTTTAATCGATTGTGCCTTGAAATTAGTTGATTTTTTCCACTAATCAATTGGGTGACGCTCTTTTTTATGGAAAAATCATCAAAATATTTATTTGGTGTTGAAACCTGGGGAAGAGTACCCATGGTATGTTAGACTAAAATCACCATAAAAATTCCTTAGAAAGATTAAAAGTCTCAAAAGTTGGGATGAGACTATTCGCAGTGGGGATGAGAGCTTTGGAGAACAACGAATTTCATGGCGGATCGCGGAAGCACTCCCTATATTGCTAAAAGAATTAGTGGTGCTAGTTAATCAAAATGGTAGTTTGGATATGCCTTAGTAGTTTGGCAATGCTTGAGAAGTATCGTCGAACTCTTCAACTTATTTCCAATCCAATCTTTCCTTTGCCAAATCTCACCTCCTCAATTGTTTTATTTGGTGATGTTGGTAAAGTATCACCACACCATTTAGCAATCCACCATAGCAATTTGGCGATACATACCTAGAAATATTATTTTTGTTTTTCCTAACCTTGGCTTAGTGTATTGATTATCTTATGCATATATGGTTCATCGAAAGCATGTCACAAAGAAAAACACTAATACTTCTCCTCCCACATCAAAAATTTCAGAGGGGTCTCAAATATGGGTCGTACCTAACATTAAAGCAAGGCTTAGAAAAAGAAGAAGGTACAAGAAAGAAAAAGAAAAGCTCCAACAACTGAGGAGAAAGCTACCACACAGTTTATGAAATATTAAGTACTCGAGAAGTTAAACCAACCAACAAGATGTAAAGAGATAAGACAAGTTCTAATGTGGCTCCGAATCCCTATTTCTATGGATGTCATCATTTCCTCATCACGTCAAAGTTCTTGGCAAACAAACAATCATTGTGGAACAAATAATAAGTAAGAGGAATTAGAAGGTAAGCATCCGAGGGTTCTTAATGTCATCTATTATGATAGGTTTAAGCAATTAACTAAGGAATTGAAATCATATATGGAGCATTAGGTTTGAGAGTTTTACAAGGTATATGGTGATGTGCCATTGTTTTATGTCACTTTCAATTCTTAAAATAAGGAAATTATGCAAGGACTTAGGTACTTTTGTTAGATGTGATGTGTTTTTATTTTGGTTTTGCAAGAAAATAGAGTTTGGAGTAAAGAATAAGCAAAAAAGGATGAAGTAAATCTAGGAGGCTAGCTACGATCCTACCTACGGACTGTAGGTAGTACCTATAGCCCCGTAGGTGGCTCTATAGGTTGCGACCCTAAATTTTTTGAAAGTGTGATGGTCCTCTAATTTCTATGAAAGCTACCTAAGGCCCCATTGGTACCACCTACGATCCATAGTTAGGGGTCGTAGGTAAGGGTTTTGAAGCCTAAAGACTCCTTTGATTACTACAACCCTACATATGCCCCATAGGTACTACCTACGATCTGTAAGTAGGGTCGTAGGTGGTGTCGACTCTTATTTTATACTTTATTTAGGATAGGATTTCTGATGGATCGATAAATACCCATTGGATGTTTCACTATTAGTTTATACACTTTTTACATTGTTTTGAGTTCTGAGATTTATACACTTTTTACATTGTTTTGAGTTCTGAGATACATTATTGATCTTGGAATTATTGTTCTTTAGTTTTCGGATTTGAGATTAATTAGAAATTTTGATTTTCATTCTTATTATTTGTGAGATCATTCGTATGCTTTCATCTATGAATTATATGTGTGTTCCTACAATCATGATCAGCTAAACCCCATAACTAGGGTTGTTGGAACCCTGATAGATTAACAACGCAGAGGATGTGCAAAGTCATTCTAAATTGGTGTTCTTGCATGTATTGTGATTTCTTTCATATTGATTGTTTTCATGACGGTTGCATATTTTAGGAACTTGGCAATATTTGATAGTTACTCGAGAGAGAGGTAGAGATTAGGAAAAAAATACAATAATAATTTGAAGCAACCAACCTTTATCTAATTAATTTGAGACTGGGAGGAGATAGTTAATCTAAGATCCATAAAAAGGGTTAGTAATGCGACATTCTGAGACCAAGAATAGATGAGTGAAATTCACCCAAACCAAGGTCGAGAGATAGTTAGGTGATACATAACTTGTTAGATTTTGAATGCAAGGCACCAAGATAGTTTGACAAGCATGATAAGTATGCAGAGTTAAGAAGTTATTAGGAACACAATCCTAGTGATCGTCTCATATTGATAACAAACCTACTTGCCTAAGAATAATTAAGTTTTTTATTTTTCTGACAAAACCCTTCATTTACTTTTTGCACTTTCCAGCTACATCAACAATCTTGTAATAGACTTCCATCCTATTCACTGTGGGATCGACCCAACCTTGTTGGGTTCTATATTTGAAAAGTGATCGCATTATACTTTTTAAGAGGTATAAATTGGGGTGCCACCATTGTCAGGGAATATGGTTACGGATTGATTGATTGAGTTTGTTGAAGTTGTTAGTTTCATTTATAGATCTTTAATTTTATAATATTTCTAAGGCACACATTAGTTTATGCCTAGTACTCAGAGTCAAGGCAATCCCTTAATTCAATTTGATCCTAAGCTTGAACGGACCTCACAATAGAATTGTAAGATGAAGGGAAGAAGAGTTTGAGCATAGAGCCTAGCATGAAGGGGTTCAAGAAGACCCAACAACATTGAATTGGCTGCTTCCGCATGGTGTTTAAGAAACTACATAGAAAACCATTGCTCAGTTAATAGTGAAGAAAATGCTCGATTAACACTAGCCTAATGTTTTAAAAATATGGCCAGACAAGAGGAGGACAGTCATGGAACTGAACTCGAAAAAGATAGATTTAGAAGGAATAGGGTTTAACCACTTCTAATTCATCAATATTTTCTAGTTTATGATGATCTAGAAGAAGATCTAAGGTGTGTTAAACCAATTGAGGCAAGTTCTATCATTTCTCCAAAATTGAACAGTAATAAAAATTGATATTATGAGCACAATGATCCAACTACTAAATTTGAAGGGAGTTCTTGTTGGTTTGCCTACTAATGATGCAAACATGCACATTATAAACTTTATTTGACTTTGTACTTCATAAAATCTGTCGAGGGTCAGTCAAGAAGCTATATGACTAAGGTTGTTCCCATTTTTTCTTAGAGGTAAAGTGACGTTACGGTTAGGAAAGTTGCCTTGTGGGTCTATTACCACTTGGAATGATTGAGGATATAGCTCTTGGACTAATTATTCATGCCTTTATAATGCTACAGTTGAAAAATGAGATCTACAATTTCAAACAATTACATTCAAAGGCACTCTATGAGATATGGTTGAGGTTTAAGGAGAAGCTGATAAATGTTCCAAATCACTGAATCACAAGTACAAACTTACTGGAAATATTCTATGGAGCCTTGAATGCTAATATAAAAGTTATGGATACCACTATTACAAGTGGATATTTCAAGAGCCTTTGACGGGATTAGTCTGCAGAGATCTTAGGCTAGACTACAAAAACCACCCGAGGGTGGCATACTTAGGAGCCATATAGGTCAATCGGTACTTATGTTACTAGTACGTTCAGTGAATAGAGAGCCCTATATGAGATATAGGCTCAAGAAGTAGCATAATTAAGGACTGAGATTGGGTTGCTTACTCAGTAATTTTCACCTATGGGAGAAAAAAGGGTAAATATTATGAGTGCTCGAGTCTAGGCTTCTAATTATGAACATAACGAGTCTGATTCTGAAGAGAAAACAAAGTACTTAGCTATAGAGATAGCGGGTATCTATGAAAAAGAACAAGGACCTAATAAGGTCACTTAGAACTCGATGCAATGGGATCAAGTTCAGAAATACTACAGAGATAGGTATAGGGACAAGAGCAAAAAGCGTGACGGTTATTGGAGAAGAAAGGGTGATTATAAGGAGAAGAGTGGTCTTTATGTTCCACTGGAGAATCGTGATGTTGAATTTGGAGAGAATGGAATATTGCTTGCTAAGATTTTTAAGGGTGTAGATATCCAAGAGAGGTTCCTTAAAAAGATTAAGGAAGATATACCAGGGTTGATCTAGAAAGTAGAATTACATGCCACCGGGATTAAGAAACTTAAGCAATAGCTTGGGAAGATGTATACCACATTGAAACCACGTCAAATAGGCCCTTTTCCTAGAAACATAATTTTAAATCTAATGATCGATAGTCAGTGTTTATCTATTACTTCCCAGAACAGTAGAGACACTATTGATCCACCCATGCTATGGTTGATGATGTGAGGAATGACCTAGTAGAGATTGATGAGGAAGACACAAATGAAACTAAAAAGTCAGTTATCAATGGAAAGGCCTATAAAAGGCTGGAATTACAGAAAAATAGTTGAAAATAAAAAAAGTGTAAAGAGGTCACACCACCAAAAAAAACTATTCCGACCCCCTCACCATCTTTTCCCCAAAGATTAAAGTAGAAAGCCAAAGATGGGTAGTATAAGAATTTTATTTCTATGTTAAAGGAGTTTTGTGTGAACATCCCTCTTCTTGAATGTCATGACCCAATTTATAGGTCATGATGACACCTACTAAATCCCGTCATTAGGTAAGCCAATTCCATGAATCGAAGATAATACAATGGTTTAATTCGGTAAGAAACGCCAACATAGGCAGAGTTAAATGAACACAAGTTAAAATATAAACAAAGTATTCTAAATAGATAATCATTCATTGTAAGATACAAATCCCATGGCCTAGTAAAGCCAATACAAAAGCATCTAATATCAATAGTACAACCTAAAAAATAGATTATAGTAAATATATCTATCTTATATACGAAATACTTAATATAGAAGATAGAAGGAAGTGGGTGACTCAAACTCCATGATCTCACACCTATCATAAAAAATAAATCACCATATGAGCAATGATCAACAACGATAGATAGTACTATCAGTACCAAAAAGGGACAAAAGTGTAGTATGATTACCAAAACAATGGGTACACAGTGGTATCATCGATAGACTAAGATAATTCATGATATAAAGATGATATAATGTAAGATAATCATAACCAAGTCAGGGTATAGAATTAAATCTTAATTATCTCTATCATCACTGTACATAATAAGTAACTAAACCAAAACAATATCATAAAATAAGGCATCAACACATGCGAACACCACCATGCATAAGTAATAGACCATTAAGAACCATAACACATCATAAAGTATGACCACAATCAAATGCAAGTATAAAGTTGGATCCCATATGCCAACTGGGGCATAAAATAAAGAACTCATCATAATATCCCATAATACTGGAGAGTACACCCAAGAAAAATAATATTAAGGCATATAACTAACAATCTATCCAAATCTCAACATTATTCAACCATATTGCACATCTATCATCAATCAAATACTTTGCTGAACTTTCATTAGTTATCAACATTGATCATATAACCATATTCCATACTATTATCATTATTATCTACTCATTATCAATATCCATTAGCCACTACTTATTAGATAATAAAAGGTCATCAACTAGTCCATTGGGTTCCTAGCCATCATATAATTATAGTCATTTATTAGGAAACTATTCACCACATAACAATTTTAATAGCCAACAATCCTTAACTAACCATTATCTATCACTAACATTACTCACTAAGTGGATCCTCATTTTACAACTAGTTTCCATGCTCACCAACTAGTCTTGATTAATCAATTAAAATATATCCATCATGAATCCTTAGTTATCATTAATCATTAACTACACCACTTTATATGTATTTAACACTAGTGGGCTATATCCAGCATTTTAATGCCACCTTATATTCATATTACTCATATGGAAATATACATATATATATATATAAGTATAATACGTTTGGCTATGTCCCTTAGGGAATTTCTTGGAATTCTGGTCTCTAGACCCGATATGACTCATGATTACATGCTGTATAATAGGGTACAAATAGTATGGTCCTATCGTATGTTAACCAGTGTTAGTTGGTGGGATAGATTTTGGTTATTGAAATGGATACAACTTAGGGGTATGAGTCATATTGGTGGGTAACTTAAACTTATACTTTGTTAATTAGGTTGGATTTGAGTATATGTGGCTCATTATAAGCCGTAAGCTAGGGTACGAGTTGTACCATGGACTAATATGGTGGACAGTGTCTAAATATTTCTTAGGGTTAATCTACTAGGGGTACAGTTGAAGGGAATGGATGGTATGTTTCATATACGACTTAGGTTGATGAGTCATACACTAGACAGTGTTAGATATAAAGGTTGAGGTAGGATATGAATGGAGGGTAGCAATAGTTTTAGAGGGTATGACTCGTGAGGGTCAGTCGTACCCTTGGGATAGGATTTTGTGTAACTTAAGTGGGGGTATTTTGGATATTTCCCCACTTATCCTAATAAGGTCCCACGACTTCTAGCCTACTTGGGAGGTTATTTACCATATTATTCCATTCATTAACACTTGAAAACTCTTCTAAAACTCTATAATTCTCTCAAGAGCTTCTAGGCAAGGGAAACTAGGGTTTCAACTAGAGGATTAATTTAGGGCTTGTCTTGATGATTTCTTTCCATCATCATCTTGGTTTAAGGCATGTTTTCTTCCCTCTTTGTTAATTCAAACTAGAAGTATGGTTCTTATGACTGTTTTTATGACTTTATTGATTGTATGATTTTGGTTTTCTAATACAAATTAGGGTTTTGATATTAAATGATTAGTTATGGTTTTCCATGGTTTTAATTATGCCTAATGTGCATTAATGGTGGCTTTGAATAATTTGATTGCATGAGAATGGTTTAGTGGTAATTGGAATTATTTTTAGTTATATTATGCCCCCACTGTGTTTGATAAAATGCCAATAATAATGATTTTATTACATTGAGCACTTTTAAAGGAACTCTTGCTTGTTTTAAAACTTTGTAAAGGAATTATGCATGGTTTAAATGTCTTGGAAAGGTAAATGGCTAAATACTTATGCTTTTGGGGTACATGGAATCCCCCAAGTTTCTTAATATGGTAAATGAAAGGGCACTTAGAAGTCCCCTTAAAACCTATATATGGTTGGCTATGGATGGTAATTGCAAGTATAGTCGATATGATGATACCACCACTAAATGGCCTTGGTAAATAAATGGTAAATAGATTGGTTGGTTGCTTGGTAATTGTTTTAATTGGGAAATAATGGCAAGATATGTAGCAAAGCCATAGAAGGTGGAGATCCCAAGGGGACCAAAACTGGAAACTCATATTTGCTGATGTGAGGTTGTTATTGGTGACCGTAGGCATGATGTCAGACTTTATATTTGGGGGATGTTCTAGTCATTCTAGGTTTTCTTCTCTGGTCATGCAGATACACAGACTAGGGCCCTTTTAGTAGGGGGAGTTGAACCCACAAAGCCTGTATATGGATAAGGACAGAAAAGCTACATAACCCAGTTAAAGGTTTTAAATGCATGCTAAACCTGGTCCCCTTTCCCGACATGGTTATATATATATATGCATAGTTGTGTGCATATGGATGGTCTTACTTGGCTTTATAAATGGCATTATTTTTTCCTTATATGAGATCATGCTAGCATTCACTCACTAACCCGTCTATTGGTAGATGTGTACCCACCTTATGTACGAACTAGCCATTCCACTCCACCTACATAGTGATTGACTCAGGGATCAATATTTGGACTGAAGTAGTGAGCTTCCATTCTTTTAGAAGGCTCTATTTTATGTTATGCATATTTTTGTACACTTTGATTTTATTTTGGATAATGGTTTTGGCCATGGTTGAGGGTATGTCCCAATTAAATTTTATTACTCTTTTGGTTAGAGGCTTTGTGGTACTGCTATGGGATAGAATAAATGCAATCGGTATTGGTGTCGGTCTTAGCATTGGAATAAGATGGCGGGCTGATATTATTAGATATAATTTTTCACTGTTCCATCATATTTTATTTTAGGATTAATTACATTATGCTTTGGAATTTATTTGGTTATGGCCTAGTTTATGGCCTTTGGAATGGTTTGGTATGGTTGGGCAATTGGTGTGGGATGGATGAAATCAGTTGAGCTGGTAATGATTGTGATCCTATATCAGAGTCTTCATGTTATCTATTATACAATCTTGTCATATGTTTGAAATTCAGTCAATTGTCATATGTTTGAAATTCAGTCAACTCAAAGTAGAATGTAAGAGGTTGGGTTGGGTAATGGGGGTTGTCTCCTATATCAATTGGACCTGGGATGACTAGTACGACAAGGCTCCCAATTGGGTCATATCAAGTTGGTATCAGATCCTAGGTTAATGGTCAATTGGGAGTCCACAAAGCCGTGTCGAGTAGAGTCTCTTTTTGGGATGTGTATAATATCACACTATAAAGGAGAGGCTACAAGGCATTTAGGAATGTTTCACTTTCTTGGCATTTAATTTTCATGCTTGGAGTCTTAGTCTTGGAATATTCTCTAATCCTTGTTTATTTGTATTTCATATCATGCCTCATAGATTTGAAACACAGGAAAATTTTTCTATACCATTTGAGGTAATGCTGAAGTGGTGCATCCTACTTTTGGATTCATCTTTGATCTCACAGTCCTATCCCTAATAGTTTTGAAGTTCCACTATTGCTACTAGTCCTCCTCAAGCTGAGGTGACTAAAGAAGAATTATGTCAGTCTATTCATGCTATTGCTTAAATGGTCGCTGCTCAGGATGAGTGGGGTGCGACTGGTGTTTTTTTTTACTGAGTTCATAAGGGTTAGCCAATTTATGAAGATGGGTCCTCCCAATTTTTCTGGGAGTTTTAAGTTTTTTGTAATGTAACTTGGGTTGAATAAAGCTCTGATAGCATTTATAGATCTGATGAACATGGTTTTTTGTTAGTATTTTGATCTATTTGTTATAGTGTTCATTGATTACATTCTGGTTTATTTGAAGAATGATATGGATCATGCTAATCACTTCTGTATGGTGTTGCAAATCTTAAAGGAATAACAGTTGTATGATAAGTTCTCTAATGTGAGTTTTGGTTTAATGATGTAACTCTTTTTGGTCATATTTTTCTAGTGAGGGGATCATGGTGGATCTACAAAAGGTTGTTATCATGAAGAGGTGTCCTCGACCTATAACTCCATCCGTCATTCATAGCTTTATGGGTTTAGTCGGGTATTATAGGCTATTTGTTGAAAGATTTTCATCGATAGCTGCTCCTTTGACTAAGTTGACTTAGAAGAAGGTCAAGTTTTCTTTGTTGGATGCTTCTGAAGGGAGTTTTAAGAAGTTGAAGGATAAGATAACTTCGGCTCCAATTTTGACTTTGTTGGGAGGAAATGATGGTTCGCAGTTTATTGTTATACATCTCGGGTAGGGATTGGTTGTGTCTTGATACCGTATGGGAAGGTAATTGCCTATGCTTCTAGGCATTTGAAAATACATGAGATGAATTATCCTACTCATGATTTGAAGATGTTCGCAGTTGTGTTTGCTTTTAAAATATGGCAGCATTATTTGTATGGTACTCGCGTGGATATGTTTTATGATCATAAGAGTCTACATTATGTGTTCACTTAGAAGGAGCTTAATCTCAGGCAGAGGAGATGGCTTGAGCTTCTTAAGGACTACGATATGAGTTATTACTACCACCAAGGTAAAGCTAACGTGATTGCAAATACTCTTACTAGGTTATCCATAGGGTGTTTGGCTTGTGTGGAGAAAGAAAAAAAGGAATTGGTGAAGGATATTCACCTCTTTGATAATCTTGAAGTTTGCCTCTTGGACTCTAAGGATGGTCATGTGATGGTGCAAGAAGTAGTTCGATCATCTCTTGGTGCAGAGATTAAGGAGAAGAAAATGCTAGATCCTATCTTGATTAAAATCACGAGTGGCGTTGGTGGGGAAAAGGTAATGTTTTTTTAGATTAGTGGTGATGTTACTGTATGGTACCAATGGAGGTTATGTGTTCCTGATATCGATGGATTACGACAAAGATTTTGGCTAACGCACATGAATCGTACTATGTTGTTCATTCTAATTTGACAAAGATCTATCATGATCCCAAGGAGATCTATTGATGGAATGGCATGAAGAGGGATGTGTCTAATTTTTTGTCCAAGTGCATAGTGTGTCAACAAGTTAAGGTTGAGTACATAAGGCAAGGAGGGTTTTATCAAGAAAATGATTTTCCCAAATGGAAATGGGAAGTTATCTATATGGACTTTATTATTGATCTTCCTCGGTTTCGAAATTAATATGATTCGATTTGGTTCATCGTGGATAGGGTGACAAAGCCTGCCTACTTTTTCTTAGTGTGGACTACCTTCTCAATGGAGGATTATATAAAGCGGTATCTTTAGGAGATTGCAAAGCTGCATGGGGTGCCTATTTCGATTATTTCTGATTGTGGGACATAGTTTACATCTCATTTCTGGCGATCTTTTCAAAAAGGGTTGGGGACTAAGGTTAGACTGAGTACTGCTTTTGACCAACAGATGGATGAGCAAGCGGAGGGAACTATTCAGACATTGGAGGATACGTTTTAGGCTTGTGTGATTGATTATGGTAGCAATTGGGTTGAGCTTCTACCTTGGGTAGAGTTTTCTTACAATAATAGCTATCATTCTAGTATTTTTTTGTAAATAAATTTTATATACCAAAGTGAAACCTTACAATAAAACAGGGGTTGAGCCCCTGGTCCTCAATCATTTAACAACTAAAATACCAGCCCAATAGTAGAGGAGATTTCTAACAAATATCAATTCATACTAGGTTTCTCTATAATAGGCCTCACTATAATTCTCTCAATATTTCTATTAACTTTCTATTTAGACGCTGCATTAATCAACTTTTTCTTCATGGGAATAAATTAATTAATCACAGAGTTGCCTGCTAGGATTTAAACGTTGCTTCCCTCACATGGAGAAAAGTTGCTACTTTTTTGTATATCTTATCTTCAAGGTAGTGGCCAGCGTGAAATCTTAAATGATTTCCTTCCCTCCAAATTGGTGCTATCACACATGCAAAAGTATATGTTAATATTGCACTCCTACCTATTTTTTTTCTTTGCCTAAGTGCACATCCATTAGATTTCCTCTTTCCAAGTCCCTATATTTTTGCGTATTTCCAGATAGCAAGGAATTCTTTTCCATAAGGCCTTGGTAATTAGACATTCAAAATATAGATGATCTAGTGTTTCAACATAGCTATAGCAAAAAGCACAAGATTAGAGAGTTGTCACACCAATTTTTAATAGTCGATCCACTGTTGGTAGCTGCCTTTTCACAACAAGTCAGAGTATAAAATTATGCCTTAGGTGGATGTTGGGATGTAGTTCCAAGATCTTGTACATCTTCTTGATGGAGAATTTATGGCTGACCACCACACTTCTAAGCTTTGTAAACAAATCCCACTGTTCTGGTCACTTTTGAATCATTGTATGGTTGGAGGTGTAGATCTCCTATCGAGTGGTTTATTGGTGAGGTGGATATGTTTGGTCTCAGCTTGGTTTACCAATATACAGATAAGGTTAAGGTGATTCGGGATAGGCATAAGTCTTCCCAAAGTTGCCAAAAGTCCTATGCTGATATTAGGCATAGAGACTTGGAGTTTGAGATTAGGGATAAGGTATTCCTCATGGTATCTCCCATAAAGGGATAATGTAGTTTAGCATGAAGGGGAAGCTCAATCCCTGGTATGTTGGTCCTTATGAGGTTTTATGAAGAGTTGGTAATGTTTCTTATGAGTTGGGGTTTCCTTCTAGCTTGAGTTTGGTCCATTTAGTATTTCATGTCTCCATGTTGAGTAAGGGCCTTGGTGATCCTTCTTCGATTGTTCCTTTGGAGGGATTCAATATCTTGGATTCTCTATCTTACAAAGAAATCCTAGCTGAGATCTTTGATAGAAAGGTTCGCCGATTATAGACTAAGTATGTGGCTTCAGTTAAGATTCTGTGGTAGAACCATAAGATGGAAGAAGCTACTTAGAAAGCAAAGGAGGACATAAAGTCAAGTATCTAGATATATTTTCTGCTCTTGGGATTCGTGTGGAACGTATGTGTCTTCAACACATCTTTAGTTTAAGAGTTTTTTAAAGGAAAGAATAATATCTTTCCCTCTTTGTTTTCAAACTTTATTAAAGATTAGGAATATATTTGATTATGCAAATGACTCGTGCGTGTGGTTACCCCTACTTTTTAAGTCATTCGGGGATAAATGTTCCTAGTGAAGGAGACTATAACACCCTGGGTTTTGACCTTTAGAAAGTTTCATAGACTTTTTGTCTGTGGATCTAAAATGACTCATGGGTACGAGCTGTATGATGGAATACGAATGGTATGGTCCTGTCGTATGCTGACCAGTTTTGGTTGGGGGGATGGATTTTAGATACTAGAATGGATACAACTTAGGAGTATGAGTCGTATTGGTGGGTACGGATTATTTGGTTCCTTAAATTAATCTTAGACTTTGTTACTTAGGTTGGATCTAAGTATGAGTGGCTCACCATGAGCCGTAAGCCAGGGTACAAGTCATACTATGGACTCGTATGGTGGACAGTGTCAAAATCTTTCTTGGCTTTAATCTTTCAAGGTTACAGATGAAGGGTAAAAATCATTGCTTTGGATACGACTTGGTTGGATGAGTCATATGCTGGACAGTGTTGGATCCAAAGTGGAGGGTACCAATCGTATTTAAGGGTATGACTCGTGAGGGTTAATCGTACCCCTGGGACGGGATTTTGTGCAACTTAAGTGAGAGTATTCTGGATATTTTCCCACTTATCCTAATAAGGTCCCACGACTTTTAACCTACTTGGGAGGTTATTTACCCTATTATTCCATTCATTAAAACTTAGAAATCTTCTAAAACATTCTATAATTCTCTCAAAAGCTTTTGGGCAAGGGAAGATAGGGTTTCAACTCTAGGATTAATTTGGGGCTTGTTTTGGTGATTTCTTTCCATAATCATCATTTTTAAGGCATGTTCTATTATCTTATTGTTAATTCTAACTAGAAGCATGGTTTTTATTAATATTTTCATGACTTCATCGATTGTATGATTTTGGTTTTCAAATATGAATTAGGGTTTTTTATATTAAATGGTTGCTTATGGTTTTCCATGGTTTTAATTATGCCTTATGTGCCTTAATGGTAATTTTGGGTTATTGGATTTCATGGGAATGGTTTAATGGTAATTGGAATTAGTTTTGGTTATATTATGCCCCCAATGTGTTTGATAAAATTCCTATAATAATGTTTTCATTGCATTGAGTATTGTTAATGGAACTCTTGCTTGTTTTAAAATGTGGTAAATGATTTATGCATAGTTTAAATGGATTGGAAAAGTAAATTGATAAATGGTTATGCTTGTGGGGTACATGGAACCCCCCAAGTGGATTAATATGGTAAATGGAAGGGCACTTGGAAGTCCTTTTAAAACCTATATATGGTTGGCTACAGATAGTACTTGCAAGTACGGTCGGTATGACAATATGACCACTAAATGGCCTTGGTTAATAAATGGTAAATGGAATGGTTGGTTATTTGGTAATGATTTTAATTGGGCAATATTGGCGGGATGTGTAGCAAAGTCGTGGAAGGTGGAGGTTTCGGGGGGACCAAAACTGGAAACTCATATTTGCCGATGTGAGGTTGGTCTTGGTGACCGTGTGCATGATGTCACATTTTATATTTGGGGGATGTACAAGTCATCCCAGAATTCTACCTTGGTCATTCAGCTACATGCACTGGGGCCCTTTCAGCAGGGGGAGTTGAACCCATATAGCCCTCAGGTGGATTAGGACCGTATAGCTACACAATGCAGGTAAAGGTTTTAAATGAGTGCTAAACCTGGTCCCCTTTCCCGAAATGGTTAAATATATATATATAATGTCGGGTGCATATAGATGGTTTTACTTGTCTTTATAAATGGGATCTTTTATCCTTATCTTCATATCATGCTAGCGTTCACCCGCTAATCTATCTTTTGGCGGCTGTATAACAACGCTATGCAGAAATCAACCGTTCTACTCCTCCTACTTAGTGATTGACTTGGGGGTGAACATTTGGACTGAAGTGGTGAGATTCCAAACTTTTGAAAGGCTCTATTTCATATTATGGATATTTCTAGGCACTTTGATTTTATTTTGGATAATGGTTTTGTCCATGGATGGGGGCATGTCCCAATCGGATTTTATTACCCTTTTGGTTAGAGGCTTTGTCGTATTGTTCTGGGTTGGAATGGACGGGATTGGTATTGGTGTTGGCCTTGGAATTGGAATAAGTTGGGGGGATGACATCATTGGACATAATTTCTCACTGTTCCATCATATTTTATTTTGACAGTAATTATATTATATTTTGGAAATTATTTGGTTATGACCTTTGGAATGGTTTGCTACGGTTGGGCGATTGGTGTGGGATGGTTGGACTCGGTTGGGCCGGTTATGGTTGTGATCCTATCCCACAGTCTTCATGTGAGCTATTACACTATCTTGTCATATGCTCAAAATTAAGCCAACAAAGGGCAGGGGACTGGAGGTTGGGTTGGGTAACAGGGGTGGTCTCCGGTCCCGTTTGGACCTGGGACACCCATTACGACAAGGCCCCCAGTCGGGTCGTGTTAATAAGCATAAAATTTCTATACATGGGGCTGGCCAGATCCGAAATGGTATAGTACATGTAGGCACATCAAATAATCATCCTCCATCTTTACCATGTATATCATCATTGTCACCCTCCGGCTATGTCGGGTATCATCAACATCATTACAATATCCTCCGCCCTTGCCAGGTATCTATATCATCATTATAACATCCTCCGACCTTGATGGGTATCAATATCATTATCATAATATCCTCCAACTTTGCAAGGTATCAATATCATTATCTTAATCTCCTCGGGCCTTGCCGGTTATCAATATCATCACAATAGGCAAATTAATGTCAATAATAAAGAACAAGCCCCATGAGGGCTAAAGTAAATGACAAACCCCATGAGGGATAAAATAAATGACAAGTCCCACGAGGGATAAAATAAATGAACATATAGGAGAAATAAGGAAGAGCATACCTCTATAAATCATCATTTGTCATCAATGTCAATTTACCAATAGATTTATGAATCTATAGCATGAGCATTACAAACCATCATCGGCTTTTAGGCATAATTAGTAACATAGCTTC
>NC_061119.1:92329733-92343954 GCF_002878395.1 Capsicum annuum
ATTACAAACCATCATCGGCTTTTAGGCATAATTAGTAACATAGCTTCCCATGTAGTCAATAAACCCGCCTTCTAGAATCATTAACAACATGAACTCCAATAGTATATATAAGAGGGATTTCTAGCATGACCACCAACATAATTAATCAATAAAAGTGTATCATGAGAAATATCATTATCCATAGCTACACATGGCATTAAATATAATTTAGCCAACAAACCATATATATTACTTCCAATGTCATTACCATAATCCATTTACCATGATTAACCAACATACCTCAAGGGAGCACTCCTAGGCCTTTAGTAAGTGATAAGGTCTTCAAGGGAACTATATCCATCCAAGATTAAGGTAGGTCAAGAACCCACTTCTAATTTCTCAAAATATGTTCTAAGTCCAACTTCTACCCGAGACTTGGCCAAGGTAACTACATCAAATCTTAGATGTATAGCAAGCCACCAATAGTCTTAAGGAAAAGGTCTTTTCCCAAGCACTACACCTAACTCAGCCATAGTATCTAAGTCACTTTTGTTAATATAAGCATCTAGGGTCATATTACCTACAATATGAGTGACAAGGTCACTCTCATCAAATTAGAGTAACTAAAGCATCCTCATGCTATCCATGAGACATGGAGTCCGATTCCCCCAGGTTCAAGCCTATAAGTCAAGCATTCCTATCTATTAATCCAAGTGACCTAAATAATGAAACTAATCCCAAGTCTTACCATTTATCAATCCAACACCTAAAACCCCTCCCAATCTAACAAGATATCACAATTATACTATAACATAGCTCTATATAACAAGTAGTAAGCCTAACCTACCTCAAATCCAAAGAAAGCTCATGAACCACTAAACTTTTGCTTTTCCATTTTGAGAAACTTCTTCAAGGTGCCAAGCTATCAAAAATACATTTTACATATCATTATGAGAATATAGATACCTATATTGCACCATTCTGCTTCGGGTTCAGAAATGACACCAAAAACCTCAAGTGAGTCCCTCTTGTGGAAAACATGTTAAAAAGGTCAACCTAGAGTTCATACCCTATCAAGGAATCATAAACCTCAAGAAATAGGTGAAAACTAATCTTATTTGACATAAAATCAAACCCTCAAGCTATTTGGGGTTTTGGTCAAGAATTCAAGAAATTCAAGCATGCAATTGAAGGATTCTTACATTGAATCCGGTGTTAATCATGAAAATATATGTTAATTAATCTCTAAAGACACACCCAAGACTGAATTTGAGTTTAACACACTATATTAGGGCTTATGTGTCTCAAGGTTCAGTTAAAAGTGCCAAAAATACAACCTAAAGGGCCTTTAAATACCTGTCTCACGTACTAAGGTATGGCTATCACCAGCCATGAGTTATAATCGCCATTGTGCGATCATGATGGTCCTCACTACACTCACCATAGTGCAATCATGATGGTCCTTATGCAATCGCCATTGCACTGACAACTTTGAAAATTTTCCAAGTTTCCAATGATGCCTTGGGATTCATTTGGAATCCGATATTCGCAAATGAATTATGTAACCAAACTAAATTTGACATTTTGAAAGAGTTGGCAAAGTTGGGTTTTCCATCCGAGGTTGTTTCGACCAAATATGGGTCCCACACACAAACTTTATTTTTCCAACTTTCCAATAAATAGGTCAAAATAAGCTCAGGTGCATTGGGACCTGAACTAAAGGTCTATCTAACTTAAAATCTATATTCCAGAGCTGTTGGTGCAGTCAGAATTCGCATCCAAGATTATTTTACTAAAATTTTTGCGCAGTGGCCAGTTGTAACCATCGAACACTTCTAAATAGAGAACTGGCTCTAAAATCCAGACGAACTCCCTAGTAACCGAGCTATCAATTCCAGTAAGTCACAAATGAGTTTGGGAAGCTATGGAAAAGCTCTAATGGAAAAAATAAGCAAAAATAGGGAAAATAACCTGAAGGGTCATTAAAATATCCACTACTAAAGGAACTATGCCCGAAAGCCAAAGATGAGGAAATACCTGAAGTTTCAAATAGGTGAGGATACTGTGCCCGCATCTTTCTCTCAATCTCCTAAGTGGCCTCCATTACTAGTTGGTGCCTCCACTGAACCTTAACTATAGGAATCTCCTTAGTATCCAACTACCTCACATAACTAGCAAAAATTAGCACAAGCTCCTCTACAAAGGTTAAATGCTCATCTAACTAGACTGAGTCCCATCTAAGCACATGCGGCGGATCAGGAATATATCGCTGCAACATTAAGACATGGAAAACTGGATGAATTGAAGCAAAATCTAAAGGAAAACCTAATTCATAAGCTACCTCACCCACTGTGCAGAAAACCTCTAATATATTGAGGGTTGAGCTTACCCTTCCTCCCAAACTTCATCATTCCCTTCATGGCTGATACACAAAGGAATACATGATCACCAACTCTAAATCTCAATGCACGAGGCCTACGATTTGCATAGGTCTTATTCAAACTCTGATCCACTCTCAACCTATCTTGAATCACCATGACTCTATCCTAAGAGGCCTAAAGTAAATCCATACCAAGAGGCATCATCTCGGAACTCTCAAACCACCTAATCGGAGAATGATTCCTACCATACTTGATTAATAATTGTTGATTAATGTAAACTCAACCAAGGATAAGTGTTGATCCCATTGGCCTCCAAAATCCATAACACAGGCTTGGAGTATATCCTCAAGAACCTAAATAGTCTGCTCAGACTAACCATCGGTCTGCAGGTGAATGGCTATACATAAATCCACTTAATTTCTCAACTCCTCTTGAAATGATCTCCAAAACCTCAAAGTGAAGACAGAGCCACAGTTTGGAATGATTGAAATAGGCACCCCAAGCAAACGGAATATCTGTCGAACATAGATATGGGCTAATCTCTCAGCACTGAAGGTCGTCTAAGTAGGAATGAAGTGTGCTGACTAAGCCAAATGATCCTCAATCACCCAAATAACATAAAAACCATGAGAAGTACGAGGCAAACCACTAATGAAGTCCATAGTAATCTGTTCCCATTTCCACTCAGGAATGGTAACCTTTGAGTCAAACCACCCAGACATTAATTCTCGGCCTTTACCTACTGACAGCATAGGCAATGAGGCATAAAGTCTGCCATATCTCTCTTTATGCCACTCCGTTAATAATGCTGCCTTAAATCTCTATACCTTCTGGTTGCATCGAGATGAATTAAATATCTTGAGTTGTAAGCCTCATTCAAATCGACGAAATTTAGTCTCTAATATAAGGAACACAAATACAGACATCAAACATCAAAATACCCTCAGAATCAATAGTGTGCCTCCCAAACTCACCATCCAACACCAAATCACAAAGGAAGCAATGCTTGCTATCCTATACTGACGATCACAAACCTGCTCAAAATAGTGAGGACCTTACCTCCACACTAGCCAAAATCCTCCTAGGATTTGAAAAATCAAAGCGAACCATTAAATTAGATAAGGACTAAATATCCCGTGCCACAGGCCTCTAAGAAACTAATATGCTAGCTAAGATACCCATACTCACTGCCTTGCATCTCAAGGCATCAACTACCATATTCACGTTACTCGAATGATACAAGATGGAAATATCATAGTCCATAAGCAACTCCATCCATCTATGCTGTCGAGCATTAAGCTCTCACTGGGTCATAAGATGTTGAAGACTACAATGGTCGATGCAAATCTCACAATGCATACCATAGAGATAATGCCTCCAAATCTTAAGCGCAAAAATAATCACCTCTAACTCTAAATCATGAGTGGGATGGTTACGCTCATGCACTTTAAGATGTTAAGAAGCATAAGAAATAACACAACCTTGCTACATCAAAACACAACCAAGAAAAAAACCAAAAGCATCACAAAACACAATGAATCCCTCACCCTTAACATGAAGAGATAACACGGGACCTAAAGTAAGAAAATCCTTGAGCTTTCCAAATCTCGACTCATACTCCTCGAAGCATAAGAAAGGAACCTCCCCAAGTTAATCTGGTCATAGGGGCTTAAATAGTAGTAAAGACCTCAATGAAGAGCCTATAATAACTATTTAAACCAATGAAGCTACTAAACTCAGTCGGAGATGTAGGTCTAACCCAATTATGAATTGCCTCTATCTTGTCTAGATCTACCATACTACCATCCTTAGACACTACATGGACAAGGAATGTCACTGACTCAAGCAAAAACTCACACATGGAGAACTTTGCAAAAAGCAAATGATCTCTCAAAGTCTGGAGCACAATCCTCAAATGTTGTCCATGCTCCTTGAATACACAAGAATGTTATTAATAAATACGATCACGAAAGAGTCCAAATAAGGCTTGAATACCCAATTCATCAAATCGATGAACATGGATGGGGCATTAGTCAACCCTAAAGACTACATTACTAAGAAGTCATAATGACCATAACAGTTCCAAAAAGTTGTGTTTGGGACATCCTCAGCCTGAATCCTTAATTTATGGTAACCAAAATTCAAATTAATCTTAGAAAACACTATTGCACCCTGAAGATAGTCAAACAAATCATTAATGCGAGGTGTAGGATAATGATTCTTCAATGTCTCCCTTTTAAGCCACCCATAATCAATGTACATATGCATAAAACCATCCTTCTTTTTTACAAACAATATAGGGGCTCCCCACAAGGATACAGTCGGTCTAACAAAACCCTTACCTAGAAGATCCTGAAGCTAAGAATTTATCTCCTTATGCTCGACAGAAGCTATACGGTAAGCTTCCATAGAAATAGGTCAGGTTCCAACCTTGAGGTCAATAGAAAGCTCAATCTTATGAACAAGGGAAATATCAAGAAGGTAAGTAGGGAACACATTAGAAAACTCGCAAATAATTAGAATAGAGTCATGCGACAGACTTTCTACATGAGTATCACAAATATAAGTGAGATAAGACTTCCAACCACTTAAAATAAGCCTCCTAGCATGAACATAAGAGATAAACACCATTGAATCACTACTAACCGCTCCGTTCCATATGACTGTAGGTATGCTAGGCATGGCTAAGGTAACGGTCTTGGCAAAATAATCCATGATCGCATGATAGTGGGATAACTAGTCCATGCCCAGAATTATATCAAAATCCAGCATATCCATAATAATAAGATCAACACAAGTATCAACATAACTAACTGTCACAACACATGATCTGAATACTTGATCCACTACTAAAGAATCACCAATGGGAGTAGATACGCATAAGGAAATAGTTAATAAATCATTAGTCAACTCCAACTATGGTGCAGAATAATCACATAAATAAGAATAAGTAGATCTTGGATTAAACAAAGTAAGAGCCAACTTGCCGCACATCAAAATTGTACCTGTAACTACAACATCCAATGTCTCAACCTTAGATTTAGCAGGTAGTACATATAACTGACCATGCCTACTACTTGGCTGGGCACCTAACTATCATTCTATCCTACCTACCTAAGAACCTCCTTATGTACCCTATTAACCACCTTTACCACTATAAGAACCACCTCAGTCCAAGGTATAAACTACTCTAATAGGGGAAGCACCTTAGGATGAAATAGCTATACCCCACGACAAGGACAATCTCACAAATAATGACTAGGAAGTCAACAAGTAAAATAGGAAGTACGAGCAGAACTAGAACCAGCAGATTTGGCTTACCTAAAATAACCACCACGTCTAGGATGATCAAAAGAATAACCTCATAAAGACTGATCATCGCCCTTACCAGGGCGGCCACTAGGACCAGACTGACCTCTGTCAGTAGTCTGAAGAGCTGCCTGAATTGGTTAACTAGGTTGACTTTGAGGCTAAAAAGATGGACGCAAAAAATACCCAACATGAGAACTACGACCTATATATCAGGAACTACTATGGTCTCCCACTGAATCTGCGTTGGGACCTAGGCCTCTTATCATGGCCCTCATGGCTCTCATGGTGCAACCCTCCATCACCCTAGCATGATCTAAAACATAAACAAAAGTCTTAGTTGCAACAACTAAACTCGGAGTAGCCATACGAATGAGGAGTCTCAACCCTCAAACAAAGCAATGAACTCTCTGATACTCAGTGTCTAAAATTGAAGTCGTATGCTTAACCAACTCATGTAAACAAGCCGCATACTCAACAACTATAGTAAAGCCCTACTTCAATCTAAAGAACTAATCCCTTAGTTGATCTATAAGGTTGCACGACATATTCTTCTCCAAGAACATCTTGGAACACTAAGTCCATGATAAGGGAGAAGATCCAGCTGGTCTAGAATACATATAACCTATCCACCAGTGATGATCAGATAAATCCAACTAAAATATAGTATGATCCACACCACGAGTCTCAATAAGTCCTAGACCATGAAGCCTATCCTTAGAAGAAATAAGACTCGTACGCATCCTCGCTCAGAGCACAAGAAAACCTAGGCGAAGCCAACCTCAAAACTCTACTCAACAACTTATGCTTCTTAAAAGACATAGTAGGCTAGGTCACAACTAGTTGAGCAGCTACCGACTGAACAACAACTAATAAAAGAGGATCCTCAACTCAAGGAGCCACAGTTATAGGCTGCGCCCCCATATTAGTATCACTCTAGTACGTAAAGTATACACCATCAGATGGAACACCACCAACAATCCCCAAAAGTTAAATCAAGGTATCTTTGAGCAATGAGGAGGAAATAAAACCTGGTAGAGCTTGGGCTAGTCTTTGGCCCACCACTGGTTATGTCAGAAGAATCTCTTACTCAGGTTATAAAATAAGGTCTGGGAAAGGCAGCCTATCTTGGCCCTAAGATGGGAATACATCATGAGGTTATACTTGACTATAGGTCTTCCATGAATAGTAGTAGGATCTTGGGGCTCAATCTTGGGACCATCATCTTATATACCAGTAGCTCGTGTCCTAGCCATCTGTAAAAGTGTAATGTTAAGGGAATATTCTACAAACCAACTCAAACTCTTAGCAAAATATAAGTGAATTAAGTGAAGAAATCCTAATAATATCCCATAGCCTCCCAAAGATAAGAAGCAAATATCAATGTTCTGATCCGCAGAACACTACTAGAGACTTACTCTTATACCTACAATTCTAGTGAAACCTAGGCTCTAATACCAATTTGTAATGACCTGATTTATAGATCATGATGGCATGCACTAAATCCCTCCAGTAGGTAAGCCAATACCACCCAAATCTAACACAATAGGTTAATTCGATAAGAAATACAAATATAAGCCAAGTTTAATAAACACAAGTGAAAATATAAATAAAGTGTTCAAAATAGATATGCATTCGTTATATACAAATCCCATGAAACTTAGAATATAGTCAATACATTTGTCTCAAATACTAACAACTGAATATAAAAGATAGAGAGAAAATGGGTGACTCGAACTCCATGAGGTCACCCTAACTCAAAAAATCAATCATCGTATAAGAAATATTCAACGATGATAGCTAGTACTCATATCTGCACCAATATAGTATAGAAATATAGTATGAATACCAAAACAATAGGTACTTAGTAGGCATTATCAGACGACTGAACTAAATGATGATATAAAAAAGATATAATGCAAGATAATTATAACTAAGTTAAGGTACAAAATCGAACCTAAATCATCTCCATCATCACTATACATAATAAGTAATGAAACTAAAACAATAGTATAGTATAAGGCATCAACACATGCCAACACCATCATGTATAAGCAATAGACCATTCAAAACCATAACACATCATAATGTACAACTACAAGCAAACACAAGTAAAAAGCTTTCTCCTATATACCAACTGGTGCATTTAATAAATAAATCATTACAACATCCCATACTACTAGAGAGTACTCCCAAGAGAAATAATAGTAAGGCATTTAACTAATAACTTATCTAAATCTTAGCATTATACAACCGTATTCCACATTTATTGTCATTCGAAAAATTTACCGAACTTTAAATACTAACCAACATTGACCATATAACCATATCCCATACTATTACCATCATTAGCTACTCATCATCAATACCTATTGGCCACTACTTAGTAGCTAAGCAAGGATCATTAACTAGTTTATTAAGTTCCTAGCCATCAAATAATTATAGTCATCTATTAGGAAACTATTCACCACATACCCATTTTAATAGCCAACATTCCTTAACTAATCACTATTTATCACTAACATTACTCTCGCAGTGGGTCCTTATTTTAAAACTAGTTACCCCACTCATCAACTAGTCTTGATTAATTAATTAAATAATATCCAACATAAATCCTTAGTTATCGTTAATTATTAACTACACCACTTTATATGCATTTAACACTACTGGGCTATACCGACATTCTAATGCCACCTTATATCCACATTACTCACCTGGAGATATATATGTATATATAAGTGTAAAATTTTCATACATAGGGCTAGCAGGACTCGAACCGGTATATTTACATATTGACATATCAAATAATCATTCCCCAGCCTTATTGGGTATATCATCATAGTCACCCTCCAACCTTGCTAGGTATCATCATCATCATTATAATATCCTCTAGCCTTACCGGATATCAATATTATCATCATAACATCCTTCGACCTTGACAGGTATCAATATCATCATTATTATATCCTCTGGCCTTATCGAGTATCAATATCATCATCACAATCTTCTTCGCCCTTGTTGGGTATCATTATCATCACAATAGGCAAATAAAGTTCAATAATAAAGAATAAGGCCCACAAGGGCTAAAGTAAATAATAAGCCCCATGGGGATAGAATAAATGCCAAGCCCCATGAGATCTAAAGAAAATGAACATAAAAGAGAAGTAAGAAAGAGCATACCTCTATAACTCACCATTCGTCATCAATGTCAAAGAACCAATAGATATATGAATTTACAACATGATCATTACCAACCATCATCGGGTTTTAGGCATAATTAATAACATAGCTTCCCATGTAGTCAATTGTAACACCCCAATTTGCTGAACCAGAATGCTACACGGTACTTATGACCCTGAGGGACTACAAGCTAACCCATGACTAATATTTGTACCTGTATACTGCATATTATACTTTTAGAATATGGAAAACATGAACAATAGGCCATAAGGTTCAACTAAATAGAATATCTGATAAATAATAACATCCATATAGGGTAACAAATACCCAAAACAATTGAAAGCTAAATCTAAAATCTGAACTAAATTTGAAAGCCTCTAAATACTGTCTAAAATAAGGAGTTGAAGAAACATGTCTCCAACTAACTCTGTCTAGCAAAAATAAAATGAAATAATGAATGAAATAAAATAATATCATCCTCAAATAGATGAGGACTCACTAAAACTCTATGACTGGAATGCTACTACTGATCTGGAACTCGTGTCTTATAACCTATGGTGTAACAAATGTGTCAGTACGACTGGGAGTACTGAGTATACGAGTGAGGTAGGCTAAATGCAAAAGGGTTTACATATACAAACAATGCTAACTGATTGACTAATATGAACATGAGAGTGCAAGCATGCATATATTATAACTGTGATTATGAATACATGATATTTGGATCTATATGCTAATACATGGGTTATTGTTATCTAATATGACTGATGCTAGAATTCTGATAACATGGATGAATATGTTTGATAGTCCTGAATCTAATGGAACTACCTGAGTTCTATACTGTAACTGAATTGAATATAACTGACCGTCCTGGTAAACTAAAATCTAAAGAACTACCTGAGTTTTTTACTAAGACTAGGACTGAAACTGTGGGAGGTAGTTGCTTAACTGACATGCCCTAATAATACATATAGCTAGGTTGGGGTCCAATTTTTGCCCCAACTGGAAGGGTGTCAATACCGCGCCACTGGTAAGAACAGCTATGAGTGACCATTAGCTGGCAGGTACTTGAATGAGAATAGTAGGAACCCCAAACTGACAGGTTAAGCCACATCATCAACCCTAATCTGGCAGGTTAAGATGTTTCAACCTACATTGGCTACGTAGTTCTAGAACACAAGGATGACTACTAAGAATCATACCCTAAACTGGCAGGTAAGTTCCCATCTTTGGGTTTACTCGGTCCTAACTTCTACTCCCATATGAAGAGACTAAACATGATTTAACTAGATATACATGGACTAAGTAACTGACTTCTGTTGACTAACGGAATAGTACTACTATCTGAGAATTTATTGAGATCATGAGATTTCTGAGATTTCCTGAGTCACATGACTGACTGAGTTCTATAGATAATGGCTTGACTGAGATTATCATGATAATGTGACATGGCTCTAGGAACATAGGTATATTTTTTGGCTACTAGTACCCCCAGGACTCAATGGAAGAAAACTGACACACATAACTGACTTGATCATAAAATGGAGTCCACAATTTAGCATATCATAAGTAGGGGATTTCACACTAAGCATAGTTCTCAACATCTTACGTATGGAAGGGAAATTCATACAACATGTGTATACTTGCATAGCTTCAATATCATGCTCAATCCATATCACAACAACGCACATATCAATCACGTGGAATTCATGTGCAATCATAAAACATAGAGCATAGACTTGTCATTTAAGCACTATTAAATCATGGGACATGAATTCTATCATCCTAGGCCTTTTATTAAGAAATTTTCATGCATTCTTTTAGCATAGGTGTGTTTTCATGAATTTCCCCATTTTAAACCACATAAAGTTCATGGATTTCAACTAACAAACACATATACTTCATGAAAACACCTTTAGATATCATCTTGAAACTTAAACAACAATTATCAACATGTACATGGTCATATAACAACAAGACAATCATAATATAATATTTAAAACATGGTTATTGAGCTCTATGAATGAAATGGATCCATAGATGAAGACTACGCATACCTTAGATGGAAGATTCTTGATGATTATGGAGAAATTTACTTGAACTTGAATCCCCAATTGCAAACCCTAATGTGTTCTTGAGAGGATTTTGAGAGAAAAAGTATGTTTTGGTGAAATAAGGGCTTAATTCTGTGTTTATGAAATAGATATAGTGGTGGAAAGATGACCTAAATACCTCTCTAGATGCGTTATTTAATTTCTGTGAAAATTATCAGATTTGGGCCCCCAGCGCGATGCGGAGATAATGCGTTGCCCCCCATTTATGACCTGGAAACTCACCACGACATGGTGGAATCATGAAGAGACACTGGAAATTGATAAACATCATTTTCACTTACGGCGCGATGCGCCACTGACTGAAATGATGCTGTTAAAACTTTAAATCACCATAACTTCTTCACCGGGTGTCCGTTTTAGGATAATTTGGTATCGACAGAAAGCTTATTCAATTATCTACAATTTGGAGGGTATAAATCTGCCAAAATACCACATATAAAACAAGTTATTCTTGTTCAAAGATGACCTATGTGAAATCACACATGAAAACTTGGTGGATTCAAAAGTTCTTAGCTTGGCTTACTCTAAGTGACTATTATGAACATGCTTAACACATCATAAGCTCTATTATTACTAGGATACTCATCCTAATTCATGTACTCCAATATGAACCACAGGATAGGAGGTTTCATATGTAGAAACAACGGTTTATTTTCTAGCTTAGAAATATATGGGGTATTACATCAATAAACATGCCTTATAGAATCATTAAAATCATGAAACCTAGTAGTATCCATAAGAGGGATTTCTAGCATGACCGCTAACTTAATTACACAACAAAAGTATATCATGAGAAATAGCATAAACCATAGCTACTATTAGCATTAATAATAATTTAGCCAATAAACCATATATATCACTTCCAATGTCATCACAATAATCAATTTACCATGGTTATCCAACATGCATCTAAGGGAGAATCTCCTAGTCCTTTAATAAGCATCTAAGATCTTCAAGGGAACTATATAAGTTATATGTAAAACTTCAACCCAACACTAGGCTAAGGTATCTAAATCAACTCTTAGATATATAGAAAGCTTCCAATGTCCTAAGGTAAGGGTCTTTTCCCAAGCACTACACCTAACTCAACCATAGTATCTAAGGCACTTCTGTTAATATAAACAACAATGGTTATCTTACCCACAACATAAGTGATAAGGTAACTCCCATCTAACTAGAGTAACTAAATCATCCTCGTTCTATGTATGAGACACGGAGTCCAATTTCCCAAGGTTCAAGCCTACAAGTTAAGCATTCCCATATATGAATCCAAGTTACCTAAATGATGTAACTAATTCCAAGCCTTACAATTTATTGATCTAATACCTAAAACCCCTCCTAATAGAAGAATATATCATAATTATACAATAACATAGCTCTATCTATCAAGGAATAAGCTTAAGCTACTTCAATCCAAAAAAAGCTCACGAATCGCTAAACCTTTATGTTTCTCTTTCAAGATGCTTTTTCAAGGTTCCAAGATTTTAAAAAACACATTTTATACATAATAACAAGAATATTGATACCCATATTGCTCCATTGTAATTTGGGTCCAAGAAAACACCAAAAACTCCATGTGGATCCCACTTATAAAAAACACATTTTTGAGGTCAACCCAGAGTTCATAGACCATCAAGGAATCATAACCCTCAAGAAATAGGCAAAACTAAGCTTATTTGGGCTAAAATCAAGGCCTCTATCTATTTGGGATTTTGTTTAAGAATTCAAGCATGAAATTGAAGAATTCATACCTTGAATCCGATGTTAATCACAAAAATATATATATTAATCAAGCTCTCAAAACACAGCCAAGCCTCAATTTAAATTTAGAACAATATATTAGGGTATACCTAGACTAAAATTAATATTCCAGAGCTGTTGGCATAGTGGGAATCTACATCTGTGATCATTTTACTAAGGTTTTCACCCGGTGTCCATTTGTAACCAACGAAGACTTCTAAATAGGGAATTAGCTCTAAAACCAAACAAATTGCCTCGTAACCGAGCTATTAGTTCCAACAAGTCATAAATGACTTGTGGAAGCTATGGAAAATCTCTACAACAACAATAACATACCTAGTATATTCCCACCAAGTGGGGTCTGGAGAGGGTAAGTACACACAGTCTATACCACTACCTCAGATATAAGATAGAGAGGCTATTTCTGATAGAGCCTCAGATCAAAATAAAATAATCTAATTAATAAATAGTAAAAGGACAAAATATAATAGAAATCAACATATCTAAGAATACCATATAAGCTACGAAAAATCTCTAACGACAAAAATAAGCAGAAATATGGAAAATAACTAGAATGGTTATTACATTTAAACTCTAAAATAGATGCCTGACTATGTAAAATTTATGTAGGATTTGGTGACAAAAAATATAATTTTCAG
The DNA here is from genome assembly GCF_002878395.1 of Capsicum annuum. Lineage (NCBI taxonomy): Eukaryota > Viridiplantae > Streptophyta > Magnoliopsida > Solanales > Solanaceae > Capsicum > Capsicum annuum. The sequence continues at coordinate 92,343,096 of NC_061119.1, forward strand.
TTATGAGGATTTTGTTGGTTTGCATCATTATAGTGCGATTATATCTCAATCTCTTTTGAAAATGAAAAGTTATTCCAGAGCTTTCACTATTCCTTATACTATTGGGTCATCCAGGCTTTCTAAGGCTTTGTGTGACTTGGGTACAAGCATTAACTTGATGTTATTGACAGCGTTGAACCAATTGGGTTTGTGACCCTCCAAACAAATAATAATGTAATTATTGATGGTATATCATATGGTTAAAATACTCATGAGCATATTATATAATGTCTTTGTCAAGGGGATAATTTCACCTTTTAGGCCAACTTTGTTGTCTTGGATAATGAAGTTGATTTTAAGATTCCATAATTTTGGGAAAACCATTTTTATCATGGTAGAGCATTGGTGGTTATGGAAAGATATGAGCTTAAGTTCAGGCTGAATAATAAGAAAGTCACATTTAGTATTCAAAGAGCTATGAAGCATCCAACATATATAAGGGTAGTTTCGATAATAAATAGTCTTGATTACCTTGGAGTCCAACCCTATAGCTACGTTGAAGAAGTTTGAGTAATCCAGGTCCCTACATCATGTCACGATATTAAATCAGGCACTGCTTAAGAGAAAACCCAACGTGTCTTGTTATTTTTACATTTGTGATAATTCATTTTATTTATGATTGACATCATATCTACACACTTCAGGTGCCACAAGTATGTTCTACCTTCTTTCTTTATAATGGTCTAATGTATTAGGGACAATGCATGCTTATTTAGTAGTGGTAGGGCTACTTGTGAATCTAGATGTCCTCTTGAGATTTTTATTGCCATGTTTATTTTCCTAGAGTGTGTTATCATATTAGAGTTGGCATATTTAGGTA
>NC_061119.1:92344054-92360237 GCF_002878395.1 Capsicum annuum
CTACTATAAGGTACTTTTGTATTACCCCTAATCAGTACTTAGCAACATGATCTCTTACGCTACTGAGTCATCAGCTACTCTTTAGTCGTAGGAGGCACCAATAGCATATGTGCAAGATCCCCTCTCAACCTATCGAGTTTTCCACCTCGGTTAATGAGTGATATCTGATCTAACATCTCTAAAGTTGCGGCCAAGCATAGTCTCATAAAATATCCTCCAGATATGGTATCCACCATGTCTCTGGAGCTGATGGTTAAGGATTGGTATAATATATCCAATAAGCTCGTCCCTGATAATTGATGATTAGGAACCATACTTTGCTTTTTATTAAACCTGAATCATGTATTGTATATAGATTTTGACTATATCTGCTTGAAATTATAAATATCGCCCTTAAGTTGCAGCATCCTGGATGGAGGAAAGAACCTATTCAATAATTGCCTGCGCAACTCATTCCATATAATGATAGAGCCTCTTGGAAGTTCCCCTAACCATAAAAATATTTCTCCAGTAAATGAGAAGGGGAATAACCTCAGTCTAAGATCTTCATAATTCACCCTGGATTTGTGTATGAACTACAAATTCCAATGAAATTGGCAAGGTGAAAATTTACATCATATATAGGAAAACTTGCAAACAAACCTTTTAGATTTAAGAGCTGGATCATTGTGCTCATTATGTCAAACTTAATGGTTGGGGGTAAAACACGAGGTAAAAATGGCTCCAGTCTCTGTCGGCTCAACGTATCCCAAGTCTTCTTAATTGTCTATATATAGATGCACATACTGATATGCTGGGATCACTTGAACACGGGCATATCTAGCTTTATTTTGATTTCTATCAAGTGCTTCTTGGTAGTCTTCTTCTTGTCTCTACTCAGCTAGCTCTGCCTCCCAAGCTACCCACTAAGTTTCTTTCATTACTCTCCTCTCATTTTCAACTTCAGTTAAAAGATGACTAGTCATTTGATCAATAATATCTTGAACTTATTTGGTAGGAGAGGGAGGTAAAACATCATGAACCTCTTTAGGATTATCATCTCTTTTCGGTTCCCCCATCCAACTAGGTGTTTGTAGGATTCTCTATGGATTTGGATTCACTGGGAGTAAGGGACTGCCTCTACTCTGTGTTCTAGGTATACATTGGTGTATTCCAAGCTAAAAAAAACCAAAGCCCCCCAAAACTGTAACAACTTCAAATCACAAATCAACACTATATTCCCCGGCAATGGCACCAAAATTTGGTAACGTCCAAGATACAGCCCCTCTCAAAAAATAATATGATCGCTGCCAAATATAGTAACCCAAAAAAGGTTGGGGTCGAACTCCAAGGGAATATGTGGAGTTGTCTCTCAGCAGTTGTAATCAACAAGCAAAACTAGAAAAGTAAATAGGGGTTTTTTGAGTATCAGTGTTGAACTAGTAGCAAATATCAAATTTAGTTGTAATCAGTCGTAAGTGAACACTAGGATTATGTCCCCCCTAGCTTCTCAACTCTGTATACTTATAGTGTTATATTGAACCAACCAGATACCTTGTATATAGAATTGATTAGTTATGTACCTTCTAAGTCTTTTTGACGGGCAGAAGGATTTCACTCTTTACATTTTGAGTATCAGGATGTTGCCTTACTAAACTTTATCTTGATCCTAGTTAACTATTATCTATTAAGTCTCGACTTATAATATTAAGCCTAACAATCTTACTAAAACAAAACCTAGAATCATAGATCTACAGTTAAACTCTATATTACTATTTCTTTATCTTTTCCTAGTCACTACTCTTCTTTTGGAGTAAGTAGCAATAATATAGGCAGGATCCTAATGTGTGAACCCATTAAGAAAAATATTATATTGAATATAAAGAAATACATGCATGGGTATGGGTTCAAATCAATAATAGCTCTTCCCTTACTTCACCAATCCACTAGGATTTCCATAATCTTAGCTATGGGTTTTTAGCCACTCATGGTTGTAAAATAATTAATAACATTCATAATTAAAAGCATAGATGAAATCACAATAAGAATAAGTATAAAAACCCACAATTATAACTAAATTTATCAAATCAATCTAATACAAGAGATTCCCAAGATCAAAATCTAATCTTGGAACTAAAATATGTTTCTGAATATCAAAAGTGCATTACTCCTACTAAAAAAATACATAAAGGGTTTTATAGTATAGGGTTGGTGGCCACTTATGGTCTGCATTTGCGCCTTGACCCTGGGCATAGGTAGTACTTGCGGTCTGCAAAAAGGGCATAAATATCGAGCATAAGTGCCAGGATACAATTTTCCTGCAAGTTAGCTCTTAGAATTTTGGACTTCTGGCACTTGTTTTTCCCATATGTAGTACATAAGTGCTACTTGTAGTCCACATGTTGACTTAGAAAGTGCTGGGAGTCATCTTTTCAGCTCTTCTTCAAGTCCTAAATATGCTTTGATCATGAACAAGTTGAAAAGTGTCCCGAACATCCATAATTACTCCAATAAGTATCCAAAAACACCATTTTCATCCTTTTCATGAAGTTAGCCTCCAAAACAAGATTTCCCACAAAACATACCCAAAATGCATTATATCTAATAAAACAACCTTAGAAAATTATATATTTTCCTTATTTTAAGCATCCGAACTTTGTATTGCATTAGAAGATAAATGGATAATCATGATTTTGGAATGTCCTTATTGGCCATGGTTTTGGATTTTAAATGGAACTTGGGAATCTAATGTTTATATGGATTAGTTTGGCATAAATGGAATAGCTTGAAAACATATTGTAAGGTGATTCTAATTTGGTAAATTCCTTAATAAATGACTCCTTGGTTAATGGTTGATTTATGTGCAAACTATTTTAATTAGGCTTAAAAAGAATTATGTAGCTCATCGTAAAGGTGTAGTTCCGGGGGGACCAACACTGGAAACCATTTGATATATATTATATTTTTTATGGCTATCAACTTGGTGTCTTTATCCATTCCTTGGTACATGCGGCTAACATGGACTAGGGCCCTTCCGATAGAAGAAGCCAGACCCATATAGCATGTGGGTGCCTTTAGGCCAAAGTGAGCTTCATAGTTTAGGCTAATATTTTAAAATACCATATTCATGACCCTTTCCCTATTCAAACATGAAATATATCTATATATAAATGTCGTGCATGTGGTTTATGATTATATTTTTGTAAATACATTACTTTATTCCTTTCCCTTGAGTTATATGCCAGTGCTCACCCCATTGACTATCCCATAATGATACGTCATTTCATTATGTAGGTTTCAATGACTTTTTTGTTGCTCTTGTGCAGCGTTAGGTGGTTTGGTACTCATATTGATCAGCTCTGAAATGGTGAGCCTCTATTTTTTGGAAGGCTCGATCATTTAATTAGGTTCCTTATACTTATAGTAATTATGGATTCCTTTTGTCATAGTTAGGGGCATGTCCCAACTTAGTTGGTATTCTTGGTTTAGATCTTTCATGTACAGGATTAGGATGTCATTGATATCTTACTTTGACTCTTTAGATTTTATTTGGTTTTATTTATCTTTTATTAATTTTGTTAACTTCCACTGTTATTCTTATTATGCTCTTGAGGTAAGGCTAAGGGCCTTGAGATGGCCGTCATGGCCAGGCCTGGGTTTGGATCATGATAAGCTTTGTATCAAAGCATAGTTTAGGGTCGATGGTTGTCCATAAAGCCGTGTCAAGTTTAGATATTTTATAGGTGTGTAACATACCACACTTATAAGGGGGCTATAAGGCATTTAGGAATGTTTCCCTTCCTTGTGTTCTATTTTAAGATATAGAGTCTAGTTGCTATTAAATTTCTATAACTCCTAGCTTACTCGCATTTTAGATCAAGCCTCCAAAAAATATTATGGTTGTAGAAAATTTGCTGGAACCTCTATCCCACCTAAGGAAAATATGAAGGGAATTCACCTTACTTATGGAGTTTAGACCCAGTTTAGGGACCCTGCTCCTAACTGTATGCTCCACCAATGGTTCCATTATTCTTTACTAGTCTTACTCGAACTTCCTAGGATGGTGATACTTATGCTTAGTCGCCTCAGGGAGATATCTCTAATGTGGAGTTTCGTCAGCCTATTAATATGCTTGCTCAGGTAGTGGCATCATTGTCTCATTGGTGTAATCCTGTTGGTCATACTGATAGTTCATCTGAGGTTACTAGGGTTGGCCAGTTTATAAGGTTGAATCCCCAACCTTTATAAGCTCTAAGATTAAGGAGGATCCTCAGGGGCTTATTAATGAAACAAAGAAGATTTTTAGGGTAATACATGCTGCTGATACACAAGGGGTAGAGCTTGCTACTTATCAATTGAAGGATGTGTCTTACCAGTGGTATAAGAAGTAGGAAGAGATAAGAGGGTGATGATGTTGAGCCTATAATGTGGGATGAGTTTTCAGGTGCTTTTATTGATCACTTCTTTCCTCAACTGTTGAGAGAGGCTAAGGCCAATGAGTTTTTAAATTTGAAGTAGGGAAATATGAGTGTTAAGAAGTATGACCTGAAGTTCCAGTAACTGTCCCATTATGCTCTAGAGTTGGTATTTAATATGGTGTCAAAAATGAGAAAGTTTTGTTTTTGTTTGTGCCGTAATTTGGTGTTAGAATATAAGGTTGCAATGCTAACTAATGATATAGACATATCCAGGCTGTTGGTTTTTATGCAAGAGGTGAAGGATGAGGAAAAAAACTAGGTAGAGATGGGAGAAAGGCAAAGCAAAAAGTTTAGATATGCAAAATCATGGGACTGAGAAGAAGATTTGGGGAAATTCTTATTTGACAGCTAGTTCTCCTTATCCTAAGCCTTTTGGTGAATATTGTTTTAAGGATAAAAGTTGTCCTAAGGCATAGGGTACCTAGTCTTAGGTCAGTGCAGCTCAATTAGCTACACCTTATCCTCCTTACTATTTTTGTGGACAACTTTACCGTGGGTATTGTGAGGAAGGAAGGAACTTGTATTCTGATTATGGTTAGCCTGGTCATCTGCAGTGGAATTATTCTATAGCTAAAGTTTCCAATAGAGATAATAAGATCCCAGCTGCCACTTCTTTGGCACCAGCACCTAAGGGTGCCACTTCAATTACTGACAATGGCCAGAATTGACAATTTACACTTGCTACTTGTCAGGAATCTGAGGTATCCCTCGATGTTGTCAATGGTATGTTACAACTTTTCTCCCATAATGTTTATTATTTGCCTGACTCAGGTTCTACCCTATCTTTTATGACCCCTTATGTGGTTGTACACTTTAGTTCTGGTCCTAAAAATATTTTTGATCCCTTTTCTATTTCTACTCCTGTGGGTGAGTCTAGTATGGCTAGAAAAATTTATAGGGGTTGTGTAGTGTCAATTGATTATAGGGAGATGTTGGTGGATTTGATAGAACTTGATATGGTAGATTTTGATGTAATCTTAGGGATGGATTGACTCCAATCGTGCTATGCTTCTCTTGATTTTAGGACCCGAAGGATCAGTTTTCATTTTTCTTATGAACCAGTGTTCAGATGGGAGGGGATTTCCTTAGTACCCATTTTTAGGTTTATTTCCTATGTTAAAGCTCAAAAGTTGATTTCCAAGGGCTGTTTGTATCATGAAGTTTGGGTTAAAGATTCTAACTCTGAGAGTCCCTCTTTGCAATCTGTCCATTTGGTTAGTGAATTTCCTGAAGTTTTTCCCAATAATCATCCTGGAATTCCTCTTGATAGGGAAGTAGATTTTGGGATTAATATTCTATTGGATACCCATACTATTTCAATTCCTCCTTATAGGATGGATTCGGTTAAAGTAAAAAACTAAAGGAGAAGTTAAATAATCTTCTTAATAAGGGCTTTATTTATCCTAGTGTTTCTTTGTGGGGTTCTCCTGTACTTTTTGTGCAAAAGAAGGATGGGTCTCTTCAAATGTGTATAGATTATCGTTAGTTGAATAATGTTACAGTAAAAAATAAGTACCCTCTACCTAGGATTGATGACATTTTTTACCACCTCAAGGTGCTAGGTGTTTTTCAAAAGTTAATCTCTATTCAGGCTATCACCAGTTGAAAATTAGGGAGGTTGATATTCCCAAGACTGCTTTCCAAACCTAGTATGGCCATTATGAGTTTTTTGGTTATGTCATTTATGTTTACTAATGCTCCAACTACTTTCATAGATCTTATGAATTGAGTGTTCAAGTAGTTTGTGGATTTGTTTTGTATAGTCTTCATTGCTGACATCTTGATGTACTTCAAAAGTGGGGAAGATCATGCCAATCACCTATGAATTGTGTTGTAAACTCTTAAGGACCAGAAATTACATGTAAAATTTTTGTTAAGGGTCTTCCACAAACTCGTAAATAGTATAATTCTATTTGGGTCATTATGGATAGGATGACTAAGTCTGCTTACTTCTTTTTTGTGAAGACTAACAACTCACGAGAGAATTATGCTAAGTTGTTCATTCAGGAGATTGTTAAGTTGCATGGGGCACCAGTGTCCATCATTTCAGATTGAGGTACATAACTTTCTTCTTATTTCTGCCATTCATTTCATAAAGGTTTAGGTACACAGGTGAACCTTGGCACCACTTCCACCCTAAAAAAGATAGACAAGTGGAATATACTATTTAAACTTTGGAAGATATGATAAGAGTCTATGTGATTGACTTCAAAGGTAGATGGTTTAACCATTTTCCTCTTATTGAAGTTAGGTACAACAATAGTTATTATTCCAACATTCAAATAGCCTCTTTTGAGGCTCTTTGTAGTAGAAGGTGCAGGTCTATTATTGGAAGGTTTGAGGTGGGGGAGACTAGATTATTTGGTCCGAACTTGGTTTACCAAGCCATGGATAAGGTGAAGGTAATTCGAGAATGACTTATTACTACTTAAAGTTGCCAAAAGTCCTATGTAAATGTAAGGTGGAGGGAGTTGGAGTTTGAAGTAAGTGATTGAGTATTCTTGATGGTTTTCCTTATGAAAGGAGTCATGAGATTTTGAAAGAAGGGGAAGCTCAATTATAATGCCCTGAAAATCTATCCCAAGGCATAACATGGTGCTTAGGACCACAAGTGATCCTAAGCTAACCCATGAACTGACATACTGTTAACCAACCAATTAAATATGTATAAAATGACTGAATTTACTGTGTCGAAATATAAAAATGATGGAATCTGTGAACATACAATACTGATACAATTTTACATTCTAATAAATTCTGTAAAGAAGGATTGAAATTATAAGATGACTCTAACTGACATCTGTAAAACCTCTACTATACTGACTATAGATTGCTGGGGCGCGACTCCAACTACCACTAACCAATACATGTGAGTAAGAAAGTAAAGTACATAAATGACATCTAACTAAAGTCCTCGAAGTTGGAGGACTCATTATCTGCTAGCTGGAATCTGCAACTGTTTGATTCTGTCTGCACATACTACAATTTCTACCTAAATTATGAGACAATGTAACACATAGACATATATATGGATCAGTACTTTGAGGATGTACTGAGTATATGGGGGTGAAATGCATAAGTAAAACATCATCTCATAATCATTATTTATTAAACAATGCATGCTAAATGTAAATGACTTATGTAAGCTGGAATATCTGAAATATTGAAATAATAAGAAGAAAATCATACTTTATAGATTTAGTGAGTAATAGCATTTAGTTCTGAAAGTTGTGCTTGTATTCTCTCTTTAAATCGTACTGTCTAAGTGTAGAAAGGACTCACTCTTAAATCTGAAATTTGAAAGATGAAATTTGTAGCTAATATCCTTCTGTAAAGCATAATCTGAGTAAACTTTGTGAGCCTTTACACTTAGTTTTCTAAAAGCTTTCTACAGATCTTTTACTTTAGCTATCAGGGAAAATACTTTATCTTAAGGGTCTAGAAATCTGAAAAATTATTCTGCATGAAAAAATACTTTATCTGAAGAGAATTCCTTCAAAGTTTTTCTTTACTAGTAGGGAAATACTCAAAACTATTTATTTAATTTTACTAGTAGGGAGGTTCTCTTAACCGACATAAACCATGTGAACATTCATGGAGTCCAACGTTCTTGTCCCCCTAAGGAGGAATCCTCAAGTTGGGGACAGGAGTCATATTCTTGCCAGGGAGTATAATCTACTTTCCATGTGATGGATCACAAGGTAAATCTTTCATCCATATAAAAATGAGAATAATTTCATAATTTGTGCCTACGTTGGCAACGTAGTTTTGTGGAAGATAGGGCACCCTAATCCCACACTTCCCGCTCGGTGCTAAATACTACTCCCTTTTTAGTCTTTATGCTCATTCTATTGGAAATAAACTTTAAACTAGTATAATGGTTCATTATGAAACCAAAAATACTTTTATCTGAGTAAATATATAACTACAGGTGATCTAAATTCTGTAAAGTGGATTCCATAGCTAAACCGATGATCAAAAGATCAAAGTTTTTTTTGAAAACTAAAAATAATCTACTCATAAGATGTTTAAAGCATCATATTTCATGAAGTAATACTATTCAATCTTTGGATAATACCCCATGCATAAATCTCATGTTAAAAAATCAAATTGCTCGTGCTTGATGATGTAAACATTGAGAAATTAATTCAAAATCTGGAAATTTCTGCATTATGTATGAAAATATGAACATAAGCATGTGATTCAAATTCTAAATCATTGGAAACATCATAAGTTTGTAAATAACAATGATGGGTATAAACCCTAACTTCAATTTCATGGGAAATCACATAAAATTCAGTAAATTTGTAATTAAAAAAGTTTTTGGGCACAAGGATGAAAGGATTAATCTTGTTGAAGAACCCCACATACCTTAATTGATGATCTTTGATGAAAATCTTGAATCTTGGATTCCTATTGATACTTTGGAGATGAATTCTTAGAGTTCTTATATTGGGAATCCTTAATCTTGATTTCTTTGGAGAATTAATGAAGGAATTTGCATTTCTCGGGAAGAAAATTTGATCATCTAGGGTTTTATTTTGAGAGAAAAGTGATGAGATAAGCATAAAGTGCTTTGGTATATGCATAATGATGTGTTTTGGAAGGATTAAGGGCTGGGTAGTTTACCAAAATACCCTTTTTAAACTCCTAAAAGGAACTGAAAAAATGACCAAAATTTCCAATTTTCTGGGCCACCGCGATATGCCACTATCGTGATGGCTCAGAGAAAAAGGACAAGCGGGAACTGGGCATTCACCGCGATGTTCCACAATTACAGTGTCCCCTTGGATTGCCATTTTGGCCCTTGGCACGACGCGCCAAAATCGTTTAGTCTCACTGGAAAATGCCAAATGTGAAATGGGACATCACCGCAATGAGGGGCTTTCATGGAGGGCCACTGGAATTTGACAATCACCATTTTAACTGTCTTCGTGACACGAGGGGTGCACAGGTGGCACACTGTCAACTTAAAAATGCCATAACTCCTTCACCGAGTGTCAGAATTGAGCGAATTTGGTATCGATGGAAATCTTACTTAATTTCCCACACAATGGAAAGTCTAAATATGGAAATTACCACATGGAATAAAAGGTATTCATCTTTGAAGAAAATCTTTGACATTTTGAGGATGAATTTAAGCTAGGAAAAATTATGGGGTGTTATAATATCTCCCCCTTGGGAATATTCATCCTCCAATGTGTCTAATTAAGTTGAGAATGTTGAGGAACCTAAGTCTATAAGCTATCATGCACTACTGAAATAAACTTAATAACTGAATCTAAAACATGGTGAGCTACTGAACTGATCTGCGAGTGACTGAATTCCCATGGAAATAACTATATGGCTAAGATAGAAATGAGAGATTCAAATTATGAGTAACCATTAATTTAGACTAGATCTGATTTTTGTGAGAAAAAAGATGAGAGGTTTATAACACGAAAACTCGAGGTATTACAACATCTCCTCCTTGGGATCGTTCGTCCCTGAATTATACTAATTTGGTTGACATACTAGGAAAATACTGAGATGATACAAAGGATACTTATGAACTAAATCATGACTTAATACCTGAATCTGAAACTGAGGCCATGCATGGACTGATCTGAATTCATAATTTTCACGAATGCAAATATTTTAGCTCATGGAGTGGCCTTACTTGTGAAACCTTAGGTATTAAGACTAGATGGGACATTGGAAATCTATAAGAACTGATCTGTTTGATTGTTAAATAGGATTGCAGTTTATATAGACTGAATTATAACACCTTGTATTTCCCTAGCATAATCTAATTCACAATACATGAGTATTCATATATAAATTTTTTTAAACAATCATTGTTTTCTAGTCTAAAGCCTGCCATTGCATAGTAAAATCAATTAGCTTTCCAACGATATAAAGTTTTCCTAAATCCAATAACCTGGTAAGAAGTTATGGCAATTTTAAGTTTCAATCATTAAACACAATCATTTTGACCCTTAGCGTATCGCGGAGTCAGTGTAAATAGCAATTGTTAATTTCTAGTATTGCTCCACGATAGTGGTGCATCATGTCGTAGGCCCAGTTCATAATTGTCCAAATCTAGTGAGGCAACGCGATCATGGCGCTCCGCGCCAATGGTGAAAATCAGAATCAAAGGGGCACCGCGATTTCTTCGCATCGCGCCATCAGTCCAGTTCCCAGTTTTCAGTTTCCAGTTACACGGTGTGATAGTGCCACATCTCGCCAAGTGTCCATTTTGAAAAAATTCAACGAAAATTAAAAGTTTTGCCCAAGGGTAAAATAGTCCTTTCCCCTAATTTTAATCCACTCAGGTGTGCTTTTAAGCCCTAAAAACATTTTTAAACTCATTATTTTAATTATTTTCTCTAAAATCAAGAAGCTTTCTCTCCTAAATAGAGAACCCTAGCTCTCCAATTTGATGGCCAATCCTCAAGAACTCACCTAGAGCTTCAAGAAATTCACTATCCCAGGTATGTTAGATGTTCATCCATGGATTCCTTTCATCCATGGAGCCCAATTAACCCATTTGAATCACCAATTTATAATCTTTCAAGTTATTATGTTTTAAATTATGACTTCATCTATGAATCTCCATGCACTATTGATTTTATACCATGTTACCATGAAATTATTGTTATTATTCAATCCTCCATGTTTTAATATTATTATTTATTGAATTAAACCATAATTTAATGCTATTATGATGAATTCATGCTATTCCTACAAGTTCCATGACATTTCTAAGATTGTTTTAAATCATGAACTACAAGTGTTTGATAAAATGCCTACAAGAGTGATTTATCTAATAAGAGCCTTCATGTTTTAATCTCCAAGTTTTAGTGTCATTATGCTATAATTGTTTTGAGTCCTGGGGGTATTGAATACCCAAAATCCATAGCTATTTATTTAGTCTAGTCTCAGTACATTATAGAATAGTTTTCTGAACATATTATAAGCATTTTCAGAATAGTCAATATCAGTCAGTTAAACTTAAAATAGTCTAGTATTTCAGTTGGGAGAAGGATTTAGCACCGAGCAAGTGTAGGGATAGTGGCTTACCCATCAGATAGGTAGATTTATTAGTAGCAGTCCCTATACTCCAGAACTATGTATCCAGCGTAGGATATAAGAAGTCACCCATCAGATTAGGCTTGACTATCTCCCAGGGGTCAACCTTCAGTTCAGGCTTGATACGCTTAGTCCTTTGGACATTATAAAGTTTAGTGGATCCATACAACTATCATTAGTACCTGTGGCACGGTATTAACACCCTTCTAACTAGGTTACAGGTTAGATCCTAATTAGCTCAAATTAGGGAATGTCGGTTAGATGATACCCCCACAGTCTCAGATACAATCCCAGTTCAGTTATTCAGTCTTAGTGTTATTTGGCCAAAGCATACAAATTTCAGTTATTTCAGTATTTTCAGTTTACAAATTTTACCCAGTTCATGTTATATGCTGGTCATGCATCCTCAGTGTCTACAAATTTTCATGTATTTTTAGTAATTACAGATCTCATGCATACACAGTATTTACATGCTTCTCGTATCTCCAGTGCCTACAAATTTTATGTTCTCTACTCAGTACTCCATGCTTCACATGCATATCTAGTTAATTATTAGTTCTATTCATGAAACCATGTATATCATCCTACCTCATTTAGAATACTAATACATTCAAAGTACTGATAGCATACCTTTCTTTTGCGCTATGATGTATTATATCATGGTGCTGACGCTCAGTTCCCGAACCATGCTTAGACTTCACTTCTCAGGTTATCAGTAGTACAGTAGCAGTGGCGAGTCCTCATTATTTGAGAATAGATTATTTTACTTTATATCTCTATTTTAGTAGTTGTCAGAGTTAGTGAGGGCCTGTCCCATCAACTCATATTCAGTCAGTCAGTTTTAGAGGCTTTTCAAAAATTAAAGTCAGTTATTTAGTATTCAGACATTATAGTTAGTTTTCTAGTTTATCATTATTTTATCAAATTCAGCCATTTTATCAGATTCATCCAGTTGTTTCTATAGACTTATATTTCAGTTTTAAATTCAGTTATTAAAACCTTATGGCAATATTAGATGTTTTCCATAATTATGATATTATTATTTATTGCTCATAACAGGTACCAGCTCATGGGTTAGCTTGTGGTCCCTTGGGACTATAAGCACCGTGTGACGACTAGGGGATAGTCTCAGGGCATTACATGAATCATACTGAATGCTCGTACCCAAATAGGGTATTTTTTCAACAATTTTCTATGAAATTTCTAATGCTATTAGGGATTAAAGAACTTTGGGCATGATCTGAACAAAATATCCGAAATAGCAAATTACAACATTGCTATGGCTTGTAGCATGAAACATAATCTAATAAATCATAAGAAAGGATAAAACTTCTGGGCCTTAGGTGATGCAACTTCATACCCTTAAGTTTAGCAACAATTGCCAAACACTCCCTCAACTATACTATTCCCTTCAAATACCATACTCACTTGATTCAAATTATAATTCTCACATGGCATTGATAAATCTATCTACTAAAGTCTAAACTAAATTAAATCCTCTCATCAAGGTCAAGCCTAACTCGGAATCATGAGGTATTACACATAACACCATAATACTAGCCTGAACCATGGATTCAATACCCCAAGCATTATCATAACCACCCACTCTAGGATAATTCTTCTTATTACTTTACCAACTAAATTCAACCTCTTACTAGAAATTAATTAATGCACAACACACCTATCCTCTTATATACCAACATGACATTTGAGCCTATCTTCATAACCACATGGACTTCTAAACAAACACCCATAAAAGCATCCTTCTCATATTCTCTAATACCTCTATCAATAACAACTTCCATACACTATTCAATTCTCAGGAAGACACATATAAAATATTCTCAACTAACCAAGTCATACGCAAAAAGTTTCATCTCAATATTCTCCACTAACCAAGTCATACACAAAAAACATCATCTCATAATCATCATTTATAAAACAATGCATGCCAAATATAGATGACTCATGTAAGATTGAATATCTAAAATATTGAAATAATAAGAAGCAAATCATACTTTATAAATCTAGTGAGTCATAACATTTAGTTCTGAAAGTTTTGCTTGTATTCTCTCTTTAAATCATACTATCGAAGTGTAGAAAGGACTCACTCTTAAATCTAAAAGCTAAAATCTGTAGCTAATATCTTTCTGTAAAGCATAATCCGAGTAAATTTTGTGAGCTCTTATACTTAGTTTTCTAAAAGCTTTCTATAGATCTTTTACTTTATCTATCAGGGAAAATACTTTAATAAGCTTTCTGTAAGGGAAAATAATTTATCTTAAAGGTTTAGAAATCTAAAACTTATTCTGCATAGAGCCCAACGTTCTTGTCCCCCTAAACATTGAGGAGAGGATTCATATTCTTGCCAGGGAGTTAACCTACTTTTCATGCGATTGATCACAAGCTAAATCTTTCATCCATATATAAATGAGAATAATTTCATAATTTGTACTTACGTTGGCTACATAGTTTTGTGGAAGATAGGGCACGCTAATCCCACACTTCCCGCTCATAAATGTTTAAAGCATCATCTTTCATGAAGTAATACTATTAAATCTTGGGATAATATCCCATGCATAAATTTCATGTTAAAACATCAAATTGCTCATGCTTGATTATGTAAACATTGAGAGATTAATTCAAAATCTGGAAATTTCTGCATTATGTATGAAAATATGAATATAATCATGTGATTCAACTTCTAAATCATTGAAAACATCATAAGCTTGTAAATAACATGATGGGTATATACCCTAACTTCAATTTCATGGGAAATCACATAAAATTTAGTAAATTTGTAATTAAAATAATTTTTGGGCTCAAGGATGAAAGGATTATCCTTGTAGAAGAACCCCACAAATCTTAATTGATGATCTTTGATGAAAATCTTGAATCTTTGATTCCTATTAATGATTTGGAGATGAATTCTTAGAGTTCTTGTATTGAGAATCCTTAATCTTGAATTTCCTTAGAGAATTAATGGAGGAATTTGGATTTCTTAGGAAGAAAGTTTGATGAGCTTGGGTTTCTTTTGAGATAAAAGTGATGAAATAAGTATAAAGTGCTTTGGTATATGCTTAATAATGTGTTTTGAACGGATTAGGGGTTGGGTAGTTTACCAAAATATCTTTTTTAAACTCCTAAACAGAACTAAAAAAATGACCAAAATTCCCAATTTACTGGGCCACCGCGATGCACCACTATCACAGTGGCTTACTGGAAAAGGACGAGTGGGAGCTGGGCATTCAACGTGATGCTCCACAATCGCGGTACCCCCTCAGATTGCCATTTTGGCCCTTGGCGTGATGCGCCAGCATTGCTTAGTCTTACTGGAAAATGTCAAATGTGAAATGGGACATCACCGTGATGTGGGGCTTTTACGGAGGGCCACATGAATTTTACAATCGCCATTTCAACTATCTTCGAGACACACTAGGTGCCCTGGTGGTATACTGTCAACTTAAAAATGCCATAACTCCTTCATCGAGTGTCAGTATTGGGCGAATTTGGTAGCGATGGAAAGCTTATTTAATTTTCCACACAATGAAAAGTCTAAATATGGAAATTACCACATGGAATAAAATGGTATTCATCTTTGAAGCAAATCTCTAACATTCTAGGGATGAATTTAATCTAAGAAAAAGTATGGGGTGTTACATCAATCCTCGTTATGTTGGTCCACATCATATTTTAAGAAGAATTGGGAATGACACTTATGATTTATACTTACCAGAAAGCTTGTTTTTGATTCATTTTGTTTTCCATGTGTCCATGCTTAAGAAGTGTATGGGTAACCCTTATTTTCTAGTACCCATTGAGGATGTTGATTTCGTATATTTGTTGTCTTATGAGGAGGTCTCGATTAAAATATTGAATAGTCAAGTTTGTAGATTGAGGACAAAGGATATAGCTTTGGTGAAGGTTCTTTAGAGAGATCAAAAGGTGGAAGAAGCTATGTGGGAAGCTGAGGAAGATATGAGGGACAAGTACCCATTCTTGTTCCCCGTGTTATATAAAACTGCTTAAGGTATGAGTTTTATTTCCCTTCTATTGCATTTTGAATTTGTTCTTGGATTCTACTGTGTTGTTTCTTATCTTGCTAAAAATATCTTAAATCCTCATTCAAGGATAAATGATCTAGGGGGTAATGTAAGACCCCAAAAAATTTTGATCATTTTATTTTTGGCCCTCTTATGTGCGTAATGTAAATTTTTGACTTGAATTATGTTAAGGTATGTTAATGGGGTGTTTTGGGAAAGTTTTAGAATTTTCAAAAGGGTTTTGGGGCCATTTTGGGACCCCGAGGTAGTGAGGGTCTGCAAGACTGGCATGCCACACCACTTATCATTTGCGATAAGAGCGTGGCATGGAGGCTAACCTCTGCAATAGTGACATGTCATACTGCTATGCACTTTTATCTAATTTTTTTTACATGGGGGCAAGGAATTTTTGGTCCTTTACCCCTTAAAGGACTTTAAAACACTTGGATGACCCTTTTTCTTCCATTTATCAAGATCAAAACCTTACTTTTTCCCTTTTAACTCCCAACCCAAGAAAATTCAAGGGTTTTATAAGGAATTCACCATTCAAGCTCTGAACTTTGAATTCTCTTCAATTTCTTCTATATTTCAGGTATGTTTCTCATTATTTAA
>NC_061119.1:92363237-92376538 GCF_002878395.1 Capsicum annuum
ATCTCAGTTCGGATCCACTTAGAAAAATCGATATCAATCAGAACAACCTATCCTAAGTGAGCACATTGTCTATAAATGTTAAACTTAAATGATGCCTTACAATTGTCCACCAAAACTTTGCTACAAGTGATTGATGCCTTCTTAATCTCCCCCTTCCTATCAACCCAAGGGAAATCAATACCAAACTTTGCAATTTGCTCAGCTAACCATTTAGCCAAGTCTACTCTCTATTCCCTCTAATCAGTATATCGCATCATACAACTACTCCTCACTAACCTCAAATGATAATCAAACTCAATTGTGGTGGTAAATTCCATAAATTCTGGTCCAAGCAAGAATTACCTAATCGTCTACTCAGATACATCAACCCTAACCCCTCTGACTAGTGAGTAATTCAGTAGGAATGGTCCACTTTTCTCCTCTCAGCAAGGGTAACTAAGTATATTAATGTCATATATAAAACATATAATCCCCGTACAATATCTAGGAAGTAAGAACCTGAAGGCTGGGTCCTTTAGCCAAATTGATATATCTCAAATGTAGCTTGTAGGTATGGAGCTCCTTCCAGAAAGACTAACTCAATTTGAGTCTTCTCCCAATACCACACTGCGGTCTACCCTACTCAGTAATAGTGTTGTTTGTATCATAAATATGTTGCATTCCCTCCACACACCATCTCAAAATAACTTGAGCAAGTGATACTATAGAGATGTATGTGGACTCTAACCTCAGTAAGAAGATGCTAAAGTGGTAGCAGCTTGAGCACCTTGAGCTGAAGAAGAAACCTCCTGAGTAACCTAATCTACATCATCACCATCACTAAACTAGGGTTTTTTTGAATCGTACAATGATTCTGACTACTCCTCAAATAAGTTCTGGCTAGATCTTTCTCCTCACCAGAACCAGAACTTGACTAATCCCCTCCCTCATTATATTATGGAGAATATGGTGATGATGTCGTGGATGACTTTATCTGGGGCGCAATTCAGACAAAATGAGCTGGTGAAGTTTAGGCCCCTCACTACGATACCTTTGGTGTTATGGGATAAGATCCCAACTAAATAGTCATTGGTGCTGACTGAGAGCCCAACTGAATAGCTGCCTTGTCTACAACCTGCCTCTGCGCCTGGCCCCGAGTATGGCGTGGACCAAGGGTGTACTTTCCATACTCACTGAATACTCCTTAACAAATGCACTCTATTAAGAAGACTGATCTCTCAACCTAGAATATACTCCTTTGATGTAGCCTTGCGTGTCATATTAACCATAAAAGGAGTTTTTAGTGATTAAAACACAATACAGGAATAAGAACTAAGAAGAAAATTGACCTTTCAGCTCAAAGGCTACCTACAATCCTTGCATATGGGCAGTAGGTAGTACCTATGGGATAGTAGGTGGCCTTCGTAGGTATCAGATAAAACCCTGAACCTTCAAGACTTCAAGTTTGACACCTACGTGGCTACCAATGAGCTTGTAGGTATAACTTACATGCTCGTAGGTAGGTTTTGTGGGTTCCAACTTAGGTGATGTCAATTTTTCACAAAATTCGCATCTAACACAAGTAGATTTTTCAATTTTTAGATCAAATTCACTCACTACAACATACTCACTTCAATTACCAAAGGTATTTCCACATTATTTGATTTAATTAACTTCTACTTCCATTTTTATTGCGATCACTGGCTTTCCAAACCAAAAGTCATGTAACAATTTAATTTTCACCATTTTTAGGCTCCAAATATTTTAAGAACTATGGAATTTAGCAATTGCAAGTTCATCACAAGTACAATCTCAAGTTCTATGTTCAAGAATAAAATTTTCAAACTAATTGGTGCCACAAATTCTTACCTTGAACAAAGATTTTAGAAGAAAATAAAAACTTGATTTAGACCTAACTACTGTAAATAATTAGTGCAAGTGGGGTGAACTGGAGTGGGATTTTCCTTATATACTAATGAAGGAAAGTCGAAGAGTTAAATTGAAATAGTAGAATTAAATTTTAAGAGTTGGGGTGAAGAGGGTCGGATCTAGGGTTAAATAGGCTAAGGCTTGCCAGATCAGGTCGCACGAGTCCGACCCACATATTTTTTAAATTTTGTCCCACAAAACTGACCCTACCTATGGACCCTACTTATGGGCCTTAGATTGTACTTACTCCTCCATAGGTAGGGGTCATAAGTTTGTCCTGAAGTCTAGTTTTGGCTCTGACTCGTACAACCCCTACCTACGAGCTTGTAGGTTGGGTCCATAGGCTGAAGTATTGAGACCCAAAATTGCTTCTGATTCCCATGATTCAACTTACATGAAGTCGGTTTGAGCTATGACCCCTTAAGTAGGGTCATGGGTCTGTTTACCTGGACTTGTCTGAAATTTTGCAATTCTTACCATTCTCCAGGTGTTTCTCCATATATTTAACCTACAAAACAAAAATAAAGTGAATACTAATACCTTGTGTTACCTTCCAAGCAATTCTTTATTTAATGTCGCGACACGATATATCTATATTGTGCTCTCAAAATTCACCAACAAGCTCATGGGTTGTCTCCCATGTGGTGCTTGATTTAACATCGCAGGACAACTCAATTCCCTTGGCTACTCAAACTTTGCCAAGGATAACACTATCACACAGTTTTCATTCCTCCATTTTTCCTTTGTAATGCTTAACACGTTACTTGTTTAACGATCTGAGACTACCCCCTAGTCGTAACATGGTGCTTATGATCCCGAAAGACCACAAGCTAACCCATGACTGATATCTGCCGTGAGCACTGGATAATAATACTAAAATAAATGCGGAATCAGGCTGAAATTCCATAAGGTTCAAAATCTAAAATACTGATAAAATATAACATCTGAAATAACAATCTATAAAACTGATTACTGTCTGAAAAATCTAGTTTGAAAGCCTCTAATCTGAACTGTCTGAAAGTAGAGTTGATTGGACAAGCCCCCAACTAACTCCAACAACTAAAATACTAAAATAAAAGTATGCCCTCGGTAGATGAGGACTCACTACTAAATATGCGACTGCTAACTAGATCTATCTAAGTACAGTCAGGAACCTGAGCATCTGAACCTATGATATGAGACATCATAGCACAAAGAAAGATTATGCGGTTAGTACATTGAATGTACTGGCATGCTAGATGAGGTAAGGCTGAATGCAAGGGTACATATATATGAAAAATAACTGACTAAATGATATAAAGTAACTAGACATGAGAGTACATACATGGATAACTGATACTGCTGTAAATACTGAGTATGCACTACTATACATGTAAATAAATAGTATGACTGAGATTATCTGAAGCTAAGTACTGAATTCTGATAACTGAGTAACTGCTATCTAAAGTTACTAATAACTGAATTACTGATACTGAGTGACTGTGTCTGACAGTCCTAATTTTGTAGAATTAAATAGAATTCTAAACTGAGACTGAAACTGAGACTGTGGGAGGTAATCATCTAACCGACATACCCCTCTCTAAACTGTTAGGGTCTAACCTGTAACCCTAGATTGGAGGGTGCTAATACCATACCATGGGTACTAACACTGGAAAACCAAGATGCCAAGCCTAATTGATGGCTGACACCTGGGTGGAGCCATTCCTAATCCAACGGGTGACCCCTAGGAGATAGTCAAGCCTAGTCTGACAGATGAAGTGGGGGAAATTTTTCAATCACCTCAATTTTAGACCTATCAACCTCTAATCCCTTATTTAAGATCTTGTGTCCAAGAACTATCCCCTCTTTAACAATGAAGTGACACTTCTCCCAATTCAGAACCAAGTTTCACTCCTTACAACTCTGAAGTGCATTAGCCAAATAGGCCAGACAGTCATCAAATGAGTTATCCATGATTGAGAAATAATCCATGAAGACCTCTATAGTATCATCCTCTATATCAGAAAAGATAGACATCATACAATGCTAAAAAGTGGCGGGATCATTGCAATGACCAATAGGCATCCTTTTAAATGCAAACATACCATATGGACATATGAAAGTGGTTTTATCTTTGTCATCGGGGGCAGTAAAAATTTGATCATATGTTATGACTCGAGACTACTCCCTAGTTGGGAAAATGATGCTTACGATCATAGGTGACCACAAGCTAACCCATGAGTGTGTACCTACTTTGAGAACTAAATAAAATATTAACATAACACCTATGCTAAAGATAAACTGAGAAAGCAATGAAAATCTGAATACTAAATTATCAAATCAATCACTAGTTTGAAACATCTGGTAAATATACTGAAAAACCCAACTACCTAGTTGAAATAACTGATAAGATTGATAAATACTAACTAACTGTCTAATTGACTATCTGATCATCTGAAAGCCTCTAACTGACTGAAGAGTTTATGGGATACACCCCCAACTAACTCTAAATAACTGATCATAATAAAATACTGAAGTAACTGAATAAAAGATAATACATCCTCAGTAAATGAGGACTCACTACTATGGCTGCTGAGTAATACTGGGTTGTTTAACTGCGATCGATAAACTAAGCCTCCGAACCTATGATATAAGACATAATAGTGCAAAGAAGAGTATGCGGTCAGTACTTTGAATGTACTGGTATATGAGGTGAGGACTGGCTAAAATGCATGATATAGCTGAGCATGAATGCATGAACATAAAATATCTGAGAATGCAAGACAAAGTATAAAAATGATTCTAAAATAAGATATAAACTGAATGACTGAAATCTATATATATGTATAATTGAGATTCTATACACTTGGTCAAGCAAGCCTGAACTAATTTATACTGAATACTGTACTGAGACTATGGGTGGTATTATGTAACTGATATGACCTAATTTGAGCTAATCGAGGTCCAACCTGTAACCCTGATTGGAGAGGTGTCAGTACCATGCCACGGGTACTAACACATGGCAGTCCTCTGTTTGTGGAGAAGAAACAATTTGTTTAGCCTTACAACCCTCCCAAGGTATTATTTCTAATAATCGGTGGGGCAGGCTCAGACATATTGAGTACATCCTATACGTGTATCATAAATCTTTATTGCATGTGACATTGGGTCTATACACTTTTGAATGTTATAAATTTATGATCTAGTAAACTTAGAAATGAATCATATATTTAGATACCCCTCACGTGTGAAATTATAGAAGATCCTTTTTAAGATCAAACAATTCCATCAAATTGAGTATGATTGTATGTGTGATAGCATCTACTATACTAGTAATATCAATGAACCCGATTATTGCAGTTGCTTAGGATAGCCCTTTTTAGCTTCTAATACACAAGGCTGATGTCCTGAAAGACTAGGGAGTCAGTTCTAACTGGCGGGTAAACCCTAAGAGAGTGTCAGTCCTAAAATGGCGGGTGATATCTCATAATCCTACACTGGCTACATAGTTCTGGAACTTAGGGACTACTACTAAGGATCCAGTCCTAACTGGCGGGTGAGCCTCCATCCTTAGGTTCGCTCGATGCTAAATCCTACTTCTAACTGAACTGACACTAGTACTAAACTAAGCTGAACTAGATATAATTGAACATACAACTACCATTGCTCGTTATAGTCTGATCATAAAAAATAACTAAATGATAATTCTCATGGTTAAATTGAAATCATTTTCAAGACACTAAAATCATGTAAAATAACTACGTATCGATTGTTCATAACCCACCAACACTGATCGATTATAAAATACAATATCAAACTTGAAATATTATAGCATAAAAGCACTGTTCAAAGGACCAAAATATGGGCTTCTTATTAGACAGGTAATAATCATAAACTTAGACATGGGAATGGCTTAAACATAAGGAAAAACAACATAGTTACTTAGAGCAATTCATAACATGAGGGTAAATCCTGAAAGCAATTGAACATAACACAAAACTTGCATACTTAAAGCATGATAGGACTCATTATACTCGAAAACACTTGTAACCAAAACTTGAAATTAAATTAACAAGAGATCCATGGCTTTATTTCATCAAGAACATGTATAACTCATAAATTAAGTGAAAAGAGTGTTTTGGGCTCCATGTGTAAAAGGATTCAATGGATGAACATCCCACATACCTCAATAGATGAATTCTTGAAGGTTCCTTGAACTTGAAGCTTAAATTCCATGATTTCTTATGAAAGAGTTAGGGTTTGTTCTTGGGATGAAAGATGGTTTTCTTTTGTTAATGCGTAAAAGGGAAAAGAATGCTCCTTGGGGACCCTAATTTCATGTTATGAACAAATTTGGTAAAGGGAATTGACCTAAATACCCTTAAAAGGTTATGAAACCAAAACTGGGCAAAATAGGTACGAGCGTTGCAAGCCTTGAAGTGGCGGACTACCCTAGGTAGTCCCCGCCTTAGAGCGGGGGACTAACCTGGGTGACGCCTACCTATCCTGGTGGTGCTTCTATTTTGGTTTTCCAAACACACCCCTACACTCATTTGAAAATTCTGAAACTCACCTGAGACACTTTGAACAACCCCCATCATGAATCAACTTAAAAATCGACATCTTGAGGTTGGGAAGACCAAAAAAATCATTAAAGTCTAGGGGGCTTGAAAATGACTAAGTCTTCAACACTTAGTGAAACTTTCAAGTCTTGGACCCCTTTAAACATTCAACTGAGAGTTGAATTGAGATAGGATCTTATGGGGTATTATAATATCTCCCCCTTAAGAAGTTTCATCCTTGAATGAAAGTGGTTTAACTTAGAATATTGGGGAAACTGAGATCATATACTGAACATGCACAACTAGAAACATGATTACATAACTGAGTCTAAAACATTATACATGAATTGAACTGGTTTCATGAATGCACGAAATGATATGATAACGGACACATAACTAAAAATGAGAATGGAAGAGAGTTAATATAAGGGAAAATGATTTCCTAAAGATGAGTCTAAGTTTGCATAGAAAAGATGAGAGTACTTTGTTCGCATATCTACTTCCGCTTTCCAAGTGGCTCCCTTAACAGATTGATTCCGCTAAAGAACTTTAACCAAGGAAACTTTTTTGTTCCTTAGTTTATGGACCTAAATATCAAGGATCTCAACTGGAACTTCTTTGTAGGAAAGGCTATCCGTACATCCATATCTTCTAAAGGAACAACTACAACTGGATCACCAATATATTTTGTTAACAAAGAAACATGAAATACCAGATGTACTGATGCCAAATCTACAGCAACTCTAGCTCATAAGCTACTTTCCCAAAATAACTCAAGATCCTATATGGGCCAATATAACGGGGGCTGAGTTTCCTCGTCTTGCAAAATCGCTTTACTCCTTTTGTAGGTGAAATCTTCAAATAGACCAAATCACTAACTTCAAACTCAAGATCTCTTATCCTCACATCTGCATAAGATTTTTGATGGCTTTGGCCTATCTTCAGCCTTTCCCTAATTAACTAAACTTTCTCCATCGCCTCAAACACTTAATCTGGACCTATCAAAGCAACTTCACCTTCCTTAAACCAACCAATAAGAAATCTACATCTCCTTCCATAGAGAGCCTTAAACGGAGCCATCTAATTACTGGATTGATAACTGTTATTATAGGAAAAATCAATTAAAGGTAAGTGGTCATCCTAACTACCTTTAAGTCAATAACAGATTCCCTCAACATATCCTATAACTTCTGAATGGTCCTCTTTTCCTGACTATCTGTCTGAGGATGAAAAGTTGTATTGAGATAAACTTGGGTGCCAAGGCCCTTCTGAAAAGATTTCGAAAAGAGAGAGGTAAACTGAGTACCTCTATCTGAAATGATAGACAATGGAATCCCATGCAACTTAACCAACTCCATAATATAATTCCTGGCATAATCCTAAGCTAAGTATGAAGTATAAACTGGAAAGAAATAAACTGATTTGGTCATTCTGTCTATAATGACCTATATCAAATCAGGTTGATAATGCGTATGTGGAAACCCTGTCACAAAATCTATCCTCACCACTTCCCACTTCTAAATGGGGATGCTGAACTCCTGCAACGCACTACTAGGCCTTTCGTGCTCCACCTTAACTTACTGATAATTTGGGCACTTAGCCACAAACTATGCAATATCCCTCTTCATACCACTCCACCAATAGACTTCCCAAAAATCATGGTACATCTTAGTGGATCCTTGATGGATAGCGTATCACACACCATGAGCTTCTACAAGTATTCACTATCTAAAATCATCGACATGCAAAACACATAAATTGCCTTGACAGTGAAGCATACTATCTCTCTCTTGGGAGAAAACCTCTACCTTTTAATCTTTAATTGCTTCCTTTAGCTTGAACAAACTAGGATTTCTGTCTTGCTTTTCTTTTACTTTGGCAACCAATGAAGATTCCAAACCATTCAGAATCCATAAACTACCTTCGGCTAAATCAACCAACTGAACGAGCAACACTGCCCATAGACAATCTATTAAGGGCATCTGCCACTATATTGGCCTTGCCCAGATGATACAACACACTTCTATTGTATTCTTATAACAACTCAAGCTGCTTTCTCTAATAAAGATTCAGATATTTTTGTGCGAACACATACTGTAAACTCTTATTATCAGTGAACACATCCACATGAACCCCATAAAGGTAATGTCTCTAAATTTTCAGAGAAAACACAACAATTGCCAACTCAAGTACATGGGTAGGATAAGTATTCTCATGGGGCTTAAGCTATCTAGAGATGTAGGCTATGAATTTACCTATCTACATTAATACACAACTAAGACCAACTTTGGAAGCATCATAGTAAACTACAAATCCATCTGGACCATCTAGCAAAGTTAACACTGGAGCGAAAGTGAGTCAAGTCCTCAACTCCTAAAAACTCTTCTCGTAAGAATTTGACCATTGAAAATTGACATTCTTTTGAGTCAATCGAGACATGGGGGATGCAATAGAAGAAAACCCTTTAACAAGCCACCTGTAATAACTAGTTAAGCCTAAGAAACTCCTGATATCTAATGGAGATATAGGTCTAGGACAGTTCCTCACTACTTTAGTCTTTTAATGGTCTACTCTAATGCCATCACCAAAAATAATATGGCCAAGAAAAGCTACTGATCTTAGCCAAAATTTGCAAGTACTAAATTTTACGAACAACTGATAAGCTCTAAGGGTCTACAACACAATTCTTAGATGGTTTGCATTATCATTCTTACTACAGGAGTAGACAAGGATATCATCAATGAAGACTATGACTAACATGTCCAAGTACTACTTAACACCCTATTCATCAGGTCCATAAAAGTTTCAGGGGCATTCGTTAGTCCAATAGACATAACTAAGAATTCAAAGTGACCATACCGAGTTTTAAAAGTTGTATTCAAAATGTCACATTCTCTAACTCTAAGTTGATAATAGCTAGATCTGAGGTCTATCTTAGAGAAATAACTAGCACCCTGAAGTTGGTCAAACAAGTCCTCAATTCTAGGGAATAAATACTTATTCTTGATTTTAACTTTGTTCAACTAATGGTAATCGATGCATATTCTGAGAGAACAATCTTTCTTACACAAGAACAAGGCTGGAGTGCCTCATGGGGAAACACTGGTCCTGATGAAACCTTTATCTAAGAGATCTTTTAACTAATTTTTCAACTTATTAAACTTATCTAGAGCCATTATATAGGGTGGAATAGAGATAGGTTGGGTATTTGGAAAGAGATCTATTTCAAAGTTGATTTACTTTTTGGGAGGAACTTCAGGAAGATCTTAAGGGAACACCTCTAGAAATTCTTGCACTACTGGAATTGACTTGAGACTCAAAGTCTTAAAACTAGAGTCTTTGACTCAAACAAGATGGTAAACACATCCTTTAGATAGCATCTTTCTTTCTCAGAGATATGAAACAAACTGACTCCTAAACACTGAGGTACTACCCCTCTATTAAATAACTAGTTCATTCAGGAACTGAAACCGAACGACTCTATTTATGTAGTCAACTGAGGCATAACATAGATGGAGCCAATCTATGCTAAGAATGACAGTGAAATCCATCATCTCTAACTCTAAAAAGATCAACTGAGGTAAATTTTTGATATATTAAGATCGAGCAGTTCCTGTATACCCGCCTAGCCATAATAGATTCCCACTTGGCTAGACACTGAGAAGGATTCTGCTAAAGTTTCAGGATTAACATCAAAATTGACAGCTATAAAAGGAGTTACAAATGAAAGTGAAGCTCTAGGTTCTAATATAACATACACATAAAGGTGAAAGACCTGTAACGTACTCATTACCACATTAAGAGAACTTTCCTAATCATGCCGGGCCTAGAGTGCATATAACCTATTCTGACGTTTCCCACTAGTTGTGCTGGAAGTGGCACCCTGCTGAGTCAGGCGACCTGCTGGAGCTGATGAAAGGTTAGACTGGCCCTGTTGGCATAAATACTTTTTCTCCTAAGTGACCACTGGACACTCTCGAATCCTGTGACCCAGCTTACCATATCCAAAACAGATATCAATACCCACTTTAGACATACTTTGATGATTCCTACCATATTTTTGACAATTTGGATTAGTGCGACCACTGTTCATACTGCCTAAGGGCATAGAGCCTAGCGCTCTATCCCAACTGTCTTGCCTGAAATTAGGCACTGGAGCACTATTTGATGAGGGAGCTAGGGATAAAATTTCAAACAAAATTTAGAATGGTTACCACTCTCTAACCTTGGTTGAGAGAAGTTAAAACTACCTATTTTGGCCCTCTTATTCTCTCTCTCTTTCTCATTAAGCTTCTCTTCCACAGTTTACTAAGCATGAACCATAAGTCTAGATAGGTTTATCTCCATAATTAACATAGCGGTCCTACACTCCTTGACCACACTATCAGCTACACTAGGCACAAACTCATTCTAGACCTATTATCTGCTACCATGGTAGGAGCATACCTCGCCAACTGAGTGAACTTCAGCAAGTACTCCTTCACACTTATATTACTTACTTTAAATTGATGAACTTCTACACCTTAGCTTCCCTCAAATCTAAGGGAAAGAACCTATCCAAGAAAGCCGTGGCAAATTCCTCCCACTCAATAGGCCCTGCCTCCATATCCTGGTCCTCCTTCCACTACTTAAACTAGGTATGATATACATCCTATAAGTGGTATATAGACAACTCTACATTCTCACATACGCATAATATTTGTCACCTTATGAACCATATCAAGAAACTCTTAAGGATCCTCTTCAGATTTAGACCCCAAAAATAAAAGGGATTCATCCAGATGAAATCTTAAATCCTAACTGTAGCTGTATTTGCCACTAGATTAGCTGGGGCAACAACTTGCTAGTTGTTTTGAGCAGCTACTGAATGGGATAAGGTAGTGAAAACAACCTTGAATTCAATGCGAGAGACATGCTCATTTAGGCGATCTTCCTAAACAGGTGGTGCCGTGGGTTGATCCCCATTCCTTCTTCTGTTGTTTTTTCTGGGAGGCATTATCTATAAATAGAATGAAGGATGAGTCAGAGAGAGAATTTAAAAAGAGAATCATGCTTTTTCACATGATATGAACACTAAAAAAAGGGTAACTTTCCCAAGATAATTCATAGCCTCTTATCTCACATGATATGAACACTAAAAAAAGGGTAACTTTCCCAAGATAATTCATAGCCTCTTATCCATAAGTATGGCATGCTTCACACCATGCACAAGACTTAACTCAGCATATCTTTTAGACTCCCTAGGATACTTTAAAACCTTAGGATTTGATACTAAGTTTTGTCATAACCTGAGACTACCCTCTAGTCGCGACAACTATGCTTACGATCACAAGTGATCACAAGCAACCCATGAGCTGATACCTGTTGTGAGCATAAAATAAAATATTAACATAACACCTATATGGAAGATAAACTGAGAAAGAAATATAAATATGAATACTAAAATATCAAATCAATCACAGGCCTAAAACATTGGGAAAAAATACTGAAAATCCAACTATCTAGCTGAAATAATTGATAAGACTGATAAATACTGACTAACTATCTAACTAACTATCTAATCGTCTGAAAGCCTCTAACTGACTGAGGTATTGATAGTATAGGCCCCAACTAACTCTGACAAACAGATCATAATGAAATACTGAAGTAACTAAATAAATAATAATATGTCCTCCCTGAATGAGGACTCACCAATATAGATACTGAGTAATGCTAGGTTGTCTAACTGTGATTCGGAAATTGAGCCTCCAAACCTATGATATAAGACATCATAGCTCAAAAATGAGTATGCGGTTAGTACTTTAAATGTACTGGTATATGAGATGAGGACTGGCTAAAATGCATGATATAGTTAAGTATGAGTGTATGAACATGAAATATTTGAGAATGCAAGACCAAGTATAATTATTATTCTAAAATATACTGTAAGCCGAATGACTAAAATCTGTATAATTGAGATTCTATACACTTGGTAAAGCAAACCTGAACTTACATATATTGAATACTATACTGAGGCTATGGATGGTATTACTTAACTAACATACCCCAATTTGAGCTAATCGAGGTCCAACCTATAACCCCGACTGGAGAGGTGTCAGTACCATGCCACGGGTACTAACACATGGATGATGATGTGGATCCATAAGGCTGATGTCCCAAAGGACTAGGGAGTTAGTCCTAACTGGTGGGTGACCCCTAAGAAAATGTCAATCCTAAATTGGCGGGTGACTTATCATAATCCTACACTGGCTGCGTAGTTTTGGAACTAAGGGAATTTTACTAAGGACCCAGTCCTAACTAGTGGGTGAGCCCCATCCCTAGGTTCGCTCGGTACAAAATCCTACTCCTAACTGAACTGATACTGGTGCTAAATTAAGATGAATTAGATACAACTGAACATACAATCGACATTCCTCATCATGGTCTGACCATAACAAATAACTGAATAATAATACTCATGGTTCAACTAAAATAATTTTTGAGACACTGAAATTGTGTAAAACAAATAGGTAAGCACTGAAGGATTATAAAATACAACATCAAAGTTGAAATACTATAGCATGAAATCACAGTTCAAAGTACCAAAACATGGGCATCTTATTAGACAGGTAATTAAAATAAACTTGGACATGGGAATGCCTTAAACATGAGAAAAAACAACATAGTTACATGGTGAAACTAATAAGTTGAAGGTAAATCTTGATAGCAATTGAACATGACATGGAAATTGCATACTTAAAGCATGATATGACTTATTCTACTCGAAAACACTTATAACCATAACTTGAAAGTGAATTAACAAGAGATTCATGGCTTTATTTTACTGAGAACATGTATAACTTGTAAATTAAG